>NC_042616.1:687011853-687343618 GCF_901001135.1 Rhinatrema bivittatum | reverse complement strand
AGCCTCTACTTTTCAGCCATCCCAATCAAGATAGAGGATGTGGATCTTACTTATGCTTTCAGAGAGGAGAAAGCATCTATCTGTTGTTGTGGTTTCACTGTGGGAGGGGGCAAAAGTGTGGGTGGTGTCAGCATGCGTGGAGGCGGAACTATCACAGGTGGTAGTGGAGCAAGAGGGAGATCTGGCAATGAGGCAGGTGGAACTCCAGCCTGAGCATGCACCATCTAGGGTGGTGGTATAACAAAGGCTGATGGAATCAGCATCCATGAGGTGATGGCTGGCAAGATGGCATTCTTCACAGCATCTCCCTTCACATTGTAGCATGAGTCTCCATATCCTGCCACATACTACTCAGCTCCTGCCACTCACCATGCATCTCCTCTTGCACAATATTCTTTAGGTCCGGATGTCATACCTGAAGCCTGCTATCTCCTCCATACTCTAGCACTGAATTACAAGATGTGCCACTCAGCTGGAGTGGACTTCACCTCCTCTTCTCTTGTGGAGAGGAGGTCTTCCTCTGCTGGTCTGCTCTCACCCTCACCATCTGCATGCCACCAGATGTCAGGTGTATAGGACTGGGTTTGAAAATGCTGGGTTTCCTCCTCCTCTTCCTCCATGACAGGGTGGTGATATTCATCAACTGTTCCTGCCTCCTCCTCAGTGTCCTCTTCTAAGCTTGTGGGTAGCACCCATGAATTCAGCCTTGCCCATTGTAGGCCACTGGGTCCAGGAGCACCTGAATCCTCTCTTGTATCCTCCTGTACAAAAAGGAAAACTGTACATATTTTCAATATACATGTGATGTTGGCTTTTCTATTCACAGTCAGTGGACCTTCCCCTTTGGCTAACAGAACAGCTCCTTGGGCCCGATTCTAGGACCTCCTACTACTCAAACTGTTTATATTAGCTGTCATATGGGCTAATAAGTACCATGTAGCACTTGTGAAGCACCAGCAGGCATGGACAGAAAAAAAACTCACAAATTGGCCTGTTTCTGAGCCATGGAAAATATCACAGTCCCTCATAAACATGCTGTTTATAGCTTTAATTAATCTGAGTGGTCTCATTATGACAGAGGTCTCATGAGATCTAGCCTGTCTGATGTCAGTATTGTGTCAGTGTGCAATGGATAAGCAGCACTCCCCATTGAATAGATATTTTCATTGATTGGCAGCATAGAGCTGATATCTCCATAGATGAGGTAGGGCAAGAGGTAGGGCATCCTGACAGGGAATGGTCACCAGAGTCTGAGTCTGATTCTGCTACAAGCAATTCTAGATTGTAAGGTGATAGAAAAGGACCTAGGAGAAAATCTTTTAAGTGAACTTACATCTATAGGGGTGCGCCATGGTGGATATGGTACCTATACTGAAAACCTGACTTGTTTTAGGATCAAGAAGTGAAAAATATACAATTTTGTTATGTAATTTAGGATAGAGATACTGTAGGACCACAATACAGAAGTGATTCATATTCGGATAAACATTTCTCAGTCTTCAGTTAGTAAATAATTTTATTTTCTATAACATTACAAATGTGTACAGTGTCTTTTGCAAGATACTGACTAGTGAACATAAAAAGTCTCTGTGAGAAAAACAGTATTATGGGAATGAAAGTACTCTGCTTTAACCCCCCCCCCCCCCCCGTTCCAAAATCCTAGAAGGTCATGTGGCCTTGCATAGTCCATGGCTCTCCCTGTGTGCCCAAATTTCTAGTTCCTTCATTGGAGAGGGACTACTTTTACAAATGTCTGGTACTTTACATTATTATAGTCATATCATACAAACACTTTATGTGCTTTTCTTCTGTAAACTGCTCACCTTGATAGCCTTTAGGATGCGAAATTTCCAAGTATCCCACATCTCTCTCAGCTGCCTCCAAAATGGTGCTGAGCACCATCCATTTTGCAGCAGAGAAGATGCTGATTTAATATATGCATATATAACCACTGTAATGTATTGGTATCTGTGTACTTTTTCCACTTGGGAGTGTGCAGAGTTGGTCTGTAAATGGGATAGCAGCAGGATCCAACTCATCAGGGACTTTTAGAGCTGGTCCAGTGTTTATCCTTATAGTTTTCAGTGTGGGCAAAACCTGGACTAGACTGGTTCTACCTGTCCCTGATGACACAAAGCCTGCAGCTACCCGACCTTCAGAAGGCATATTTTGGGTAGTAAAGCCGGAATATAAATTAAATAAATAAATAAATGAAATGAAATGATTAAGCATATATGGATGATGAACTTATCATCAGAAGCCTGGATGATTTATATTTTGTCCTTGTCTTCTATTTTTTAAACCTGGTTTTTTTTCTCTGTAAGGAACAGAATAACGATCTGTTTCTTAGAAATTTTTATGGGCCTTGTGTATTACTATATATAAGGCAGAGTTTCTCCTGGGTGACTGAAGCTTCATCTGCCCTATAAACTGATTATGGTGTAATTATTGTTAGGATGGAAAACAGCTGAAGAAAATTACAGTTCTGACCTTGTTTCAGGTGATAGGCCAGCTCTGAAGGCTTTCAGTCTGAGGGTCCTAATGGATTTATAGGTGGTGATAGTGGTTGTGAGGGGGTAAGGTTATAGAAACAGCATGGATATCTCACAATTGGAAGCTTTTGTGTAGGAGCCCTCAATAGCACATTATATTATATGTCTTATACAACACAGGGAAAATCAGGTTTTATGCAGACAGATTTCCATTGAAAGTGAGTTTTTATGTGATATAAGTGTGGACAAGACAATAAAGGGATTTACAGTTGGAAGCAGGGAGCCTTGTGGAGCTAAATTAGGTCTCACAAGGGAGGAGAGCCAGTGAGAGCTGGGAGAAGTTTAGGCTTGGTGCTATATAGAGATGTGCATTGTTTTGTTTTGTTTTTTTTCGTTTCAGGCTTCATTTTCGGGCCCCTGCAGGAAACTTCGTTTTTCTTGCAGTTCGGATTTTTTTTTTTCGTGGGCCCCTGATTTTTTGGTTTGTGCGCGTTGTCCCATTAGTGCGCACTAACCCAAAATATGGGTTAGTGCGCACTAACCCAAAATATGAATTTTTCTGAAATGTTGTAAAAATTCTTTTCATTGCCCCGGGGAAAACCGAATGCACATCTCTATACATTAGACACCTGTATTACCCCAGGTATGCTATCATCTCTGTGGGTCAAGAAAGATTCTTTGTCTTTTCATTTATATCTGCAGCTTTCGGACATAAGTGCAGAAGCAGTCAGCTTCAAGTGAAAGTAGCTTCTACTAGCATATCTGTATTTATTTATTTATTTGCTTAATTATTTATTTATTTATTTGACTTTTTTTTATACCGACATTCGTTGTTGGACATCATATCAGTTTACAGGCAACATGGAGTCAGCAACAGAGCTTTACAGTATAACCAATATAACAACTTTTTACAGAGTAACTATAATAACAGTTTAACAGAAACAGCTAAGCAGATTATATTTATTTAGTGCAGCAGTAACAGGTTTATAATGTGACAAATAGGGGTTGCTAAATAATAAAATAAAGTACATATATATCTAAATTGAATAGTATAGTTAATATCATAATAATTGGGTGTTTGGACTGAACTGTTTTCAGAAGGATAAACTCGGGTAATGTGAAGTTTAGTATTCTCCGTGGGGAGAGCTACTGTGTGGTGAGATGTTAAGGTAAGTGAGAGGGGCGTAGGTTATTGGGAGGGCTGGGAGTAGGGGTGGTATAGGATGCATTGTAATGGGATGCAGTGTAGTGTCCTTGAGATCATGAGTATGCTTGTGTGAAGAGCCAAGTTTTTAGTTTTTGCTTAAATTTGTGCAGGCAGTGTTCTTGGCGTATGTCAGCAGGCAGAGAATTCCGGAGTATGGGACCGGCAATGGATAGGGTGCATTCCCTGGTGGCATTGCAATGGGTGAGTCTAGGTGTGGGATTGTTTAAGGTTGCTAGGTAACGTGATTGGGTGGGTCTGTTTCTGCTGCGGAAGGAGAAGGTGCTATGGGGCCAGTTCATATCTGGGTTGTGTAAGGATTTGTGTATTATTGTGAGGGTTTTGTACTGTATGCGCTGTTGGATAGGTAACCAGTGTAGTTCTTTGAGGATTGGGGTTATGTGTTGGTAAGGATGCGTGCAACTGCGTTCTGCAGCAATTGGAGGGGGAAGATGGTGTTTTTTGGAAGGCCAAGGAGTAGTGAGTTGCAGTAGTCTATTTTTGTGAATATTGTGGACTGAAGTATTGTTCGGAAATCGTTGAAATGTAGGAGTGGTTTCAGTTTTTTATGGGTTTGCAGCTTGAAGTATCATTCCTTGAGGGAGTTGTTAATTAATTTTTTGAGGTTGAGTTGATCGTCTATGATGACTCCTAGATTCCCTGCGTGTAAGTTTAGGGGAGCGTTGTGTTGATTAGAGATGAGATGGTTGAGTGGAGGAGTTATTATTAAGGTTTCTGTATTATAGGTGTTGAGTGCAAGGTTGAGACTACAGAAGAGTTTGCTGATGGCTGCAAGTGAGGCTTCCCATGTTTTATTGGCTGTAGGTAGTGAATCTGTGATTGGGATGATGATTTGTACGTCGTCTGCGTATATGTAGTGTTTGAGGTCAAGATCTGAGAGGAGGTTGCAGAGGGGCAGGAGATAAATGTAGAATAGGGTTGAAGAAAGAGAGGAGCTTTGGGGGACTCCTTGTAGTAGGTTGAAAGCCCTGGATTCTTGGTTACCTATTCTGACTTTGTGTTGTCTGTTTTTTAGCTAAGAGGTGAACCAGTGGAGGGGGTTCCTGTGATACCGATTTCAGATAGCTGATCGAGTAGTACATTGTGATTTATGGTGTCGAATGCCGCTGATATGTCTAGAAGTGCGAGTATGAATGAGTGGCCTTTATCTAATCCTTTCAGTAGGTGGTCGGATAGTGATAAGAGGAGGGTCTCAGTGTTGAAGAATTTCTGGAAACCATATTGTGAATTGGATAGGATATTGTTGTTTTCTAGGTATTCCGTAAGCTGGATGTCAACTATTTTTTCCATAACTTTTGATTGGAGACTGGGCGGTAGTTTGTGGGTTCATTTGGGTTTAGAGTTATTTTTTTAAGAATGGGTTTGATCACTGCTTGCTTTAAAGCCATGGGGACTTGACCCTGGGTGAGAGATTTATTTATAATTTGGGCTAATGATGGGATATGGTGCTGGGGATAGTGAGGAGGAGTTTAGTGGATATAGTGTTGTATGTGTGTGAAGATGGCCTCATTTTTCTTAGAAATGATTCAATTTCAGAGGGGGTGGTGTTCTCAAAGGAGTACATGGTTGCAATGGAGAAGGTACAGAGAAGGGCTACCAAAATGATAAGGGGAATGGAACAGCTCCCCTATGAGGAAAGGCTAAAGAGGTTAGGACTTTTCAGCTTGGAGAAGAGATGGCTGAGGGGGGATATGATAGAGGTATTTAAAATCATGAGAGGTCTAGAACGGATAGATGTGAATCGGTTATTTACTCTTTTGGATAATAGAAAGACAAGGGGGCACTCCATGAAGTTAGCATGTGACACATTTAAATCTAATCGGAGAAAGTTCTTTTTTACTCAACGCACAATTAAGCCCTGGAATTTGTTGCCCGAGGATGTGGTTAGTGCAGTTAGTATAGCTGTGTTTAAAAAAGGATTGGATATGTTCTTGGAGGAGAAGTCCATTACCTGCTATTAATTAAGTTGACTTAGAAAATAGCCACTGCTATTACTAGCAGCGGTAACATGGAATAGACTTAGTTTTTGGGTACTTGCCAGGTTCTTATGGCCTGGATTGGCCACTGTTGGAAACAGGATGCTGGGCTTGATGGACCCTTGGTCTGACCCAGTATGGCATGTTCTTATGTTCTTATGTTGTGGGTCTTGGGTGTGGTTGGTGATGATGAAGATGGGGTTGTGTGAAATTGTGTCATGATTTTTGCTATTTTATCATGGAAGAATTGGGCTAAGTCCTGGCATTTGTTTGCAGCTTCTTCCTCAGGGATAGGTGTGTGTGTGTGGGGGGGGGGGGGGGGGGGGGGGGGGTTTGGTTAGGTTGGCTACATATTCGAATAATGCTTTGGGGTTAAAGTAGAATTTGTGTATGCGTTGTGCGTGGAAATCCCGTTTGTTTTTTAGGATGTTTTCACAGTATATGTGCAGGGCTTGTTTGTATTTGGTGAGCTGTGTCACAGATCGGTCTTTACACCAGCTCTTTTCTAATTTTCTAAGGTTGCGTTTCAGTGTCTTTAATTTTGGAGTGTACCAGGGTTTTTTAGGGTTAGGTGAGTGGCTAATTTTCTTGGAGTGTAATGGGCATAGTTTGTCAGCAATATTACTCGTGATTTGGTGCCAGGATGAGAATGCAGATTCTGGGTCAGTTAGATCCAGTTTGCTGATGTCATTTGTGATGGCTGTGATGAGGTCGTCGCTTGGGCAGTGTTTTCTGTAGTGGATAGTAGAGTATTTAGCATTAGGGATGTGAATCGTTTTTGAATGATTAAAATTATCGTCAGATAATTTTAAAATCGTCCAAAATCGTTAGAGTGCACGATACAATACAAATGCCCCCGAATTATCGTCAGGGGCATTTGTATTGTATCGTTAAATAGGGAGCGGGAAAACCGGCACACCAAAACAGCCCTAAAACCCACCCCGAACCTTTAAAACAAATCCCCCACCCTCCCGAACCCCCCCCAAATGTTTTAAATTACCCTGGGTCCAGTGGGGGGGGGGGGGGTATCCCAGCGTGATCTCCCGCGATCTCCCGCTCTCGGGCCATGACTGCGTTGAGAAATGGCGCCGGTGGCCCTTTGCCCTTATCATGTGACAGGGCAAAGGTTGCACCGGCGCCATTTTGGTTCCTGGCTCCCGACATCACGCGTGCTGGAAATCGCTCCCGGACCCCCGCTGGACCCCCAGGACTTTTGGCCAGCTTGGGCGGGGGCCTCCTGACCCTCACAAGACTTGCCAAAAATCCAGCAGGGGTCCAGGAGCGACCTCCTGCATGCGAGCCGTATTGCCAATCTTCAAAATGGCGCCGGCGCTACCTTTGCCCTCACTATGTCATACGGGCGACCAATCTTCAAAATGGCGCCGGCGCTACCTTTGCCCTCACTATGCCATACGGGCGACCGTCGCCAGTATGACATAGTGAGGGCAAAGGTAGCGCCGGCGCCATTTTGAAGATTGGCAATACGGCCCGCATGCAGGAGGTCGCTCCCGGACCCCCACTGGACTTTTGGCAAGTCTTGTGGGGGTCAGGAGGCCCCCCCCAAGCTGGCCAAAAGTCCCTGGGGGTCCAGCGGGGGTCCGGGAGCGATCTCCTGCACGCGTGACGTCGGGAGCCAGGAACCAAAATGGCGCCGGTGCTACCTTTGCCTTGTCACATGATAAGGGCAAAGGGCCACCGGCGCCATTTCTCAACGCAGCCATGGCCCGAGAGCGGGAGATCGCGGGAGATCGCGCTGGGACCCCCCCCCCCCACTGGACCCCAGGTAATTTAAAACATTTTGGGGGGGTTCGGGAGTGTGGGGGATTTGTTTTAAAGGTTCGGGGTGGGTTTTAGGGCTGTTTTGGTGTGCCGGTTTTCCCGCCCTCCCCCGATTTACGATTTTTAACGATTTAACAAAAAAAAAGAACACGACGATCAGATTTCCCTCCCCCCCCAGCCAAAATTGATCGTTAAGACGATCGATCACACGATTCACATTCCTATTTAGCATTGGTATCAGAATTAAGTGTTTTTGTGATGGTGAGGTTTGCTTTGATGAGGGAGTGATCTGACCAGGGAATTGGAGTGCAAGAGGGGATATCAGAGTTTATGAGAATGTTTGTGAATATGAGATGTAAAGTATGCCCTGCTCTGTGTGTTTTGCGTTTGTGCCTCTTCTCGCCCCTCGCTCCACCCTCTCTACCTGGGATGCGACTCCCTTCAGCTCTGATGGACAGATGCAGCCGCGGCTTCTCTCCGTCTCTTGGTCCCAGTGTCCCCGGGCTGGCCTGATGCTACAGATCCGCCATGTTCCTGATGACGTGAGGGCATGCGCACGCGCTCCAGACTTAGTACCAGCAAGGACGTGAACCTCGGGGGCGTTCCCCCGTAGTGACATCACCCATTTGCACTTTAAACGGTCTTTGTTTGCTAACCTCTAATGAGTTAGCAAGGAACTCGAACAGGACTTGCTTCGGCAGTCCACGATACTTGCAACAATGATCCGAGTCAGCGAGGGGAATCCTTCCCCACTGCGCGGCCTTTTCAAACTTACCAGGAGTACCAGCTGCACGGGGGCTCCGCTCTCTCTTCTTGATTTCAGATTGCCAGAACACTCAGAAGACTCCTCATTGCCTAGAAGCGATCGCAGACGTGAACACAGTGAATTCTATTGTACATAGGAATCGGTACTCACTCCACGAGGGCCTACATTCCTATAGCTCTGAAGACTCCCTTCCGTCCAAGACGTTATTGCAGGTACGGAGATCAAGAGTTACATTGGCAAGATTGCAGATAGGAGCCGGTACTCGCTCCACAAGGGCCCATGTTCCTAGAATCTTTTACAGACTTTCTTCTACTCTAGAAGCCATTTCCATACACAGCAATTGTGAGTTCTTATTACAGACGATTTGTGGGAACTAGTGCTCGCCAACGGCTCTTGTTCCTGTATGTACTGAAGACTTTCTGTGGCATAGAGACCATTGCAGACATCTATTATTGTGAGTGTACCATCTTGTATCCAGTATACCCTGTCTATTCACTACTTACCACCGCTTACTAAACCAAGAAGGGAGGCCTGCGCGATCGGCACCCAGACCCATCGGGGTAAGGCCTTTTAAATTCCCTTCCCCCCAGCGGGCCTGATCGCCGATCTCGCAGCCAACGCAGCAGCCCCACGGCACTAAGACCCGCCCACCAGCGCTAACCTCCAATCAGGCAGCAGAGGGATTTTTAAGAATATTCACACTCCGGCTTGCCCCTTTGTGTGCCCCTTCGTGCAGCCACTGAGACTTAGAAAAAAAAAAAAAGGAAAGTGATCTTAAAAACTCTACATTCTCCAGAAGAAGTCAACAACTTTCCTTCTACAAACTCAGGTACACAAATTCCTTCCCTTACCACTCTATCCCAACCCAACAGAGTTCTATCATGTTTTCCTTTGCTATACCAATTATCTTTAATAACAAGAGAAATCCTACAAAAAAGAATGGTTCTCCTTCATTCCAACAACACAGCAGGCTTATCCCAATCATTCTTTCACCCTTTAATCAATTTCTGGGCTTCTCTCTATTCACAATTTCTCTTCTGAATGCGCAATCCCTTTCCAAAAAGCTCACCTCTTATATGACTTTCTCACAGAAGAGCAACCTGATTTATTGGCCTTCACTGAAACATGGTTGAAACCAAATGACACAGTCCTTCTCAACCAACTTCCAACACAATCTTATCATATATTTTCTATCCCTAGATTGAAAAAAAAAGGTGGCGGTCTTCTACTTGCAGCCAAAAAGAAATTTAAATTATCGCTTCATATATCCAATTCTTCTCAAGCTTTCGAATTTGCTGTCTTTAAATCTTCCCAATTGCAAATTGGCCTCACATACACCCCTCCTAGATGTTTAGATTCAGATCCTTCGCCCTTAATAGAATACATAGCTAAACACATTGACTCCAACTCACCAGCTGTATTGATGGGAGATTTCAACATCCATGTAGATGCCACACCGCGTTCATCCAACTGTGAAGCCTTCCTCAGCTCCCTCAACTCCATGGGTTTCAAACAACTCATAAATGAACCTACTCATAAAGCTGGACACATCCTGGACCTTATTTTCATAAATCATAACTTCACCCTCAATTCTAACATTACCTGCCAGACAATACCTTGGTCCGACCATAAGTTAATCAACTTATCTTTACAAAACAATCAAACAATTCCTACTACCCCCCCAAAATCCACAATCCAATTCAGAAGACTCTGCAACCCAGATACTATCATATCCCATCTATCTCAGGAGCTAAACCTTCTTGACCTCACGGACGCCAACTCAGCTTTAACCTCCTGGTCCAAAATCACAAACAAAGTTGCTGACCTCACCTGTCCACTAATTACCAAAACTATTCAAACCAACAAGGATACAAAAAAACCTTGGTATACTCCAAAGCTCAAATCTGTAAAAACGTGATCTTAGGAATAGAGAAAAGATTTGGCGCAAGAACCCTTCAACCTCAAACCTCATGGCCTTTAAATCTCTAATGCACCAATACAGGATCTCCATTTTTCAGTCAAAAAAGGATTTCTATTCTCAAAAAATTCATAACTTTATTTTTGATCCTAAAGCCCTATTCTCCTTAGTGACATCCCTTACCAAACAACCCGCTTTCACTTTTCCTGACGACAACACATTAAGTAAAGCTGCTGAACTTGCCACCTATTTTAAGAACAAAATTCCTAACCTCCTGATCCCTCTCAAGAAAATGAAAACCACTACCCCACCTCATCTTCTCCCTTCCCTTCCACAAACCACTGCAAGTCTTGAGATCCTAGAACCTGTCTCCACTTTGGAAATTGAAAACGTTCTAAAAAGACTTAAACCTTCTTCCCACCCACTTGATGCAGTTCCATCTAACCTCCTGAGTCCTTATTGCAATAGCCAAAGACATCTCATATCCCATATCACAGATCATCAATACCTCTTTTTTACAAGGCCTCGTCCCCACTCCACTCAAACTCGCTATCCTGAAACCTTTGCTAAAAAACAAATCTTTCCCCAGATAACCCAGCCAACTTCCGCCCTATAGCTAATCTTCCGATTATCTCCAAAATCATGGAAAAATTAGCCAATAAACAACTTGCCGAATACTTGGAAACAAACAACCTCCTCTCAACATCTCAACTTGGGTTCCAAAAATCTAGAAGCACCGAATCCCTCCTTTTGTCACTTTCAGACAATATTCTCTTGAACTTAGAGAAAAAACAATCCTCCCTCCTCATTTTACTCGACTTATCATCAGCTTTCGACACAGTGAACCATGATATCCTCTTAGATCGTCTTAAAGAGATTGGCATAAAAAACTCCGCACTCAACTGGTTCTGATCTTTCCTCCAGAATAGGTTTTACAAAGTCAAAATCAACAGCAAAGAATCTCCACCTTTCAGATCCACCATGGGAGTCCCACAAGGTTCTTCATTATCTCCAACATTATTTAACATTTATCCTCCCTCTATGTCAGCTCCTTTCAAAACTCAATCTTACACACTATGTTTATGCAGATGACGTCCAAATCCTTATCCCGATTATAGATTCATTGCAAAATACCTTACAATTCTGGAATTCCTGTCTTCTATCTATCAATAGCCTCCTAACAAATCTTAATTTGATACTCAATTTCAACAAAACAGAATTCCTTCTCATCACTCCAGATGGCAACTACACTTCACCTAATATTCACACCTTATCTCCTCCAGCCTTTTCCACCCAGGTCAGAAATCTTGGCATCACCATGGATAATCTACTGAACTATAAAAGCTTCATCAATAACACTATAAAAGAAGGTTTCTTTAAACTTCAAGTATTAAAGAGACTAAAACCCCTCCTACACTTCAAAGATTTCAGATATGTATTACAAACAATTATATTCTCGAAAATAGACTACTTAAACTCATTGTTGCTTGGTCTACCCGCAAACACTTTGAAACCTCTACAAATGTTACAAAACGCCACTGCGAGGATTCTAACTAAATCCAACAAAAGGGACCACATTACTCCCATCTTAAAAAACCTTCACTGGCTCCCTATCAAACATAGAATCCTTTATAAAACCCTTTCAATAATCCACAAAATCATCAATAACTCTACTCCAATTGACCTCACCATTCCTTTACAGCCTCACACCTCCTCCCGTCCAACTAGACTAGCCCAGAGAGACACCCTAAAGGCCCATCCTCTCAAAACATCACTAAGTCGAAGAGCTCTTTCCACCGCTGGTCCTAAACTTTGGAACTCTCTCCCACCAGAACTTAGAATTGTACAATCAGCACCTACTTTTAAAAAGAGACTCAAGACCTGGTTATTTAACCAAGCATTTTCTTAACCCCATCAACCAAACTCTTAACCTCATGACTATCGACATCAGCCTCGACATAGTCAGTACCAGCAATTATACCAGCATTTATACTCATTTTCTTTAAAATATATTTTCTTTAAATTGTATTTAATTATAATTGCCATGTTCATATTAATTTATTATTATTATTTATTATTTATTTATCCAAGTTCATCCTACCTTGTTCATTGTAAGACATTATTCTTTATATTGTCAAGTTATTTGTTGCAATGTAAACCGAAGTGATTAGTAACTATGTTACCAGAACGTCGGTATATAAAACTGTTAAATAAATAAATAAATAAATAAATAAATAAATACTTCTAGTCTATCTCTACAGCTCAGCGACCCAGAGATTATATTCCAGTATCAGAAGGACTTCAGCCTTGCTGAACACAGTGACTCACTACTGCCACCTCTGGTGGTCCAGCTTCCAGTATAATAAAGTACTATTGTGTTTATTTCACATTCTAGCCTAGCTGGTGGTTCCTCTCAGGATCTCCTCCTGGCAGCGCTGTCATCTGCCATCGGCCCAGGAATTCATCATTTCCTCCAAGTGGTCATTCCTTTCACTACTATCACTCTGTGGGAGCCAATCACTACTGACTACTCACACCGCTCACGGAAGTGTTATATAGATAGCTACTCCTCTTTCTTTGAGACTTGCCAGCAGCTTATAAATAACAGATTGCTACTCCGTAGTGGAGGCATGATAGATTGCTATCTCAATAGTGAAGGACAATATATCATTGTACAGATTGCCAACTCCTCTTCCTTGGAGAGTTGATCCATAACAGATTGCTACCTCCTTTCCTTACAGGAGCATCTACAGCAGTTCACTAACAGATCTACAGATAGCTAGCTCCTCCCCTCTGGAGAGGCAGGTCATGTCATATCACTTCTCCTCCCGCTTTCAGAAGAACAGCAGAACAGATTGCTAACTCCACCCTCCTGGTGGGGTAAGCGATAACAGATTGCTAACTCCTCCCCTCTGGAGGAGGAGAGTATCAGTGTATGGGACTTTATTATTTGGTTGAATCCCATTGCTTGGAGGGATGTCAGGAAGGTCTCGCATGAGGAGGGGAGGGGGATAGTATCAACATGTAAATTGAAATCCCCTAGGATAATGGCTGGTGTGTTCATGGATATATTTTAAGCTATAAATTCAATCAGTGGGGATGAATTTGAGTCTAGGAGACCTGGGGGGGTATAAACTAAGCAAATTTGTAGTTGGGGGGATTTGAAAAGTCCGATTTCAAATTTAGGGATAGGGCTAATGGTTTGAGGCATTAGTTTCAGTTCCTTTCTTGCAGCGAGAAGGAGGCCTCCTCCTTTCTTTTTGTGTCTCGGGATTGAAAATATGGCGTAGTCATGCTTTGGGAACATAAGAACATGCCATACTGGGTCAGACCAAGGGTCCATCAAGCCCAGCATCCTGTTTCCAACAGTGGCCAATCCAGGCTATAAGAACTTGGCAAGTACCCAAAAACTAAGTCTATTCCATGTTACCGTGGCTAGTAATAGCAGTGGCTAATTTCTAAGTCAACTTAATTAATAGCAGGTAATGGACTTCTCCTCCAAGAAATTATCCAATCCTTTTTTAAACACAGCTATACTAACTGCACTAACCACATCCTCTGGCAACAAATTCCAAAGTTTAATTGTGCATTGAGTGAAAAAGAACTTTCTCCAATTAGTTTTAAATGTGCCACATGCTAATTTCATGGAGTGCCCCCTAGTCTTTCTGTTATCCAAAAGCGTAAATAATCGATTCACATCTAGACCTCTCATGATTTTAAACACCTCTATCATATCCCCCCTCAGCCGTCTCTTCTCCAAGCTGAAAAGTCCTAACCTCTTTAGTCTTTCCTCATAGGGGAGCTGTCCCATTCCCCTTATCATTTTGGTAGCCCTTCTCTGTACCTTCTCCATCGCAATTATATCTTTTTTGAGATGCGGCGACCAGAATTGTACACCGTATTCAAGGTGCGGTCTCACCATGGAGCGATACAGAGGCATTATGACATTTTCTGTTTTATTCACCATTCCCTTTCTAATAATTCCCATTCTGTTTGTTTTTTTGACTGCCGCAGCACACTGAACCGACGATTTCAATGTGTTATTCACTATGACGCCTAGATCTCTTTCTTGGGTTGTAGCATCTAATATGGAACCTAACATTGTGTAACTATGGCATGGGTTATTTTTCCCTATATGCATCACCTTGCACTTAACCACATTAAATGTCATCTGCCATTTTGATGCCCGATTTTCCAGTCTCAAAAGGTCTTCCTGCAATTTATCACAATCTGCTTGTGCTTTAACTACTCTGAACAATGTTGTATCATCTGCAAATTTGATTTCCTCATTCGTTGTATTTCTTTCCAGACAATTTATAAATATATTGAAAAGTAAGGGTCCTAATACAGATCCCTAAGGCACTCCACTGCCCACTCCCTTCCACTGAGAAAATTGTCTATTTAATCCTACTCTCTGTTTCCTGTCTTTTAGCCAGTTTGTAATCCACGAAAGGACATCACCACCTATCCCATGACTTTTTACTTTTCCTAGAAGCCTCTCATGAGGAACTTTGTCAAACGCCTTCTGAAAATCCAAGTACACTACATCTACCAGTTCACCTTTATCCACATGTTTATTAACTCCTTCAAAACAGTGAAGATTTGTGAGGCAAGACTTGCCTTGGGTAAAGCCATGCTGACTTTTTTCCATTAAACCATGTCTTTCTATATGTTCTGTGATTTTGATGTTTAGAACACTTTCCACTATTTTTCCTGGCACTGAAGTCAGGCTAACCGGTCTGTAGTTTCCCCGGATCGCCCCTGGAGTTCTTTTTAAATATTGGGGTTACATTAGCTATCCTCCAGTCTTCAGGTACATTGGATGATTTTAATGTTAGGGGGTTGGTTTAGTATAACGATGTCAGTTTCTTTCAGCCATGTCTCTGTTATGGCACATATGTCTGGTTTGTCATATATCAGCATGTCGTGTAGTAAGGGAGTTTTTTTTATAATGGACTGAGCATTGAAGATGAAAAGGGTGATTGTAGTTAGGTTAAATAATTGTATGAGAGGGGTTAGCATGATGGGTAGTATAAATTTGTGTTGGGCATGATAGTGAGGGGTGTAGGGTCTAAAGGTTTTGGGAAATTGGTTTTTAAGGATTGGGATTGTGTGGGACAGCATGTTAGAAAGCATGGCTAGGGATGGAGGGATTAGTAATTGTGGGTCGCGAAAGCAGGGCTTACTCACTTAGTGGGAAGGCTGTTCGGGGACCAGGCAGCTTGATCCCTTTGTGTCCAGGGTATTACATGATGGAGGTACTTGATGAGACCCTGGGTAGTTGTTAAGGATTGATGAGTCTGTAAAAGATATACTCAGTGGTATGCAAAGTTATAGCTTCAATTAAAGAGGTAAACGATATACTCAGTATTATTGTAGAATCAGTAGTTGCGGTATGAGATGGTAGGTAGGAAATGGGCAGGTAGGACAGGAAGTAAGTTAGGGAGTTAAGTAAGTAGGCTGGTGAGTTAGGGAGGGGGTGTTGGAGGGCAAGATTGAGTTGGGGTGGAGTGGGAGAGGGTCGGGCCAAAGGGTCAGCACAAAGGGGTGCACTAAGGGCATGCCCCTTAGGTCACGCTCCTTTGGTGCGAGATGCCCAGCACGAGATGCCGTTGGTGGTGGGTGCCCTTTAAGGGTTCGTCGGTCGCTCGCGTGATGTCAGCAGGGGGTGCCTGGCCTCCGATAGGCCCGGGGGGGGGCGCGGATGGGAGCGTCGGCCAATGGCAAGGGCCTCGTGGTCGAGGGTGAGGCCTGGCTGTTGAAGGGTGTGTCTCTCGGTCGCGGCGAGGAGGGAGCCGGAGTAGTGAGGAGGGGCCCTTACCCCGTAGGTTTGCGCCATCTGCGCGGGCCTTGGCGCCATCCAGGAGATCCAGGTGAGAAGAGGGTGATCTGGCGGTGGATGGTGCCCTTTAAGGGCTCGTCGGTCGCTCACATGATGTCAGCAGGGGGGCGCCTGGCCTCTGATAGGCCCGGGGGGCGCAGCTGGGAGCGTCAGCCGAAGGCGAAGGGCCTCGTGGTTGAGGGTGAAGCCTGGCTGTTGGACGGTGAATCTCTCGGTCGTGGCGAGAAGGGAGCCAGAGTAGTGAGGAGGGCCCTAAAGCATGTATGACACTTCTTCTCTTTTGTAAATTGTGCTGTATGGAAAAGGGCCACTTCAAGTTTACTCCTTATCTCCCAGTGCTGTGCTTTTAGTAATGCGGAAGCATACAAATAATTTTCCCTGTGCTTGCAGCTAGGCTGCACTCATTTCTTTTGCACTTTGAGAAGCTGAGACAGGTTTTCCCAAACCTGTAGCTAATGTCATCCCATTCTAGAATTTAAAAAATCACATGATCGAGACAATCACAACTAATTTGCTGGGGTACAATCTCTCCCCAACAATCAGTTCACGTTCACCCTCACCACAATCCAGATAATCCCCTGTCTCATCCTCTGCTCTCTTTAGTCAATCCACCTCTTCCAGATGAGGTTCTCCCAAAACGAATTTCCCTAAAGCATACCCACTCTCTTGATACCTGTCCCTCCAGCTTATTTTCTCTAACATCTCTCACTTCTCCAGTTTACTTCCTCTCTTTCACCTTTTTGACCCTTTTTGCACACTCCAGCTTTCCTTTTAACACCAAGCTCTCCTTATAGCCCACAACTGATCCTCTGTCATCCCTTCCATCTCACTCCTCCCCTATTCTCATTCCCTGTCCCCTATTTCTCAACTCCTCTTTCCCCTCTAACTCTTCTCTTATATCCCCCATTGGTCTCCACTCAACCTCCTAGCTCCTCTCATATCTCCAGTCATTCTTTCATTCCACTACTCACCCCTTCCACAGCCAATCCCTTTCCAGCTGATCCAACCTCTTTGGCATCTGATCCCTCCCTTCAAACATCCCCTTCTCTAAACACCCCCTTTCCAGGGTCAGCGGCAACATTTTCCTTTGGGGCCCAGGCCAAAGATGGATAATAACTGGTAAAAGAATATGGCAGGCTAAGGGTAGAAGCAACATATTTTTATTAGGAAGTTTCAGTAGTGGCATGCAAACCATTTTGATGCTGTGAGAGGGTTTACCGAATGTAATTACAAAGAATCCCATAATAGAGGCAATACAATTTGCTAAAACATTGCAATGTTGGGTATTTTTGGAAACCAGCGAGTATTCACTTTAACCCTCAGAGCAGTTTGGACTCGATTAGTAATGTGAAACACTGGCAAATTGACAACATGGACTCTACTAATGAAAAAGATAAGTAAAAAAAAAATGTTTAAGAGATTTTATTTGCATATAATTAAAAATACAAAAAATAAGTAGTCACACGGTGGGAGATACACTGTGTGTCTGAGAAGGTGGCAGTGAAGGGGCTGGTAAATGATGAGACATACATGCCAGAGTGATGGTAACTTTAGCACTTTATGATACCAACTCTTTAAATATTTTTAATAGAAATATACAGTAGTTTGAAGGTGAATGATCAGCAACTTCATGTGATTCCTTTTTTTGTTGATTGGCACAGATGAGTAAAGTCAAGTTGTAGCTTTTTTTCTGAATGACAGGTATTTCACTTCTAATGGAAATCACAAGTAATAAACAGATTCCAAAAATATGCAAACACTAAATAATAGGGATGTGAATCGTTTTTTGACGATTTAAAATATTGTCCGATATATTTTAAATCGTCAAAAATTGTTAGAGGCGATATTTAATAGGAATTCCCCTGATTTATCGTCAAAAATCGTAAATCGGGGGAAGGGGGAGGGGAAGGGGGAGGGCGGGAAAACCGGCACACTAAAACATGCACTCAAATCGTGTTGCCGTACGGCCGGCGCCATTTTGCAAAATGGCGCCGGCCATATGGCCATTTTGCAATATGGCAACATGATTCGAGTGCAGGAGGTCATTCCCGGACCCCCGCTGGACTTTTGGCAAGTCTTGTGGGGGTCAGGAGGCCCCCCCAAGCTGGCCAAAAGTCCCTGGGGGTCCAGCGGGGGTCCGGGAGCGATCTCCTACGCTCGTGACGTCGGGGGACAGGAAGCAAAATGGCGCCGGCGCTACCTTTGCCCTGTCATATGACAGGGCAAAGGTAGCACCGGCGCCATTTCTATCAACGCACCCGTGGCCTGAGAGTGGAAAATCACAACGGGACCCCCCCCCCCCACTGGACCCCAGGTAATTTAAGACATTTTGGGGGGGTTCGGGAGGGGTGGGGGATTTATTTTAAAGGGTCGGGGTGGGGTTTTAGGGATGTTTTAGTGTGCCGGTTTTCCCGCCCTCCCCCGATTTAACGATTTACACGATATTTAAAAAAACAAAACCGCGACGATCCGATTCCCTCCCCCCCCAGCCGAAATCGATCGTTAAGACGATCGATCACACGATTCACATCTCTACTAAATAACCTTATAAACAGCATTCAATACAACTTATTTTCATTTCTGCAGCGTGGCATAAATACTATTAAAAATGGCCATCATATAAAGCTAACATGAGGCATCTGATTTCTCCATTTCAATTTTGTTTATTATTGTATAATTATAGATCCCAACAATTCTTTTTGTATATTTTTTATATGAATTGCACATAAAATTTAGAATGTCAATACATTCTTCTTTCTACATATCCCATCATGTAGCCTGATGTAATATCACATCTCGAGGTATAATTTCTCTGCTTCAGGGGCTCAAAATCTCTTAAATACTACCAGTCATATTTGTAATGTTTGGTTATATTCTTCCATCTTATCCACCAATACAAATGGACAGATTTAAATTCACATTTCCTCCAATCACTGTACTCATACGTATATATCTTAAATTCTCATTGGACCTCTGGTCCCATTCAAGGCATCACTTACAACCATTAATGTGAGCTTTATTGTATATCATTTAAGATTCAAAAAATTAATAGATCTTTATTCAAAATAAACCATTCCAGTCTATCTCATCATTTAATTCCATTTGATGTACTGATTGCATGCAAAAAATCTATTCTTGCTCCTGTTGAACTAACAATTGCAATCTATTGCACCTCACCAATCCAATTTAATATAATCAGGAATTGTCCATTTTATACTGAATAAAATGTTCAACTAATGGTGCCTCTTGTTTTTGTGTAGTTAAACAGATTTTATGTACAATCATCCTCATTTTAATCATATATTTAGTTGTACCAATGAAACTCACCCCAAGGAAGACGGAGGTTAAAAAGCATGCTACCATTTAAGTGAATTGCAGCAGAGAAACAATGAGGATAATGCAGCTCTGTAACATGAACAGGATACCCAGAATGAGATTGGAAAGGTTGCCATACCCTGTACTGTGAATAGAAGAGTCAGAGACTCAGGTAGGGGATTTGCATGTCACAGCCCCCTGGACTATTGTTGGTAACTTGCAGTGAAATATCACTTTAAATCAAAGGATAGCAAAATCCTAAATTATAGAAATTTGACTGGAAAAGTCCTACATTGGAGAATACTGAATGAGAGAGGGATTTATGAGAGAAATTTACTGAAAAAAAACAGTCCTGAGACTGTTCTCACCCTGACTAACAAGGAGACCCTTGGGTACCCAGTTGTCAGATAAGAAAAAGAAAAAAAGCCAGGCAGATTGGAAGGGTATACACATATTCTCTTTCCATGGTCCTGCCTGGGTCTTGGCCTTTTGGCGGAGAGAAGGTGACTCATCTAGGCTGAGTAACAATGAATGACTAGCCATGAGCTTAGCGGAGCTAAAATCACTGAAAGCTGAGAATACAGAGGGCCTGAATCACTGAATGCTAAACAAGCCATGCACCTAGTGGAGCTGTAAACCCAAGCCATAAAGAACCAAAGGAGAAGAACCAAAGGACAGCAGCAGATCCAGAGGTGGTGTGGTCTTCCAGAAGGAAGGGGACCCAGCAGCAGATTGGGAGGTGACCCTGCGTACCTCTTGAGCAAGGTGACCCCAGCAGCAGATCAAGCAGTATCCTCGGAAGGTGAGGACTTTATTCAAAGATCAAGCAGTCCCCCTTGAGCAAGGGGATCCCTATGGGAGATTGAGCAGTCCCCTGAGAGTGTATGGACCCCAGCAGCAGATCAAGCGGTCCCCCATGAGGGCATGGACCCCAACAGAATTCCAGAAGGGATAGTTAGGACCCCCAGGAGGGTGTAGAACCCAGCAACAGACTGGGAGGCTGAGTCAGGTCCACAGGAGGGTGTGGACCCCTGCACTGGTATGAACATTTCAGCAGAATGGAAGTAGCACCAAGAAAATGACAGCAGTTTAGATACAATGGACCTCCCAGGCCAACACTGCCAATCAGCCCAGTTGCATCTTTTCACATGGGTAAGACGTGGGAAAATAAGGAGAGAACATAAGAACATAAGAACATGCCATGCTGGGTCAGACTAAGGGTCCATCAAGCCAGCATCCTGTTTCCAACAGTGGCCAATCCAGGCCATAAGACCCTGGCAAGTACCCAAAACCTAAGTCTATTCCATGTTACTGTTGCCAGTAATAGCAGTGGCTATTTTCTAAGTCAACTTAATTAATAGCAGGTAATGGACTTCTCCTCCAAGGACTTATCCAATCCTTTTTTAAACACAGCTATACTAACTGCACTAACCACATCCTCTGGCAACAAATTCCAGAGTTTAATTGTGTGTTGAGTGAAAAAGAACTTTCTCCAATTAGTTTTAAATGTGCCACATGCTAACTTCATGGAGTGCCCCCTAGTCTTTCTATTATCTGTAATAACAATTGATTAAGCGGGAACTCAAGAGGTCCCTTCTATTCTATATAGTGGTATACTATGGGGCCAACAACCCCAAGTTTCCAAATATTACATTTTCTTGCTACCTTTTAGAAATGTATATAGTTGTGTGGCCTGAGACTATTAACCATGACCAGATATAGATAGAAACATAGAAACATAGAAATGACGGCAGAAGAAGACTGGGCCCATCCAGTCTGCCCAGCAAGCTTTCATTCTTTTTTTTTTCCTCACATACTTTACTTATCTGTTTCTCTTGGCTCATAGTAACCTTTTTTTATTCTATTTCCCTTCCACCCCCGCCATAAGGGGGTCATTTTCCAAGTGGATGTTTCACATGTGAAAAGTCCCTTATCGCGTGCAATACCAGGATGGGGTCGGAGTCGGCCCCAGAAGAGGAGGAGTTGGGGCATCACCGGGGCCGACTCTGCGAAGACGCCGCGGACTCCGCAGACAGTGAAAAGGTAAGGGCCTTTTTGCGTCCGAGTTCGCGCCCAATAGCTACACCTTCTATGGTGGCACTATTGGGTGCGAAACCGGCAGCGATCGCACCGCGGCGGTGCGATCGCTGCCGGCTAGCGCAGGACCGCCTCCCCGTTTCGGCCCCCGCCCCTCATTACCTAAAGTATTGCAGGCCTGCGATACTTTAGAAAATGAGGCCCTAAGTGTGCTATTTGACATCCTATTAGCAATGTACATAATCATGTAGAAATGTATATACTTATATAGTCTAATAAATCTGTATATATTTGTACATACTACCAGCCTTGTTCACAATTCCAATTGTTTCTTTGGGTGAAGAGAGGGAAATCCCACCCACTAACACCTTCTTCCCCAGGTGGAGAAACCAGGCGCCAGAAACATGTCCCAGATCCAGGAATGTCTTGTGTGGTAAGGGGACATTACACCAATATAATATTGGTTGTATAGACAACAATCAAGTATATAACAAATATTGATTTACTATCTGTTTAAAATCATTTTTTGGCCAGACAGCAATTTCAAAATCTCCTTTCAAAATGAGTGAACATATTGAAAAGTTGCCACAATGATAAGTATCACACTCTACAGAATTATTATAGATACTAATGAAACCCTGTTCATTGAAGATCTAATTATTTAGTCCTTAATGTTCTTACCATGTAAAAAAGAAAAGTGGGACAATTCCTATAAGACAGAATGATCTTTCAATATTTTCCAAAGTCTTTTAATGGACAAATCCATGTGGTATCTTTAGTATGTCTCATAGTTCAAGTTTGACATGCAAACAATGGCTTTTGTCCCTGATGTAATAACAATGCGGATTAGCATATAGGGCCCTCTCATAAACTTGTTACGGCGGTTACTACCCCAAACCAAATGTGCCTGATACTTCACTTTCAATGCATATCCAGCATAGCTCTCTGCTTCAACGGCAGGGGAGAAGAAAAAAACTGATACCTCACGCATATCCAGCATAGCTCCCTGCTTCAACGGCAGGGGAGAAGATAAACAACCAATAAGGGCTGTATAACATAATCTGGGTAAAAACAAATAAGCATGGGTGTAGCTTGCTTATTGCGGCGGTTACTACCCCTACTACCTCTAACTACTCAAGCTAGATATTTCACTTGGATGCAGCTCCATCACCGCTCTCTACATTAATGGTGGGGGTGGAAGGGAATTAGAACCAAGAGCTAAGAGAAACAGATAAGTATGAGAGAAGAAATGAGGGAAGCTTGCTGGGCAGACTGGATGGGCCATTTGGTCTTCTTCTGCCGTCATTTCTATGTTTCTATGTTTCTATGTTTCTATAAAAATATGGGTAGCCTCTGTTAAGGAAACATTATCACATCACCTTAGCTTGTATCTTGAAATGCCCATGTCTGAACAGTACCTCCTATTAGCCAAATAAATTGCCCCACCTGCAATTTTTTCTTAAATCGTTTTGGAAAGAAACTCTGATACAATAGCAGATTATTCCTCTCATTAGGATTTCAATATAGGCTTGTTTGCATAAACACTTGGGCAGGCAAACTAATTTTTGGCACGGTAAGAGATTTGGCTCAAGTGGGTTTAGGTCTTGGTTTCCAAAAAATATTAAAGAAATAGTTTGCCAGATGTCAAACCCAAAATGAATACACTGAGAAGACCACACCACTGAGAAAAAAATAATAATATAAAATAATAAAAAAATAAAAACACTTCATGTAAACTTTAAAGTTTTAGTTAGAAATGAGCTGTCAATTTTGTACTTCTTTCCTTATGTGAATTAGGAGGCTTTAAAAGGATTGTAATTAACACATAAAACTTAACAATATATTTCTAAGACTTCATACAATAACTATTGTATTTATCAAATTTTGATTTCAGACATATTATTTAAGAAAACTGGTTTTCACTCAAAGAATAACAGTTTGATGTCAGATAAGTATTAACCAATAAATTAATAAATTTTGTGGATGACACTATAAAATGTTATACTAGTGTTAATTTTAGGAACTGATGCTTTGTGAGCAATTCTATTTTTCAGGTCTCCAGAAAAGTATTTTAAAACCTACTCCCTAAAGGATGTGCTCTCAGATAACTTCTTTATGTTCCGTGTGTGTTATTATTTTTGGTTTATATGTTTTAGTTTCTTTTCTTTGTTGTATTTTTGTTTGTCTGTGATGCTAGTAATGAGTGTTATTCTAAACTTAAAGTCTTTGTTGGTGTTATTCTAAACTCAAAAGTCTTTGTTGGTGTACATTTATCTGAAGCTCCCTCGACACAGAGCTAGGGTACAGAGATAACTATCAAAGGTAGAGAGCGCTGGGTATGGTAGTTTGCAACAAACACTGAGAAATTTTAGTTGCTTGAATATTGAAGTTGGCGGTCATAGCTATATTATGGTATAACCTTGCTCAAGTTGCCCGGCTCTAGTTCAGGAATCTAACCTACTACACTAACTTTAAAAAACAGAAAAATTAATACTGTTTATCTATACCAAACATTTTCTTCCACAAAGTCATTCTATATGTATGTCCATTGGCTTGTTGACCTAAATATCTACCCATTAAATCAAAAGATAATTATTTAATCATGGCTAATGAACAGTGGCACTGATGCTCTAAACTTAATACTGGAATCAGGGTGACTGAGTAAAGCCAGGAATGAACAATTTAAAATACTTTAATTGAAGCTCAGTAAATTTTGCATATGAAATATCTGAAATCAATGTGTAAACATTGAAACGCGAACTCATAGCACGTTTCTAAGTGCTATGAGTTCGCGTTTCAATGTTTACACATTTCCACTCACTACTTTTTATTTTCCAATTCTTATCTTGTTCTGCTTTAATGTTTCTTTATTTATAAGAATTGTATTATATACCTTTGTCAATATATGACTCCAGAAAGCAAAATAACCAATTTTCTAGTAGGTGAAAGGAGCTCATTATTTTAGCTTACTTATATTGACTCTTGTACTATTACACCCTACAGACAGGGAACTGGTAATAGCTTTGTATACAACTTTAAGCCTTGGGATTGTACCACAAATAGTAACAAAGTTGTGGATTTCTGCAGTGTTTAACAGAACTGTTTTTCTTTATTAATAGTTCAGGTATGTTTAAGCCTTTAATATTTATAAGTGTTTATAGGCTTATTTCAGTTTATTTTTATCCAATAGAATATTTAGGGCATTTAACCAGCTTTAGTTAATATCTTCACTATCTTAATAAGATAACTTTAATAAATTCCCATTCACTTTTTTCTTTATTTCTACTAACAAGATCATTTATCAAATCACGTTAAAGTATTATCACGGGCATTAGGGCCATAATGCCCATGATAACACCAGAATGCCCACGATAAACAATGCATCACAAGATGCAGATGCAAATTTAAATTTTTTTCAAAATGGGAGGAGTTTGGGTGGATTTAGGATGTAGTAAATTAAAATGAGGAGTGCTTAGCATTGTGTGCGATTGTGGGTTTTAATGCTGTAAATAACTACACCTTTTTTCCTGGTGTTATGCTGTGCAATATGCCCAAAACAGAATTTGCACAAATCCCATTTTGGGCAAGAGAAGGAGAGGGGAGGAGAGGAGGGAGAAGAGGAGGGACGGAGAGAGAGAGAGAGCGAGAGAGAGAGAGAGAAAGAGGGAGACTCTGGGGAGGCACACATATTAGTCTACTTTTTATACCACTTTAAGAGGGGCAACTAGTAACTCAGAATGAGGTTTTGGTGGAGGGCTAGGTTTTAGGGGGCAATTTTACTTGCACAGTCAGAGGTACTAACAGCACAGTATATATCAGTGAATATTTGATGTGATTTGGAGTGATGACAGGTACACAAAGATTAGATTTGTTCATTGTACTCTTGACCTATCTTGATAGCAGCTAGGTAGAGAGTGCATCTAGGTAAAGAGTGCAGCTAGGTAGAGAGTGCATAAAACTAGGTTGAGAGTACATTGTACAAATCTCATCTTTCTGTACCTTTCATCACTCCAAATCACATAAAATCTTTACTTTAACTATGCTGTTCGTACCTCTGACTGTGCATGTAAAACTGCTCCCAAACCTAGCCCACCACACCCTGAATTACTAGTTGCCCCCTTACAGTGCTATAAATAATTTGCTTATATAAGAGCCTTATATATACTCTCTCTCTCTCTCCCTTCCCCCCCCCCCCCCTCAAAAAGCTTGTCTACTTATGAACCTCATGATATGAAAATGGCATGGTAAATTTAACATGTGTTGTACTAAATAGCACACATTGCAGTATCTTGAAAACTGCACCCCTTTTCTTTTTTTATTGTGGGTGCTATTTTTGCTATATTTATAGGAAAATGATAAATCTAGGTCTAAATAAGCTAAAGTTCCATATTTTTTGCTTTAAAATTTATATAATACTGTCTCTCCTTCTTTCCTTTTTCAGGCTTTTAAATTATTTAACAATATCTCTCACACACACACAGTCATCCTTTTAGAAATGTTCCCTGTCTCTTTTATGTGTTTGAGTACAACATGAGGCTTCTGTGACAGAGAATGGCAGCACAGGTCTCAATACAAGATTCTATACTGCCAGTGTCTTATTTGCAGTAAGGTTCCTGCTTTGAGTGATGTCATCACTTAAATAGTACTTGTCTCCTTCATTCTAACTTTATACCTGCATCTATCCCAATCCAAGCTAATCAACTCATGTACATAGAGGGTAGTAATATTTTTTTATGTTGTCAAAATCTTCTAATTGCCAGTAAAAGAAGCTAACAATAATTGTGCATTGCTTTTTTTAAGTATAATTATGCTAGCCTTTTAGCATCTTGAATTTCACGAAGCATTCCATCACCATGGTGACTCCTAAGAAATGGCTTCCCTAGCTACCATCTGCCTGCCATATACAGGTGATGGAACTTATTTTCTCCTATAGTCAGAATTAAAAGTTTAAAAATTAAATTGAATAAAACCCATAGAATAAAGTAAAACTTTTATTTAAAAACACAAAATTCACTACAAAATCACAGTCCTCATTCATCATCTTTCTGGGACACTCCACTGTGACCAAATTCCATCACATCCCCCTAAAATGCCCTCAGAAATCTCCAACTGTCATATTTTGAAGATTAAAATATTCCATGCCAAATTATCTATTAAATAAAAGTCCCTGACAACCCCCCATATGTCCACCACTAACAGATACATTTTCAGGCACCTCTCTTTCAAATGGGTTATATCTACCTGAGGCACTCCACTGTTTTAAGTTTTTCAACTGAGAAACCTGACCCTTTAATCCTTCTCTCTGTTTCCTGTCTTTTATCCAGCTTGCAATCCACAGAAGGACATCACCTCCTGTCCCATGACATTTTAATTTATTTAGAAGCCTTTCATGTGGGACTTTGTCAAATGCCTTCTGAAAATCCAAATACACTACATCTACCGGTTCACCTTTATACTCATGTTTATTAACCCCTTCAAAAAACTGTAGTAGATTTGTGAGGCAAGACTTCCCTTGGGAAATTCCATGCTGGCTGTGTCACATTAAACCTTATCTATCTAGATGTTCTGTGATTTTGATATTTAAAATAGTTTCCATGATTTTTCCTGGCACTGAAGTAAGGGTCACCAGTCTATAGTTTCCTAGAGCACCCCTAGTGCCCTTTATAAATATCGGAGTTAAATTGGTCACCTTTCAGACCCCAGGATCAATGGATAATTTAATGATTGACAAATTACTAGTAATAGGTCATAAATTTCATTTTTAGTCCTTTCAGTACCCTGGGATATATACCATGTGTTCCAGATGATTTGCTACCTTTCAGTCTGTCAATCTGGCCTACTAGATCTTCCAGGTTCACTGTCATTTGGTTTAGTTCATCTGAAACATCATCCCTGAAAATCATCTCCAGAACACTTATCTCTCCCCCCCCCCCCCCCCAACATCTACATTAGTAAACACCAAAGCAAAAAATTCATTTAGTATTTTGGTGATGTCATCTTATCAAGGTTAGGTTCTATCTTAGGAGTTACCATCCAGGAAAGAGGTCTAGGCGTCATAGTGGACAATACATTGAAATCGTCAGTTCAGTGTGCTATGACAGTCAAAAAAGCAAATAGAATGTTAGGAATTGTTAGGAAAGGAATGGAAAATAAACTGAGGATGTCATAATGCCTCAGTATCGCTCCATGGTAAGACTGCACCTTGATTACTATGTGCAATTCTAGTCACCACATCTCAAAAAGAATATAGTTGCACTGAAGAAAGTGCAGAGAAGAAAGGCCAAAATGATAAGAGGCATAGAACAGCTGCTTTATGAGGAAAGGCTAAAGAAGTTAGGGCTGTTCAGTTTGCAGAACAGATGACTGAGGGGGAATATGATAGTGGTCTACAAAATAATGAAATGACTTGAACATGTTAATATAAATCAGTTATTTATATTATATTTAACTTAAAAAACCAAAAAAGTATTGGGCATTTCTCCTTTGGGGCAAGTGACTCATAGTGCATTGCAGGGGGCCATTAAGACCTCCTCAGTCTGATTTGGATTGCAAGGAGACAGCCATAACTACAGATTTTTTTGGCCAGTTAAGTAAACAAGTTAAAGCTAGCCTTATTTTAGACTGCTTTCATGGTGATATTTGTCTGCATTATGTAGTGCAAGCCCTGTAATCTCTCTATAAGTAGTCAGCTTATCTGAGGGAGAGGCTGTTCGAACTCAAAAGCAGATACAGAGATCGAATAGCCCGTGGGCTTGCCCCATTTGTTCGGAGCTCTCTTTCATGAAAAAGTTGGCTCAAGTTAAAGCTGAATTAGCTGCAATAAAGAAAGAAACCAACAAGAAATCCTCACCCACTTTACAGTATTCAGGAATCATTTCCCCATTACCACAGAAAAATCAAAAGCCCAGAAAAAAGGGGCTTATCATTTTGGTCGCCCTTCTCTGTATCTTCTCCATCACAATTATATCTTTTTTGAGATGCTGCGACCAGAATTGTACACAGTATTCAAGGTGCGGTCTCACCATGGAGCGATACAGAGGCATTATGACATTTTCTGTTTTATTCACCATTCCTTTTCTAATAATTCCTAACATTCTGTTTGCTTTTTTGACTGCCGCAGCACACTGAACCGACGATTTCAATGTGTTATCCACTATGACGCCTAGATCTCTTTCTTGGGTGGTAGCTCCTAATATGGAACCCAACATTGTGTAACTATAGCAACGGTGATTTTTCCCTATATGCATCACCTTGCACTTATCCACATTAAATTTCATCTGCCATTTGGATGCCCAATCTTCCAGTCTTGTAAGGTCTTCCTGCAATTTATCACATTCTGCGTGTGATTTAACTACTCTGAACAATTTTGGTTCAGAGGGACTTCCAGTCTCTGGCGAAGCAGATTAGTCACATGGCGAAAACTATTGCCTTTTCAGAAGTGTTACCTATTCATGGAAAGGGGAAAGAGAGGCTAAGCCATATATAGATAACTTCAATGCATGGCACAAAACCTGGTGTAAGGAACAAAGTTTTGGATATATTTAGGGAAAACTGGTGCTTAGTGACCAGGATGTTAGATAAAGGAATTGTTGTTGTTTTCTAAATGCTATATCCTGCCAAATCTGATAAATAACAATCTATTTCTGATGAGAATACACATTGTCTTTTCCACGATTTAGGATTGCAAGAAAGGTGGGAGGACAGCTGGCAGTGTCTTGTAGCAGAGAGATCCCTGTATCCCTAAACCTGCCTACAAGCATTCCCTCTGCTTTCTCCTTTGCTGGCAATGTAAGTGCTGTTCTCTGGACAGGCTAAACAGTGAAGCCTCTTTCCAACTTGTTAACACTGCAAGTCCTGGATGCTGGTTTTGTAGAACTTTTGTCCTTCGCAGGAGAACACACAGGGGGGTAGATTTTAAAAAAGTGCGCCTTCACGTACTTTTGTTGGCACACCAGGCGCAAACAAAAGTACGCTGGATTTTAGTAGATACGCGCTAGCCGCGCGTATCTACTAAAATCCAGGATCGGCGCGCGCAAGGCTGCCAATTTTGTGCAGCCGGCGAGCGCCAAGCCGCGCAGCGCAGCCTGCCTCCGTTCCCTCCAAGACCGCTCCGAAATCAGAGCGGCCTCGGAGGGAACTCGCTTTCGCCCTCCCCTCACCTTCCCCTCCCTTCCTCTATCTAACCCACCCCCCCGGCCCTATCTAACCCCCCCCCCACCTTTGTTGGGGGATTTACGCCTCCCGGAGGGAGAAGTAAATCCCCGCGCGCCAGCGGGCCGCTAGCGCGCCGAGACGCGACCTGGGGGCAGTTCCGGAGGGCGAGGCCACGCCCCCGGACCGCCCCGGGCCGAAACCATGCCCCTGGGCCCGCCCCCGAAACGCTGCATCCCGCCCCCAAAACGCCGCGCCGATCGGCCCCGCCCCCGACACGCCCCCATTGAAAAACCCCGGGACTTACGCGAGTCCCGGGGCTCTGCGCGTGCCGGCAGGCCTATGGAAAATAGGCGCGCCGGCGCACAAGGCCCTGCTCGCGTAAATCCGGGCGGATTTACGCGAGCAGGGCTCTTAAAATCCATCCCAGGGGTTTTAAAACATGTTTATTTTTCTTCCACCCTGGCTGCAGTAGGTTGCAGGCTCTGCCAGGTTGAAACCCCCTTGTGGCAAGCACAAACACATCATTAAGACCCGTACAAAACTCATTGTAAGGCTACAACACCTAATGAGTTCATGGGGGCAGGAACCTGAACTATGATAATCTGCCACACACACATAATTGATATCATAATTATTTTTTGTCTTCTATTGGCTGGGTGCGAGGTCTGTGTGAACTGGGGGGAGTTCAGGCTGAAGAACCAGGAAGGTCTCGATGACCTGGAGAAGGACTGGGCAAACTGGGGCAGGAATTGGAAAACTGGCAATTTCAATTATGTGCGCTTGTTTTAAAATATGCCTGTTTCCACACATAATTTGTGTTTTACGTGAGCAAGTGCTACTTTTTTTCACACACAAAATATATGCGTGTATATCTTCTAAATAGGTAGGGAATGTGCATAGGTTCAATTCTTTGAAACGTTTGCTTTCAATGTAGTATATGCATTCACATGTAAGCATACATATGCATATTTTATAATATTGTTCGTATCTGATATGTGTGGGTTATAAAAAAAGTCAATAGATCACCAAACAGCTGGATATGCCTGTGTAGTAGCTTTCAATACTTTCCTCAACCATTAGTTATGTCACACTTTAGAAAAAGCTTTGCTATTTTTTTTTTTGTTTTTGCTTAAATAAAGTAAAATGAAGGACTTTTCTCCTGCTGACTTTACATTACTGTAGGTCTTGTGCTTGAGATCATTATTAGTCAAAAACATTTAAATATGGGTCAAGCTCTTCAATACAGTCAGATCAGCAGTTCTATCTATAATATGAAAATACAATCTTGTGAGAAATTGCTGACCAAATAATTTCAAGCAGAAGTTTAATTATTCAACTGGAAAACTGTGTGTTTCAAAATTAAAGTACAGTAGCACCCACTGAGATGCCAATTAAAAGAAAAAACAGTTGATGTACTTTCTTTGCTGGCTTAAACTGATTAATCTGTGTCTATAATTAAACTGAAATCCATAATCATGCTGTTGACCCAAAGAACACAATCTTGGGAAAAGTAAAAGTCTGTAAAGCATACAGTATATGACTTTCTTGTTTGAAGCTCCTTTATCGTTGTTTAGAACACAGTGTGCCTAGTGTTTACGCAACTGAGCAATGTCTCTTCATTAGCGGCAGTGTTTCTGTACTTTCATACCAGATGTTTATTTATCTTGGGCTCGATTTAAGCTTTACCCAAAAAAATGTACAAAGGGATCTAGACAGTAAAATTTAGTGAGTACATAAAGACTATGTATTGTGCGCATGTAATAGTTCACTGTGCAATAAAGTGCTAGTTGGTATGCTACACCAGTTGAAGATGTCAGTACATAAACATGCAAATGAAGTAGGTCATATGCAAATATATCAGGAACATCTAAAATAGCATGATATGCTATTTAGTGTGGGCTTGCTATGGCCTAAAACTTTTAACACACATCGTCGTTCTGACTGCCGGACACATAGATTTCTACAGTAAGTCTAGCTTCAGCGGTTGTGCACCAAAATTAAAAATTATATTTCCTTTTTTGACAAAGCACCCATTCCATGTCCCTAAGCTCCAAGGGAAGGCTTGCTCAACCCGCAGCTAAGGTTGACTGAGTGAGCAATTCCCATAGAATTTCCGTGTATCGTTTCTCTGAATACTTCAGAATTAATGGCTCGCAAGCCTAACAGATCTCCTCAACTGCATACAATCAATCCACGATTTCTCGCACTGAGCTGCCCTTGAATTTCAGACGCTTAGAAGTTGTGGTCTCCCTGACGCAGCCCCTTTGCGAAACACTGCCGTGTTGGGGTCCTTGTGTGTACCAGTTCCTCATGAATGTATATCTAAGTAACATTTTGTGACACACCTGTGATTGTATGCACTTATTAAAAGTCTATTGTGATTTATATTGACCAGTAGTTTGCTTGCCACACTTATCCCTCTGTTGTCTGTTCTAAAACTTTTAACACCTTTCTTGGACCAGATGTTAACTGCTTAACTTAAATGCTATTTAAAGGGCTTATTGTAATACAGAAACACCAACGTGAAAAATGCTGAATATATTATTTTATATATAGGTTTTTTTATGTGGAAACCTCATATATTTCACTAGGGCTATATTCAAAACGCCTCAAGTGTGGTGTATGCAGTGTATTTATGTACTGCTTTGCATGTCACTCATAACATTTTAGGACTATGCTCCCCCTATTATTATAATCATTGGTAAACATGTATTATTTTAAACAATCATTGTTATGCAGAAAAAACAGAATTTTAGTCTGAACTTATCTTGTCAGTTTGTAAGAACACCAGCCCGACCCGACACGATACGTGTTTCGTTGATTTCTTCAGGGGTGGGAAGGCAATACGGTGTCTAAAATATAAACAAACATTCTGTTAGACTTATCTTTTAAAGGGTGACAGCAACCGTCTTTAGTCGTTCTTCAATCAAGTTACCTTAAATCACTGTCTCTCTGCATGAGTTACTGCTTGCGGCTTCAGCTTGATTTCTGACAGCAACCCACCAATACATCGTCAAGGGCTTTTTAAACACAAACAGGAAATCGGGAAGGTTCCGGAGGAGTGGCTTCCAGCTATCAATCAATATCAGGGCGATTTCAGGCCTCTCGGGGATCGCCATTACAATAAAGATGTCCATTCAACATTATCATTTAATCCATTAGGTGCTTCTGTGGCAAGGGTGAATATCCACCATTGCTCTCGATAATTTAACTGATAGCGTTGATCGCCACCGCGATTGGTACACAAGACCTGTTCCAATACTGTCCATATTGGAACAGGTTTTGTGTATTGGTATTATGGGACCCAGTGTAATATTTAGCCTTGCTTTTTCACAGGTAGGGTTATTGTTGTTTGAGTCCTTGGTGTTATTACTGTTATGTTACAATGGGACTGCAGTATAGATTTTGAGTGTCTTTTTTGCGGGGTTTTGTGTTAGTTCACAATGTGCCTGGCAGTGGAAGGTGTTTGTGCTGCTGTTACTGTGAGGTGTCACCAGAATTTGAAAATATTTTTTAGTATGATGAGCTGTAAGGGAAACATCCAAGCTCCATTGTTTGGGGGAATTTCAGTGGATGCACAGAATTACAGAACTGGAGGTGCAGGATTTATATTGACATTCCGTCCCTTCCTATAAATTCCAGACTTCACTCTCATAGCCATATAGAATTTTTGCTACTTTCCTGTCACTAGGAAGGGAGATTAGAGTTAGATAGAGAGAGAAGAAACTAATAGGGATGTGAATCGTTTTCCATATCGTCTTAACGATAGAAATCGTGTGGCAGGGCAAGAAAATCATCTTAGGCACGATTTTTTAGTTAAAAAATCGTTAAAAATCGTTTTTTTCCGATTACTGCGCACTAACGGGAGTTAGTGCGCACTAACTGAAAATGATACAATTTGACACTTTTCAGGTCAGTTAAGGTCAGTTTAGGAATGAATATGTATTCCTATTGGCTGCCCTCTTATTTATTCATGTTACCAAGTTTCCTACTGACAGTATATGGGGGATGGGAAATGGAAACAGTTGGTAGCTTGACAAAACAAGTAATGTGATCAGTCAATGTGACTAGAACTTGTGCCCTAACCCTGATACCAGGGGTATTGTGATCTTCCTGCACACAGTGCCCTATCCCTATTAATACCAGGAGTGTTGTGATCTTCCTGCACACAGTGCCCTATCCCTAATACCAGGGGTGTTGTGATCTTTCTGCACACAGTGCCCTATTCCTGATACTGGGGGTGTTGTGATCTTCCTGCACACAGTGCCCTATTCCTGATACCGGGGGTGTTGTGATCTTCTTGCACACATCCCGATATCAGGGATAGGGCACTGCATGCAGGAAGATCACAACACTCCTGGTATTAATAGGGATAGGGCACTGCATGCAGGAAGATCACAACACTCCTGGTATTAATAGGGATAGGGCACTGCATGCAGGAAGATCACAACACCCCTGGTATCAGGGATAGGGCACTGTGTGCAGGAAGATCACAATACCCCGGAGGAGTGAGGGTCAGGCAGCTCCCCCCTGTCTGTGAAGCCAGCCTCTCACTAGTAATGCAGGGAGGGAGCTGTCTCAGACTTCACCATCCTCCCCCCCCCCCCTCACCCACACACCATTCACTAGCTGGGACATGGGGGAAGTCAGGAGTGAGGGTCAGGCAGCTCACCCCTGTCTGTGAAGCCAGCCTCTCACTAGTAATGCAGGGAGGGAGCTGTCTCAGACTTCACCATCCTCCCCCCCCCCCTCACCCACACACCATTCACTAGCTGGGACATGGGGGAAGTCAGGAGTGAGGGTCAGGCAGCTCCCCCCTGTCTGTGAAGCCAGCCTCTCACTAGTAATGCAGGGAGGGAGCTGTCTCAGACTTCACCATCCTCCCCCCCCCCTCACCCACACACCATTCACTAGCTGGGACATGGGGGAAGTCAGGAGTGAGGGTCAGGCAGCTCCCCCCTGTCTGTGAAGCCAGCCTCTCACTAGTAATGCAGGGAGGGAGCTGTCTCAGACTTCACCATCCACCCCTCCCCCCTCCCCCACACACCATTCACTAGCTGGGACATGGGGGAAGTCAGGAGTGAGGGTCAGGCAGCTCCCCCCTGTCTGTGAAGCCAGCCTCTCACTAGTAATGCAGGGAGGGAGCTGTCTCAGACTTCACCATCCTCCCCCCCCCCCCTCACTCACACACCATTCACTAGCTGGGACATGGGGGAAGTCAGGAGTGAGGGTCAGGCAGCTCCCCCCTGTCTGTGAAGCCAGCCTCTCACTAGTAATGCAGGGAGGGAGCTGTCTCAGACTTCACCATCCTCCCCCCCCCCCTCACCCACACACCATTCACTAGCTGGGACATGGGGGAAGTCAGGAGTGAGGGTCAGGCAGCTCCCCCCTGTCTGTGAAGCCAGCCTCTCACTAGTAATGCAGGGAGGGAGCTGTCTCAGACTTCACCATCCTCCCCCCCCCCTCACCCACACACCATTCACTAGCTGGGATATGGGGGAAGTCAGGAGTGAGGGTCAGGCAGCTCCCCCCTGTCTGTGAAGCCAGCCTCTCACTAGTAATGCAGGGAGGGAGCTGTCTCAGACTTCACCATCCTCCCCCCCCCCCTCACCCACACACCATTCACTAGCTGGGACATGGGGGAAGTCAGGAGTGAGGGTCAGGCAGCTCCCCCCTGTCTGTGAAGCCAGCCTCTCACTAGTAATGCAGGGAGGGAGCTGTCTCAGACTTCACCATCCACCCCCCCCCCCTCACCCACACACCATTCACTAGCTGGGACATGGGGGAAGTCAGGAGTGAGGGTCAGGCAGCTCCCCCCTGTCTGTGAAGCCAGCCTCTCACTAGTAATGCAGGGAGGGAGCTGTCTCAGACTTCACCATCCTCCCCCCCCCCCCTCACCCACACACCATTCACTAGCTGGGACATGGGGGAAGTCAGGAGTGAGGGTCAGGCAGCTCCCCCCTGTCTGTGAAGCCAGCCTCTCACTAGTAATGCAGGGAGGGAGCTGTCTCAGACTTCACCATCCTCCCCCCCCCCCCCCTCACCCACACACCATTCACTAGCTGGGACATGGGGGAAGTCAGGAGTGAGGGTCAGGCAGCTCCCCCCTGTCTGCGAAGCCAGCCTCTCACTAGTAATGCAGGGAGGGAGCTGTCTCAGACTTCACCATCCTCCCCCCCCCCCCTCACCCACACACCATTCACTAGCTGGGACATGGGGGAAGTCAGGAGTGAGGGTCAGGCAGCTCCCCCCTGTCTGTGAAGCCAGCCTCTCACTAGTAATGCAGGGAGGGAGCTGTCTCAGACTTCACCATCCTCCCCCCCCCCCCCCCTCACCCACACACCATTCACTAGCTGGGACATGGGGGAAGTCAGGAGTGAGGGTCAGGCAGCTCCCCCCTGTCTGTGAAGCCAGCCTCTCACTAGTAATGCAGGGAGGGAGCTGTCTCAGACTGGTATCAGGGTTAGGGCACTGTGTGCAGGAAGATCACAACACTCCTGGTATTAATAGGGATAGGGCACTGTAAGAGATGACTGTAGTAGATTGAATAAAGATCTGATGTTTCTGCTCTCCTCACACCAAACAAAAACAACACACAAGCAGAGAAGCCCTTCTTACAAAGCTGAGCTGGTGAGTTAAGTAGGAGGAAAAGTAAACATACTGGTGCCAGTGTGGCTACTTAAAAAATACACTTACCAACAATCAATTACATATATTTGAACTGTGTACAGTTCCAGCCAGGACCACCTTTCTAAAATGCACAGTGATTGGCAAATTCAACATGCACTAGCATTTCAGGTGCCTGCTAACAAAAATAATAAACAAACAAGTTCTAGTCACGTGAGTGCTGATCATTACATTACTTTTTTTGTCAAGCTTCCAACTGTTTCCATTTCACATCCCCCCAACCATATTGGTAACATCAATAGATAAGAGCACAGCCAGCCAATAGGAATACATACATACATATTCATTCCTAAGTGACCTTTACTGACCTGGGAAGTGTGAACACTTTGTTTCATTTTCTGTTGGTGTTCGTTAGTTTCCAGTTCCATTTCCCATCCCCCCAACCATCACCTCAGTGGTAACCTTGGTAACATCAATAGATAAGAGGGCAGCCAGCCAATAGGAACACATATTCATTCCTAACTGACCTTCAGTGACCTGGAAAGTGTTTATTTGTATCATTTTCAGTTAGTGCGCACTAAATCGAGTTAGTGCGCACTAACGGGGAGTTAGTGCGCACTAACTCGAGTTAGTGCGCACTAACACGATTTAACGATTTTTAACGATAACTCGTTAGAATTTCTATTGTATCGTGTTCTATAACGATTTAAGACGATATAAACATTATCGGACGATAATTTTAATCGTTGAAAAACGATTCACATCCCTAGAAACTAAGGCACTTGAAGTGTCATTCCATCTGTATCGAGATTTTTATTTTTATATTTAGTAATTTCTATTTTTTAAATTTTTGATCATTTTTATGATTCCAGTAAACTTTTTATTTGAACACTACTTCAAATCTTCTACCTGCTTTTTCTACATAGTGATATAGTAATGACAGCAGATAAAGATCAAATGATCCATCTAGTCTGCCCGGGAAGTTGCTCATGGTAGTAATTGCTGCTCTGTGCAGTAATTGCTGCTCTGTGCAGATACCCCCATAACGTTTGTTAAGGGTTGTAATTACTGCTCCATGCAGGTTACCCCCATGCCTTCTGTTAAGGGTAGTAACTGCCACTCCATGCAGTTACCTGCATGCCTTCTGTTAAGGGTAGTAACTACTACTCTGTGCAGGTTATCCTCATTCCTTCTGTTAAGGGTAGTAACTGCCACTTCATACAAGTTACTCCCATGCACCCCTTTTTTCAGTTCCATCATCTAGCATTTAGGGATCCGCAGTCTCTATCCCATGCCTTTTTGAAGTCATCTACTGTTTTTGTCCTTACTACCACTTCCGAGAGGATGTTCCAGGCATTCACTACCCTTTCCATAAAGAAATATTTTCTGATGTTTGTTCTGAGTCATCCCACCTGGAATTTCATTTTGTGACCCCTAGCTCTACAGTTTCATTTCCAACAGGATTTGAGGTTTGTGTATCATTAATACCTCTCAGGTATCTGAAGGTCTGTATCAAATCTCCCCTGCACCTTTTTTCCTCCAGGGTATACATATTGGGGCGGATTTTCAGAACCCTGCTCGCCTAAATCCGCCCAAAACCGGGCGGATTTAGGCGAGCAGGGCCCAGCGCGCCGGTGAGCCTATTTTACATAGGCCTACCGGCGCGAGCAGAGCCCCAGGACTCACGTAAGTCCCGGGGTTCTCCGAGGGGGGCATGTCGGGGGCGTGTCTGGGGGCGGGCCCGGTCATCGCGGCGTTTCGGGGGCGTGTCGGCAGCGTTTTGGGGGCGGGTACGGGGGCGTGGCTACGGCCCGGGGCGGTCCGGGGGCGTGGCCGCACCCTCCGTACCCACCCCCAGGTCGCGGCCCGGCGCGCAGGAGACGTAAATCCCTGGAGAAAGGTAAGGGGGGGGGGGGTGTAGACAGGGCCGGGCGGGTGGGTTAGGTAGAGGAAGGGAGGGGAAGGTGAGGGGAGGGCGTTAGAGGATTCCCTCCAAGGCCGCTCCGATTTCGGAGCGGCCTTGGAGGGAACGGGGGTAGGCTGCGCGGCTCAGCACGCGCCGGCTATACAAAATCGATAGCCTTGCGCGTGCCGATCCAGGTTTTTAGTAGATACGCGCGGCTCCGCGCGTATCTACTAAAATCCAGCGTACTTTTGTTTGCGCCTGGAGCGCAAACAAAAGTAGGCCTATTCGCGGAGTCTGAAAATCCGCCCCATTGAGATCTTTCAGCTTCTCCTTATAAGTCTTCTGATATACACCCCCACACCATATTGCCTTCTATCCTGCCTCCATCTCTTTTGCGATAAGGCTCCCAGAACTGAACACAGTACTGCAGATGAAGCCTCACCAAGGATTTTTACAAAGGCATTATTACCTCCTTTTTCTTACTGGTTACTCTTCTCTATATGCAGCCCAGCATCCTAACTTTAGCTATCGCCTTGTCAAATTGCTTCATTGCTTTCAGATCACCAGACACTACTACCCCAAGGTCCCTCTCCTGGCCTTGCACATTAGTCTTTTACCCCCCATTGCATACAGCTCTTTTGAATTATCAGATGCATGACTCTGCACTTCTTAGCATTAAATTCCAGCTGCCAAATCTTCAACCACGTATCAAGCTTTCTTAAATCCCTTTCATTCTCTCTACTCCTTCAGGTGTGTCCTCTCTATTGCAGATCTTTGTATCATCCTCAAAAAAGACCATCTTTACTTTTTATCCCTTCTGCAATGTAGCTCAAGAAGATATTGAACAGAATCGATCCCAAAACCACTTCTTGTGGCACTCCATATAATACTGCTCTCTCTTCAGAATAGTTTTATTTGCCATTACACACAGTCTTCTATCAATCAACCAGTTTACAATTCACTCTTCCACTTTGGCATTGACTCCCACACTTCTTATTTTGTTCATGAGTCTCCTATGCATATCAAAAGCTTTGCTGAAATCCAATTAAATCACAAGTGTTCTTCGTTGATCCAGTTATTTAGCTACCCAATCAAAATAATCAATCAGATTTGTCTGACAGGACCTTCTCCTAGTGAAACCAGACTGCCACCAGTTTTTAGGTAGTTTACTATCCTTTCCTTCAGTAGAGTGTCCATTAATTTTGCCACCACTGAGGTTAGGCTGCCTGGTCTACACTTTCCAGTCTCCCTCTGCTACTGCTCTTGTGTAGTAGGACCACAACTGTTCTTCTCTAGTCCTGAAGCACCACTCTAGTTTCCATATATTTATGGAACAAGTCTTTCAGTGGACTTTCCAGCACATCTTTAAGCTCCTTTAATATCCTGGGATGTACATCATCTGTCCTCATGGCCTGGTCCATTTTCAGTTCTCCTAGTTCTTCCAATATATTCCATTCTGTAAATTGGGTTGCATCTACCCCACTCCCTCCAATGGTCTTGTCAATCAGAAATGATCCTTCTTTAGTGTCTTCTTTAGTGAACACAGAACTGAAGTATTTGTTTAATATTTCTGCTATTTCTTTATCTTTCTTCATGCATTGCTCCTTGTCGCCTTTCAGTTTCACTATACCACTTTGGGCCTTCCTCCTTTCTCTGATGTATATGAAAACTGTTTTGTCACCTCGCTTTTACTCTTTGACACTCCTTTTCTTTCACTTGATCTTTTGCTTTTCTAATTTCTTTCCTCATCTCTTTCAGCTTCATCAGATTTTCTTCTCTGTATTCCACTGTTTGGGATCCTTTGCACTTCTTGAACACTGTTCTTTTTGCCTTTATTGTTTCAGCTAGCTCCTTTGAGAACCAGATCAATTTCTTTATCCTCTTACTTTTGCTTACTTTTTGAATACATACATTTGTTGCCTTTGTAATAGCTCCTTTTAATTTGTCTCACTGTTTTTCTACCTTACCCATTTTCTTCCAGTCTTTTAGTTCTTCCTCCAGGTACATCGACATTTTGACAAAGTCTGTATTTTTAAAGCGCAAGTGTGACTTTTCTCTCTCTTTTGGCTGCAGTATTGAACCATTCTATCTAATAATCACTGGTGCTCAAGTGAGCCCCTACCTGGACATTAGAGACATTACCCCCATTTGTGAGCACTAGGTCAAGGGTCACTCTCTCCCTTGTGGGTTCTAATACCATTTGTTTGAGTAGAGCTCCTTGAAGAGCATCCATTATCTTTCTACTTCTTACAGAATCTGTAGTAGGGATACTCCAATCCATACTGCAGAATCTGCAGTAGATAGCAAGTTGGTTCTCTGAATTGGAGAGCCATTTGCTGAGATCTATTGGAGTGTGTACCCTTCTGAGAAAGGTTGAGTGGGACTGGAGAGACTGTGTAGTGATCCCTACCTTGAGTGCACCTAAGACCCTGGAGGCTTGTCCTCCTCCCTATCAGTGGAACCCTGGTACCCCAGTAGCTTACAGTGGTGGTAAATGGAGTGAAGAGTTAGAGATCCAGGAAGATAGATTGATCCTGGGGACTTTGAGTGGCCTCTACATTCTGGATGTAAACTGAAGAGGGGGTTATATATAATATTGAATTATTTATTTGTTCCATTTTTTTTTATCATTGATGCCAAGGATGAAAACCAGAAAAAAATGTTGCAAAGCACTACTTGAAGAGGACAGACTGAAATGCAAACTATACATGACTATATACCATAAGGTTATAACAAAGACCAAAAAAATATATATTTATCCCATTGTTTTCAGCAAACCCCAAACCCAATCAAGAAATTATTTGAAATAGTAAATGGTCTGATTAAACCTTCACCACTAAATCAAAACTACCAGCAAACAATATTACCTTCTTTGAGAATGAAATCAAGGACATTCGTCAAAGCCTTAAAGACAAGACATCCATCTCCTGGAAATATAGCTAAATCTGACCATACCAAAAATGCCAGTTATGGGATTCATTTACCCAAATGTCAGAAGATGGTCTCAGAAAATCACTAGCTGCCTTGCATCCAATAACCTACACCCTAGATCCATTCTCATCCAAACTAGTAAAGCAAACAAATGAGGGCCTCACAACTTGGGCAACCAAAATTATAAATTCCTCCCTCACTGAAAGCATCTAAAAAAATACTATAGTGTGAACACATAAAAAAAAAAAAATTGAACCTGGATCTAGACAAACCAGAAAACTACTGTTATGCTTCCGGGGTGTGAACCCTTGGTCCAGCGAAGAACGAATGTTCAGTCGCTGGTTGGCGAAACCTCGACTTGGACTATTACGAAGGTCTGGATGAAGGCACCTCCAGCAGGATGAGGTATAAAGCTGAGCTGGCGCCTCCAGCTGGTCGTGGACTCGAAGGTGGATGTCCTCAGCAGGTCGTGGAAAGTAAAGCTGAGCTGGCGCCTTCAGCAGGTCGTGGACTCGAAGGTGGATGTCCTCAGCAGCTCGTGGAAAGTAACGCAGTACTGGCGCCTCCAGCAGGTCGTGGACTTGAAGGTAAAATAGTTCAGGCAATGAGAGTTAGAGGAAGTTCTACAGCCAGTCCGAGGGTCGGAAGCCAAAGAGTACCTCGCAGCCAGTCCAGGGGTCAGATGCCAGAGAATACGCCAAAGCCAGTCCAGAGGTCAGAAGCCAGAGAAGATGCCGCAGCTGGTCCAGGGGTCAGATGCCAGAGAATACGCCAAAGCCGATCCAGGAATCAGGAACCAGAGAATACGTCACAGCCAGTCCAGGGTTCAGGAGCCAGAGAAGAAGACACCGCCAGTCAGAAGTCACTACCGAAGAACAGGAATCACAACAGGAACAAGCCAGGAGCCAAGATGAAGTCAAGGCAAGGTCTGAAGTGCAGGACCTGCCTTTAAATAGTTCCCACCAGCTGGCACACCTGGGGAGAGCCAATCCTGCTGCAGGAGGCATCCTGCAGCCATTCAGAGGCAACGATGTTAGTCCCTGAAGGGGGGCGGAGCCAGCAACCCGGAAGGGGAGCCGAAACGCCGCGGCCATGTTGTGCCGCGGTCCGCGGCCCAGGACCCAAGACTCAGCACTACCTCAGGGTAATCGCGGCAGTCTGCCGCGCTGGTAAGCGACGCTTTTTGGTCATGGCGCGCCGCGAGCGCGGCTCCTAACAGTACCCCCTCCTTTAGGCCTCCCTCTAGAAGGCTTGGGCTTCTCGGGATGAAGAGCATGAAAGGTCTTGAGAAGATCCTTATCCAAGATATTGGTAGCTGGTTCCCAAGAATTCTCCTCCGGTCCAAAACCCTCCCAGGCAAGAAGGTACTCCCATTTACGTCCTCGTTTGCGCACATCCAGGACTTCTTGAACTCGATAAATGGTATCCTCTTCAGCCCGTACCAACGGAGAAACAGGTGTCTTACGAGAGGGCCAAGTGAGAAGTACGGGCTTCAAAAGGGATACATGAAATGAATTATGAATACGAAGTGTGGAAGGCAGTCGTAATTGATAAGTCACAGGACCCACTTGTCTAATCACTGGAAAGGGACCAATGTATCGAGGAGCCAATCTCATGGAGGGAACCCGTAAACGAATGTGTCTGGTACTTAGCCACACTTTGTCTCCTGGAAGGAATCGTGGTGCTGGCCGTCTGTGCCGATCCGCAAATTTCTTGGCAGTGGTGGCTGCCCTTCTTAACATTTGTTGCGTATGGATCCATAGTTGTTTTAATTGTAGAGCCGTGACCTGGGCCGCTGGAGAGGCAACTGGCAAGGGTAAGGGTATCGGTGGAGCGGGTTGCTGTCCATAAACGATTGTAAAAGGAGAAGCCCCCGTAGACGTGCAAGTGTGAAAATTGTGAGAGAACTCAGCCCAGGGCAGCAGGGCCGACCAGTCGTCCTGTCGAGAATTAACATAAGTTCGTAGAAATTGTTTTAAGGACCGGTTGGTCCGTTCGGACTTTCCGTTGGCCTGGGGGTGGAACGCCGTGGTGAAATCTAGAGCAATGTGGAATTTAGTGCAAAGACTCCGCCAGTATTTTGCAGTGAACTGAGATCCACGGTCAGAGGTAATGTGCTGTGGAATACCATGGAGACGAAAAATGTGTAACATGAAGAGTTGAGCCAGACGTGGAGCAGATGGAAGGGCGGGTAGAGGTGTAAAATGAGCCATCTTCGAGAAGCGGTCTACCACAACCCAAATGACCGTATGACCTTCAGAAGGCGGCAGATCAACAATAAAGTCCATGGAGATGTGAGACCAAGGTTTGGCAGGTACCGGAAGAGGTTGTAAGAGCCCCCAAGACTGTCCAGTAAGATCCTTATGTTGAGCGCACGTAGGACAAGAATTTACGTAGGCGCGAATGTCCCTACGCATTCCAGGCCACCAATAGTGATTCTGCAGGAGGGCAAGCGTACGTCTCTGCCCCGAATGCCCAGCTACCTGGGAATCATGGCCCCATTTCAATACCTTGTTGCGGAGTCTTCGGGGTACCACCGTCTTGCCAACAGGAACCGTGAAGGACGCAGAGAGAATGATGCGAGCAGGATCAATGATGTTTTGAATGGGCTCTAAGATGTCTTCGCTGACAAAAGAGCGCGATAACGCGTCTGCTTTAATGTTTTTGCTGGCGGGTCGATACCGGATTTCAAAATCAAAACGGGTAAAACAAAGTGCCCAACGGGCTTGACGTGGATTGAGCCGTTGAGCCTGCTGTAAATAGATTAGGTTTTTGTGGTCCGTAAAAACCATGATCGTATGTTGAGACCCCTCCAGCCACTGACGCCATTCCTCGAAAGCAAGTTTAATGGCGAGCAACTCTTGGTCGCCTATAGAATAATTGCGCTCAGCGGGTGAGAATTTCTTCGAAAAGTAAGAGCAGGGATGAGACTTGCCAGAGACAGAAATGTGGCTCAAGACCGCACCTACTCCTACAGTGGACGCATCAACTTCAACAATGAAGGGACGTCTGGGATCCAGGTGATGCAGGCAGGGTTGTCGTAAAAAGGAGTCTTTAAGGGATTGGAATGCCTCAATAGCGTCCACTGGCCAGGATTTAACATTAGCTCCAGTACGGGTGAGTGCAGTAAGTGGTGCCGCGAGCTTAGAAAAATCCTTGATGAAACTGCGGTAATAGTTGGCGAATCCAAGGAACCGCTGCAGTGCGCGGAGACCAGTCGGTTGAGGCCAGTGCTGTATACATCGTAATTTGGCCGGATCCATCTGAAATCCTCGGTGAGAGATGATATACCCTAAGAAGGGAACAGATTCAGTCTCGAAAACACATTTTTCTAATTTAGCATATAAATGATTCTCCCGGAGACGTTGCAAAATCTGTAGAACATGTTGACGGTGAGCTGGTAAATCGTTAGAGAAAATTAATATATCATCTAAATAAACCACCACACAGATGTAGAGTAGATCCCTGAAGATTTCATTGATGAAGTTTTGGAAGACGGCTGGAGCATTAGTTAAGCCAAACGGCATAACTAAATATTCATAGTGTCCGTCTCTGGTATTAAAAGCCATCTTCCACTCGTCACCCTCACGAATCCGAACTAGATTATAGGCGCCACGTAAGTCCAGTTTAGAAAAAAGTCGAGCTCCTTGTAACCAGTCAAATAACTCTGTGATGAGGGGTAGCGGGTATCTGTCCTTGATGGTTATAGCATTGAGCCCCCTAAAATCAATGCAAGGTCATAGTGTCCCATCTTTTTTCTTGACAAAAAAAAATCCAGCTCCCGCCGTGGAGGTAGATCTTCGTATAAATCCTTTCTGCAGGTTATCCTGGATATATTCGGACATGGCTAGAGTCTCTGAAACGGATAAGGGATACGTTCTCCCTCGAGGTGGTGTGGATCCCGGAATCAAATTGATAGCACAGTCAAATTCCCGGTGAGGAGGCAAGATGTCCGCGGCCTCTTTGGAGAATACATCCGCAAATTGTTCATATTGAGAGGGTAATCTCCCTAGGTCAGAGGTACAAATGAAACTCTGTGTGCTTGAAGTAGTGTTTAAACATGCTCCCAGACAATTAGATCCCCACTGCTTCAGTTTTAGAGTAGTCCAATCAAATTGGGGATTATGACGCTGTAGCCACAGAATGCCCAGAACCACTGGATGAATGGCTTTTTTGAGTACGTAAAACGTAATTTGTTCCCGGTGATCTGGTGCAATAAGACAATCCAGAGGTTCTGTCTGATGGGTAATGGTCCCGGGTAAAGGATCCCCGTGGATAGATGAGACGACTAAAGGTGTAGGACAGGGTTGAGTAGGAATTTGTAATTGTCCGATTATTTCTTGCAAGATAAATTCTCCACCGGCACCGGAATCCACTAGGGCCAAGGTGGTAAATGCACGTCCTTTAACTGTGAGGGTGATAGGTAGCGTCAGTGGGGGAGCTGGAGATGTAAGACCTAGGGTTACTCCCCCCATGGACCCTAGGCTTTGGAGTTTCCCGGTCGAATAGGACAGCCTGCGATCCGATGACCGGAGCCTCCACAATATAAACAAAGTCCTTCTCTCTGTCGTCTCTGACGCTCAGCCGGAGACAGAGGTCCTCTACCGAGTTGCATGGGTTCTTCAGTAGTGGTTTCACTGGAATGTACTTCTCGAGTATTTGTGGGAGGCGGAGTTTGAGAGTAGGAATTGGGCGGGCGTCGTCTAATTCCCAGGCCCTCCCGGACTCTTTCCTGAATTCGCCGATCGATTCTGGTGGCTAATTCAATAAGTGAATTTAAGGAGGCAGGAAGTTCCCTGGCTGCTAGTTCATCCTTGATTTTAGAAGAGAGACCCTCTAAATAAATTGTTCGTAGGGTGGCCTCCTCCCACTGAAGCTCTGTCGCCAGTGTTCGGAATTCAATATTGTAGTCCATGAGAGCGCGCCCTCCTTGACGAAGGTGTAGGATGGTGGATCCGGCTGCTGCTTTTTTCCCTGGTTCTTCAAATACCAAACGGAACAACTCTGTGAAGCGAGAGAAGTCCTGTAGTACTGGATCAGCACTCTGCCACAGGGCCGAACCCCATGCGAGGGCTTTGCCATCCAACAGCGATAATATGTAGGTAATTCTGGTTACATCGTCCGGGAAGAGAGAGGATTGTAGATGAAAATGCATATTGCATTGGTCCAGAAATCCCAAACATAAGCATGGATCTCCAGCATACCGAGGTGGGACTGGTAAAGGTACTACCGGATGAGGAAGTCCTTGCAGTGTAGATGGAGCAGGAACAGTTGGTGGGCTGACTGCGGGTGGGGTAGCTTGCGTAGCGACCACAGCGTCTAGACGGGCATTCAGTCGTTCGATGGAGGCGGCCATGGCCTCTAACATATTCTGTGCCAGGCCGGGAATTGCTCGTAGTGCCGAGGTCTCTGCCGGGTCCATGGTCTTGACTTACTGTTATGCTTCCGGGGTGTGAACCCTTGGTCCAGCGAAGAACGAATGTTCAGTAGCTGGTTGGCGAAACCTCGACTTGGACTATTACGAAGGTCTGGATGAAGGCACCTCCAGCAGGATGAGGTATAAAGCTGAGCTGGCACCTCCAGCAGGTCGTGGGAAGTAAAGCTGAGCTGGCGCCTCCAGCAGGTCGTGGACTCGAAGGTGGATGTCCTCAGCAGCTCGTGGAAAGTAATGCAGTACTGGCGCCTCCAGCAGGTCGTGGACTCGAAGGTAAAATAGTTCAGGCAATGAGAGTTAGAGGAAGTTCTACAGCCAGTCCGAGGGTCGGAAGCCAAAGAGTACCTCGCAGCCAGTCCAGGGGTCAGATGCCAGAGAATACGCCAAAGCCAGTCCAGAGGTCAGAAGCCAGAGAAGATGCCGCAGCCGGTCCAGGGGTCAGATGCCAGAGAATACGCCAAAGCCGATCCAGGAATCAGGAACCAGAGAATACGTCACAGCCAGTCCAGGGTTCAGGAGCCAGAGAAGAAGAAACCGCCAGTCAGAAGTCACTACCGAAGATCAGGAATCACAACAGGAACAAGCCAGGAGCCAAGATGAAGTCAAGGCAAGGTCTGAAGTGCAGGACCTGCCTTTAAATAGTTCCCACCAGCTGGCACACCTGGGGAGAGCCAATCCTGCTGCAGGAGGCATCCTGCAGCCAATCAGAGGCAACGATGTTAGTCCCTGAAGGGGGCGGAGCCAGCAACCCGGAAGGGGAGCCGAAACGCCGCGGCCATGTTGTGCCGCGTTCCGCGGCCCCGGACCCAAGACTCAGCACTACCTCAGGGTAATCGCGGCGGTCTGCCGCGCTGGTAAGCGGCGCTTTTTGGTCGCGGCACGCCGCGAGCGTGGCTGCTAACATCTACTGCACATTATCAAGTATTCCTTTCCTATGGAAGATAATTGAACAGTCAATAAGAGTGAACTGAACAATTTGCTAGTGGAGAAAAACTGGCTGGACCCATATCCATCTGGATTTAGAAAAGGCCATGGAACAAAGACAGTTTTTGTTGCCCTGTTGGATCTCCTGAGATATCACGACAAGACCCAGGCATCAGAGTTGGTGCTATTAGACTTCTCTGCAGCATTTGTCGCTGTAGTTGCATTTGCACCCCTGGTTTCGACCTCTGTATGAGCATGAATGAAAAGTATATTTGGCAATTGATCAGTAAGGGCAGTGAATTCCAAGCCATTCTATGCATTCATAAAATAGGACTGCCATGAGTAGGGTGATGGTGGTAAATCCAGAGAACAAATAGGGTGTATAATATTGTAACAAGAAAGAAAACTGGATGGATTATATGACTTTTTTGGTCCTAATCTGAAATCATATTGTTTGTTTCTATGCAGATTCGCAGTGTAGCAAAGCTTGATGGTGGTGTTTGAGGGTTTGCATACAGTGGCAAAATGTTGCTCAGGACCTGTATATAATGCCTTGCTTTTTTGATTTTCGTATTTACTATTGATCCTGATTAACTTCTTCTTGCTTTGCATTGTTGCTCATTATTGGGCCTATGTATTAATGCAAATTCATATTAATGCCTGCATTTAATGCATTTGAATGCAAGCATTAGCTAACATCCATGCACAAAGGTGTTATGCATGTTATTTACATAAACATTATTACCACTGCTTTCACTGTGGTAGCATTAAGAAGCATGCAAATAACCTGATTTAAAAAAAATGTAAATTACCTATGAGGCTAAATGTGGACTACTAATGCTGTAAAATTTAACTATGTCAAAGGTGTAGTTAACTTGAACTATCTTAGTAGGCTGGATTTATTCAACCTCGATGTCCAAAGACCTCCTTCCCTAATGGCAGATAGCCTCTGGGCCCAAAATCATCAAGATCTTTGTTGTCATCAACAAGGAACTGGCTTTTCCTATTTTGTTTGTATGGTGGGAAAATGATCCCATTGCATTTTGATCTACTCATGCTAAGTTTGTGTCGGAATGCCAATGGTACTGTGTGTAGGGGGTTTTGAATATCTGGAGACCCAGTTTCATCTTGGAGTGAAAGAGCCAAGGAGGCTCATTTTTTAATTTGAGGCAGATTCAGGAGAGATTCTGCATTTCCCCATTCTAACCTATATTTTCACTTACAGCCAGTTAGTGTGAGGAAGCTTGAGTTGTCAAATTAGATAGCATTAGCATTTGTGCTGCTGTCTTTAATGCTGCCATGGCAAAACCTTAACATTCTGCATTTCAACAGATTTGTTTATTGGGGGTTAAAGCCTGATGCACTGCCATCAATTAATGCATGTTATTTATTATATTTATTTGTAATATTTGTATTCTGCAAATCCTCAAAAAATGTTCAAAATGGATCACAATCAGCACATACATAATAATAAAAGAAGCCAATAAATAGTAACCTTAAAGTATTTATTATTTTTATATACCAACATTTGATCTGAGATATCACATTGGTTTACATTCAGGTACTGTAGGTATTTCCCTATCCCCAAAGGGTTTACAATCTAAGGGCCTCATTTTCTAAAGTATCGCAGGCCTGCAATACTTTAGGTAATGAGGGGCGGGGGCCAAAACGGGGGGCGGTCCTGCATTAGCCGGCAGCGATCGCACCGCCGCGGTGTGATCGCTGCCGGTTTCGCACCCAATAGCTCCACCATAGAAGGTGTAGCTATTGGGCGCGAAATAGGACACGAAAAAGCCCTTACCTTTTCATCGTCCGCGGCATCTTCGCAGAGTCGGCCCCGGTGATGCCCTGACTCTTCCTCTTCTGGGGCCGACTCCGCCCCCATCTTGGTATCGCACGCAATAAGGGACTTTTTGCATGCGAAACATCCCTTATCGTGTGCGATCCATCTGGTAAATGACTCCCTAAGTTTGTACCTGAGGTAATGGAGGGTAAAGTGTCTTGCCCAAGGTCACAAGGAGCGACAGTAGGACTTGAACGCTGGTTTCTTGGTTCATAGCCCACTACTCTAACCACTAGGCTATTCTTCCTCCCTATTCTTTTTATATATATTATATATTATATAAATATATATATATTCTTCCCTATTCCCATATTCTTTTATAAAAATGTACCAGAATAATAGAAAGAATAAAGGCAAGTTTCATATGCCCAGACTATATGCCTGGGAGAACAATAAGCAGCTTAATCTTCTTGGGGGTATCTTGCTGGTATGGTGGTTACTACTCTTAATAAATAAGCCATAATTTCATCATTGCTCTCTGCTTTGATAGCAGGGAGAAAGGAGGAAAAGGGAATTAAATATAGATAGCAAATAACTAGGACATTGAATTTTGCGGTCTGGGAAAAATAAACATAGGGGAAACTTGCAGATGCAGCTTTTACTACCCTTAACCAATAAGCCCGAAATTCTTGATGTAACTCCAACACTACTCTCAAGTCCAACATTACTCTCTGCATCTATGGCAGAAGGTAACAGGGAATTGAACTCTAACAGTAATCAACAAGGGTCCTGACTTTGATGGCCTGGGAAACTGATAAGAAAGGGGGACTTACATGGCTCAACAGAAACTACCATAAACTTGCTGGGCAGACTGGATGGACCATTGGTCCTTTTCTGCCATCATTTCTATATGTTTCTATGTTTCTGAAGGCTAAGTAGTCAATTTCTGTCCAAAACTCACATACGAAGAAATTCCACATCACAGACTTGTGATCAAGAAGGCCCTGTTACAGGTTTCCTAGAGCTAATCTCATGAAAAAAAGGAAATACTAACAAAGGCTTTCCTGGTCAAGAGTAAGAGACAAGGCCAGGATCTCCCTCAAATAAAAAAAATATTTCATAATGAATAACTTTATAAATCATGGTGAGCACTTTAGATTGTCATTATCATGCCGGTTTTAATTCTAATTACTACACTGGCTCTTACATACAGCAATTTAGAAAATATGTATACAAACAATATTTTAAAAAAGACTAAAATTTTAAAGTACATGACATATGCAAACTAAATATACAAAAATGACACTATAAAAAAATGGATTGATAATGTAAATGCCAGCTGAATCTGAACACAGATGGTAGTACTGGCACTCCTAGAACAGTTTATTTAAAATGATCTTTTGTTGTAACACTATTTTTTTTTAAATGCTTTCATGGTTAAAACATTAGCAAAATAATACCATTTATTTTCATCAGTTATATAAACTTGGATAAGGTGTTTTTCTAGTTAATGGATTTCATAAAAAGTAAAACATAAGGTATTGCCCACAGGGATTACACCTAGAATTGAATTTGATGTGTCTCTACATACTATTGTTACTGCATACATCGTTTTTCTTTCTAAAGCAACAGCGTAGTGTGGATTAATTGTTCTAATTTATTTTAATAGCTATAAAATGCTGAATATAAGTAGGTTTTGCACAGTTTTATGAGGGAGCTAGAAAGCTGTTCAAGGGAATCTGAAAAGTTAGCATGCTCTTTGGAAATTTTAGTATATATTCATGATAAAAAAATACTAGTGTGAAACATAATTCTTTATGAAGAGTTTGATTCCCCATTTTTAACTTCCATTGACATGGATAGTTTTTTGGATAAGAGAATGGTAAAATTAAAGCATGCATTTGAAATTTGTTATGCTTGTTATTAAGAGCATTCAAAATGCACCTCCTGTTGTCACTCATATAAACCAGCTAATTCTTATATATGTAAACCATGGCCTATTATATATTCTTTTCAATTTTATCTTGAGCTGCTTGCTAATTCTACATTAACAGGGCCATTTTGAGGAATTTGCAACTTTTAAACTCCCATTTTCGAATATTGTGGAATTGAAAATCATGTTTTATTTCATAAACAACAACAAAAACAATAAAAACTAGTACTGATTTCAAGTTTGCTTGACTTTGTTGGTTTGTTGCTAGCTGATAGGCAGGGCCAGTGGAAGCATTAGGTGGGCTAGGCAGCTGCCTAGGGCACCACAGTTTTTGGGGTGGCATAGCAGTGGTAGGATCACAGCTATTACCCTTCCTGCTGGTGCAGGCCCAGAAGAGGACGTCATGTTGCATGGGTCTGCATGGACAGAAAAAAATAGGGGCAATAGATGCAGTCAGAAGATATTAGTAGTTGTAGCATCAGCCTGTGGCCAAAAGAAAGCAGCAGGAGGTGGGCCAGCATAATCTCCTGGGTCCCTTTGGCTGCGAGGGCTGAAGAAGGAGGCTGCTGCTGCTCATGTGTTTCAGAGGAAAAGCAGAGTGAGAGAATATGTGTGTGAAAGTAAGTGACTATGTGTGAGTGAGTACTTGTGTAAGAATGAACATATGTGTGTTTCGAGTTTTCAACTTTTTAACAAATCTTGGCTGGACAACTCAAACTCAAGGAATGGAAGGAGGGTGGTCCCTTCTGAACGTGAAGGGAGGGAGAAGATGCCTGCTTCTCATTGTTCTGCCTCATATCTCATGTGAGGCCAGTACTCTGTGCTCCACTACCTGTATGGAAAAATAATAGAACTTTACAGATAGTGAAGCAAATTGTAGGGCAGGGCATTTTGACATCCTTATTCCATTCCCTCTCCTCCCACCCAGCATCCTCCTCTATCATTCTTATACAGCCCCTGTATAAGGCAGAGAAGGTCATCTCTACACCTACTTTCCCTGTAACGATATGATTGATTCCCCTCCTCACCCACCATCCTCATGACATGATACCTACCCTATCTTGACAGCCATGATGCTGTCTCCCCAATTCCTCCCACCCTCCCACTAATAACCATGATGCTCCCTGCCACACTCTCCCTTACAGCCATGATGATCCCATTCCACCACTCTGTGTGATGTCATCTATCCATTTCCTCAACCTAATGATGATGTCCCCTCTCCTCTTTATAAAAATCATAATGCCCTCCCTCTCTCCCTCCCCTGATAGCCATAATGCCCCTTCCTGAACCCGTCTCTTCTAGTGAATATAAAATATAGATAGAAAGCATATATATTCAAATATTACTTTAGCAATGTTTATCATTGTTTCGATAAAAATTGAATAATACAACCAACTCATTTTCATTATTGACTGCTGATTTAATCTGAGTGTTCCATCTGAAATGTGCCTGTGAATTAGTTTAATTAATGTATGCTAAATTTCTTGACTGCATTTGTAAATGCCAGTTTGGATCATTATCATAATTGTATGCAGTATATTCTTAACCAGTCATATTCAGCAATGAATAATAATTATTTTTTATTTTGATTGAACTTGACATGCTGGGATGCTTGTCTCAACATTTGCTAACCTTTTACAACATTAACCAATGTCAAAGAAACCCAAATTATAATTTTCCAGTTGTGTAAAATCTTGATTGTGTAATATTACTTTAGAAGTGGTACAATTATCTCATTTTGTGTTATGCCAAATTAAAACTGACATAGTAGAAAGAAAATTAACATATTTTGAAATGGCCATGTGTGTTCAATGTAATGGATTAATCTCTACATTCACCTGCCATCTTTCTGTTTCTGTACTAATCAAGACAAAAATAACAAAAGGAAGATAAAAAATACCTCCAACTATAAATTATAATACAAGATAGCATATTGCTCTAGTGGATATAATCATGCAGATTCAATTTTACATGATTTAGTGTTTACATTTACAGATAGATTCTTGGAAGACAGCATGATCAAGGAAGACATAAGAAAGAGAAGTTTCAAAGACAATATCAAATCACTACACAAAGTTTATAGTTGTAAAACTGCTGTAAAACTTTTACAAACTACAAATAATCAAATAATCACAGATTTAAAAATAATCAAAAGTGCTGATAATGTAAAGAGGGCTTATCTTCACTGAACTCTTCAGTCTTAATTAGATGGTAGAAAGCAGTCTTTAAAAAAGGTATTCCTTTTATAGTTTGAATGCTCATATAGAAATAGATTTTATATGGAGCACCTTGGCTCACTGAAATGTTGGTATACTCCAGGCACAGCCTTGTGAGAGAAATCACATCTAATTTAATCCATGTTGCAACTGATTCAAGCGGAACCTTTTAGAGAAAACTGGAGAAGAACGCAGCATTTTCTAAGATTACCCTGAGTTGAATGTTTCGGGGTGATGGAGGAGTTGTGGCTGCTGCAGTAGGGAGATTAGAGCAGACGACAGAGCAGATATGGAAGAAAGGGGAAAGTGGCAAAGAATGAGGAAGATGTGAGAGAGAATAGATTAGATACCAATATCACATTTATTTACATAACACAAATTTATTTCAAAGCACTAAGTTTACAGAAGACCAAGGTTTTTATTATCATTGCATTGTTAGTATAGCCAAAAACCATAATAGATCTTCTGAGTCTGAAGCTTAGCAATGATATGGGTCTCAAAAGCTTGTTTGAGCTCACACAGGGTCCATCAAACACAGCATCCTGTTTCCAACAGTGGCCAATCCAAGTCACAAGTACCTGGCAAGTACACAAACATTAAATATATCCCAAGCTACTATTCCTTATTGATTAATTGCAATTTATGGACTTCTCCTCTAGGAACTTATCCAAACCATTTTTAAACCCAGTTGTACTAACTTCCAGAACCACATCCTCTGGCAATGAATTCCAGAGCTTAATTATGCATTGAGTGAAAAAGTATTTTCTCTGATTTGTTTTAAATGAGCTACTTGCTAACTTCATGGAGTTCTCCCAAGTCCTTTTATTGTCTGAGAGAGTAAATAACCTGATTTACATTTACTTGTTCAAGTCCTTCCATGATTTTGTAGACCTCTATCATATACTCCCTCAGCCATCTTTTCTCCATGCTGAATAGCCCTAACCTCTTTAGCCTTTCCTCATAGGAGAGCCATTCCATGCCCTTTATAATTTTGGTTGCCCTTCCCTGTACTTTCTCCAGTGCAAATATATCTTTTTTGAGATACGGCGACCAGAATTGTAAACAGTATTCAAGATGTGGTCCCACCAAGGAGCAATACAGAGGCATTATCACAGCGACCATTTTATTCGTCGTTACCCTTCCTAATAATTCCTAATGTTCTGTTTGCTTTTTTGACCACCACAGCACACTGAGCCGGCAATTTCAATGTATCCACTATGATGGGTGGTAACTACTAACTCCTAATATGGAACCTAACATTATGTAACTATAGCAAGGGTTATTTTTCCCTATATGCATTACCTTATATTTGTTCACATTAAATTTCATCTGCCATTTGGACACTCAATCTTCCAGCCTCACAAGGTCCTCCTGCAGTTTATCACAATCCAATTGAGATTTAACTACTCTCCATAGCTATTGGACAGATCTCAACAGATGAAATGTAGAGTTTTTTCCTCCAATTGTTTCCCAATGTATTCAGGAGTGCCTTAAGGTTCCTTGCTGCTGACTGTATTATTTCATATTTAAATCCATTATATAAACTACTGTATTTATATGCAGATGATATTCTTTTTTTTCCTTGTTCAGCTGACTATAAGACTACTCTACTTTCTTTTTCTCTTACATCTATCACGAGTGAAACAATTATTTACTCTTTCGGATAAAAGAAAGACTAGGGGGTGCTCCATGAAGTTAGCATAGGGCACATTTAAAACTAATTGGAGAAAGTTCTTTTTCACTCAACGCACAATTAAACTCTGGAATTTGTTGCCAGAGGATGTGGTTAGTGCAGTTGGTGTAGCTGTGTTTAAAAAAGGGTTGGATATGTTCTTAGAGGAGAAGTCCATTACCTGCTATTAATTAAGTTGACTTAGAAAATAGCCACTGCTATTACTAGCAACAGTAGCATGGAATAGACTTAGGGGCGGATTTTAAGAGCCCTGCTCGCCTAAATCCGCCCAAAACCGGGCGGATTTAGGCGAGCAGGGCCCTGCGCGCCGGGAAGCCTATTTTACATAGGCCTACCAGCGCGCGCAGAGCCCCGGGACTCGCGTAAGTCCCGGGGTTCTCCGAGGCGGGCGTGTCGGGGGCGGGCCCGGTCGTCGCGGCGTTTCGGGGGCGTGTCAGCAGCGTTTTGGGGGCGGGTATGGGGCGTGGCTATGGCCCGGGGGCGGTCCGGGGACGTGGCCACACCCTCCGTACCCGCCCCCAGGTCGCTGCCCGGCGCGCAGGAGGCCCGCTCGCGCGCGGGGATTTACTCCTCCCTCCGGGAGGCGTAAATCCCCGGAGAAAGGTAAGGGGGAGGTGTAGACAGGGCCGGGCGGGTGGGTTAGGTAGAGGAAGGGAGGGGAAGGTGAGGGGAGGGCGTTAGAGGATTCCCTCCAAGGCCGCTCCGATTTCGAAGCGGCCTTGGAGGGAACGGGGGTAGGCTGCGCGGCTCGGCGCGTGCCGGCTATACAAAATCCATAGCCTTGCGCGCGCCGATCCAGGTTTTTAGCAGATACGCGCGGCTCCGCGCGTATCTACTAAAATCCAGCGTACTTTTGTTTGCGCCTGGAGCGCAAACAAAAGTAGGCTATTCGCGCTCCTTTTAAAATCCGCCCCTTAGTGTTTGGGTACTTTCCAGGTTCTTATGAGTTGGCTAATGCACAACAAGCTTGTCTTAAATTTAGACAAAACAGAAATTATCTTCTTAAATAGGAAGGAAGGTACTCATAAATACATAAGTACATAAGATTTGCCATACTGGGTCAGACCAAAGGTCCATCAAGCCCAGTATCCTGTTTCAAACAGTGGCCAATTCAGGCCACAAGTACCTACCAGGATTCCAAGGGGTAGAAAGATTCCATGCTGCTTAGTCCTGCAACTCCACCATAATAATGTTTTATGGATTTTTCCTCCAGGAGCTTATCCAAACCTTTTTTAAATACAGCTACACTAAATAGCTTTCATCATATCCATAGGCAACAAATTCCAGAGCTTAATTATGTGTTGAGTAAAAAAATGTTTTCTCTTATTAGTTTTAAATGTATCACCTAGTAACTTCATTGTGGGTCCCCTAGTCTTTGTACTCCTTGAAAGAGTAAACAGTTGAGTAATGTTTACTCATCCCACTTTACTCATTATTTTATAGACCCTTCAACCATCTCTTCTCCAAGTTGAAGAATCTTAACCTCCTTAGCCTTTTTCTTATAAGATGAATCGTTCCATTCCCTTTATAATTTTGGCCACCCTTCTCTGAACCTTTTCTAATTCTGTTCTATCTTTTTTGAGATGTGATGTCAAAAGCTGCAATTTTCAAGATGAGGTTGCAAAATGGAGTGATACAGAGGTATTGAAATATTCTGTTTTATTCTCCATACCTTTCCTAATAATTCCTAGCATTTCATTTGCTTTCTTGGCTGCTGCTGCACACTGAACAGAAGATTTCACTGTATTATCAATTATAATATCCTTTTCCTGAATGGTGACTCCTAAGTGAATCATTTTGCACTTGTCCACATTAAGGGGTGGATTTTAAGAGCCCTGCTCGCGTAAATCCGCCCGGATTTACGCGAGCAGGGCCCTACGCGCCGGTGCGCCTATGTTCAATAGGCCTACCGGCGCGCGCAGAGCCCCGGGACTCGCGTAAGTTCCAGGGTTTTCCGAGGGGGCGTGTCAGGGGTGTGTCGGGGCGGGGCTGGGCGGCGCGCCGCTTTTGGGGCGGGACGCGGCGTTTCGGGGGCGGGCCCGGGGGCGTGACCGCGCCCTCCGGAACCACCCCCGGGTTGCGTCTAGGCGCGCCAGCGGCCCGCTGGCACGCGGGGATTTACTTCTCCCTCTGGGAGGCGTAAATCCCCGCGCCTCCCAGAGGGTTAGGTAGAGGTAGGGAGGGGAAGGTGAGGGGAGGGAACGGAGGTAGGCTGCGCGGCTCGGCGCGCGCCGGCTACACGAAATCGATAGCCTTGTGCGCGCCGATCCAGGATTTTAGCGGATACGCGCGGCTACGCGCGTATCTACTAAAATCCTGCGTACTTTTGTTGGCGCCTGGAGCGCCAACAAAAGTACGCCAACGCGCCGTTTTTGAAAATCTACCCCTAAATGTCATTTGCCATTTGCATGCCCAATCTCCCAGTTTTGCAAGGTCCTCTTGTAATTTCTCAGAATCCTCTTGTGATTTAACAACTTTGAATAATTTTGTGATATCGGCAAATTTGATCTCCTCGTGTTGTTCCAAGTCATTCTTAAATATATTAAAAAGCATTGGTCCCAGAAATGATCTCTGGGGTACTCCACTATTACATAAGAATATAAGATATTCCATACTGGGTCAGACCAAGGGTCCATTAAGCCCAATATCCCATCTCCAACAGTGGCCAATCCAAGTCACAAGTACCTGGCAAGTTCCCAAACATTAAATAAATCTCAAACTTCTATTGCTTCTTAATTAATAGTAGTTTAAACTGCCTTAATCACATCCTCTGGCAAGGAATTACAAAGCTTAACTGTGTGCTGAGTGAAAAAGAATTTTTGTTGATTTGTATTAAATGAGCTACTTGCTGACTTCAGGGGTGCCCCCTAGTACTTCTATTATCTGAGAATGTAAATAACCAATTTACATCAACTTGTTTAAGTCCTTTCATGATTTTGTAGACTTCTATCATATCCCCCTCAGTCATCTCTTCTCCAAACTGAACAGCCCTAATGTCCATAGCCTTTCCTCATAGGGCAGCCATTCCATGCCACATCATTTTGGTCACCCTTTTCTATTTATATTTCTCCACTGGGAAAATTTCCCATTTATACCTACTTTCTGTTTTCTATCTTTTAACCAGTTCTCAATCTACAATAGGACACTGCCCCTTATCCCATGACTTTTATTTCTTAAGAAGTCACTCATGAGGAACTTTGTCAAATACTTTCTGGAAATCCAGGTACACTATATCCACTGGCTCCATTTTTGACAACCTCTGATTTCTTTGGCAACCAATTACCTATAGTCCTGCAAGCCAAAAATCTAAGATTGATTATTGAATTTGATCTATCTTTTAAAAAACATGTGAAAACTCTTATATAAATATCATTCTGGAAACTCTGTGTGCTTAGAAGACTGAAACCTTCTTTGGAAACAGTTGCCTTTGGGACAGTAATGCAGGCTTTGATCATTCCTTCTTTAGACTACTGTAATTCCTTGTTTTAAGGCCTACCTGCTTATACAATTAGAGCAATACAAATTATTCAGAATTCAGCAGCAAGGATTTGCACAGGGACATCAAAGTTTGAGCACATTACCCCATCCTTAACACCCTACATTGGCTTCCTGAGGGACAGTGTATGTTAGATGTGCCTTGCCATAAGACCTTCATCCATCTAGCAAAATCTAGGGAGAAACTGTTCTCAGCAGCAGGTCCTATATTATGGAAGCAATTACTGGTAGATTTAGACAAGCAGGCATATAGTAAAACATTCAAGAAGCAGCAGAAGGCATTTAATTTAAATCAACAGGCATTTTATCAATTTTTTAAATAAGGCTTTTATTATAGACACTAAAATGTGCTCTCAACAAATTGCACATTATTCTTATGCCTGGTTTACTTAGGAATAGATCGTGTCTGTTTTGTTAATTGTGTATTGTTTTATATTTTTTAGCTATTTATATTTTTAAACTTTTATATTTGTTCTAGAATTTAAATTTTGATTGTTTTATACTATTTTATGAATATACTAGCGGTGGCCTGCCACGCGTTGCAGTGGCAGAGTCAGGTTCTTTTCCCCCCCTCCCCCTCCCCCTTCCCCTTGCTCATATACCTCAGTCACACATCGTCCTCCCCCTTGGTCACTCACCCCCCCTTTCCTCCCCTGTCCCCACTCCAACTCTCTTCCCTCACACTCACCCCTCCCCCTTTGGTCACTAACCCCCTCTTCACTCCCCTGTCCCCACTCCAACTCTCACCCCTCACACTCACCTCTCCCCTCTGTGTCTCTCCCCTGACACTCACCGCCCCCTTCATTCTCCCTCCCCTCACTGTCACCTCTCCCCGCCTACTCCCTACCCTTTCGTCAGTGACAGCACACCCACTCTGAATCTCCTTCCCTGACTCTGATCCCCTCCCGCTCGCAATGCCCTCCCAGCTGATCTCCCCACCCCGTCCCTCTCCCTCTTGTGCGGTTCTGCGCAGCCCGCTCCCAAAGACGCGAGGTCAGCGAGGATCCCTCCCTGTTGTGCACGTGAGCCGTACCAGATCGCCGCCGCAGCTCCTCCCAGGTGTCGAAGTTCGGCCGGCCGACACCACCACGCCCGATATCGCCGCCGGTCCACCGCTGCTGCTCCTCCCAGCACCATGTTGGTCCCACTATGCCTGACGTGCACCGCTGCTGCTCCTCCCAGCGCCATGTTGGTCCCGCTGCGCCTGTCGTGTGCTCCCACCCGCGCATGCGCAGTATAGCGGCTTCATTTCCCAAGGTAGATAGCGTGTATTGCATGTCTGACCAACAGATGTCGCTGTTTTCCCCACACACATGTAAAAACATGATTTTATCTGTAACCGTGTGACATCTATGTAATCTAGATAGAGAAGAACCTTGCTGAAAGTGAAAGCAAGGTTGTGTCCAAATTTGAAAGCAATTGGTACAGTAGTTTCTGAGATTATCGATTACGTCCAAACTATTTTACATTTTTATTTATATAGATGTTTTCTGTAAGCCACCCAGAACATGGGAATGATGCAGCATATTAATTTTTAAAATAAAATAAAATAAATAAATTGGGGTTTTTTCTGGGACATCCTCTCCTTTTGTGTGGGAGGCCTCTGCCTTCTATTGACCTAGTCTACTGCTTCTGTGAAGGGGCATTCAATGTATACTAAGTGTGCCCTTGCAGACCATGGACACAGAAAACTGTAGCAAGGGCAAAGAGCTAAAGGAGGGCATTGGAGGCGAGAGAGGCTCCTAAGAGGTGTTTTGCGAGGGCTAGAGGAATATGGACTGACTACTCTGGTGTGAAAGATTAGGATATCCCATGCCCTGCAGAGGTAGGTGGACTTGAAGACACTTGTTCGCCTACTGGGGGAGGATGCATCCTTAGAGATGGTGGAACCATAGTGGGAAGAAGCATCCTTGGTGGCTTTGGACATGCAGTGTGAGCCTCAAATCTTACTGGTGGAACAATAGCTGGGGGAGGTTGAAATTAGAGATGTGAATCGTGTCCTCGATCGTCTTAACGATCGATTTCGGCTGGGAGGGGGAGGGAATCGTATTGTTGCCATTTGGGTGTGTAAACTATCGTGAAAATCATTAAAATTGTGAGCCGGCACACTAAAACCCCCTAAAACCCACCCCCGACCCTTTAAATTAAATCCCCCACCCTCCCGAACCCCACCCCCAATGCTTTAAATTACCTGGGGATCCAGCGGTGGTCCAGAACGGCGGCGGTCCGGAATGGCCCACTCAGTTGAATCCTGTTGTCTTCAGCCGGTGCCATTTTGCAAAATGGCCGCCGCAAAATGGCGGCGGCCATAGACCAAAATGATTCGACGCAGGAGGTCGTTCCGGACCCTCGCTGGACTTTTGGCAAGTCTTGTGGGGGTCAGGAGGCCCCCCCAAGCTGGCCAAAAGTTCCTGGGAGTCCAGCGGGGTTCCGGGAGCGATTTCTTGCCGCGAATCGTTTTCCGTACGGAAAATGGTGCCGGCAGGAGATCGACTGCAGGAGGTCGTTCAGCGGGGGTTCCGGACCCCCGCTGAATGACCTCCTGCAGTCGATCTCCTGCCGGACCCCCGCTGAACGACCTCCTGCAGTCGATCTCCTGCCGGCGCCATTTTCCGTACGGAAAACGATTCGCGGCAAGAAATCGCTCCCGGAACCCCGCTGGACTCCCAGGAACTTTTGGCCAGCTTGGGGGGGCCTCCTGACCCCCACAAGACTTGCCAAAAGTCCAGCGGGGGTCCTGAACGACCTCCTGCGTCGAATCGTTTTGGTCTATGGCCGCCGCCATTTTGCGGTGGCCATTTTGCAAAATGGCGCCGGCTGAAGACAACAGGATTCAATTGAGGGGGCCGTTCTGGACCGCCACCGTTCTGGACCACCGCTGGATCCCCAGGTAATTTAAAGCATTGGGGGGGGGGGTTCGGGAGGGTGGGGGATTTAATTTAAAGGGTCGAGGGTGGGTTTTAGGGGGTTTTAGTGTGCCGGTTTTCCTGCCCTCCCCCTTCCCCCGATTTACGATTTTTTAACGATAAATCGGGGGAATTGGTATTGTATCGTGGCCCTAACGATTTTTGATGATTTAAAATATATCGGACGATATTTTAAATCGTCAAAAAACGATTCACATCCCTAGTTGAAATCATGGTGTAGGCATCACTGCAGGGGGAGGCAGGATGCAAGGGATCTGTGGCTGCAGAGAGTGTTCCATGCTGGCTGTGGCTGTCATGGTTTCATGAAGCATCTTCAAAACAGAACTCATACCATACATTTCTTCCTGCAGCAACTGTTTAATTTTTTACAGTTTTTCTTATAGAAATTCCTTTATGCTCTGCAAGGGGTGTACAAAGATTACAATTTAATTTAATTTTTCATTTTTTTCCCACAAATTTAGTTTTATTTGATATTTATTTAATTTATTTTGTTTAAAAACCAAAAATGAAATAAACATTACCCCCCAAAACAAATACAGAAAAAAAAAGAAATAAGGCAATCCAAGGCCTCATGTGCCCATTACCCAGCTTTTCCACGTGGAGAAATGCTGGGGCCAGGAACCTCCCTGGTCCCCACTTACCCGGTCCAGGGGGGATCCGCAGGTGAGACCTAGGTGCAGGCCAAAGCCTTGTATAGGCCTAGGCCACAATAGGTTGCTGTGAACTCAGCTTAAGCCCTATGCAAGGCCCAGTCTTTAAGGCCTGGTCCTGATACCTCAAACTAGGCTGGACACCAAGGTCTAGATCAGACACCAGGAGCTTGGCCTTGGGTCAGGCCTGAAGCTGGGGCCTGGTATGGAGCCCCAATCCTAATACCCTGGGCTTCAGCCTAGACCAGGGTCTGGGCCCAAAACCAATGCTAGGGCATGGCCTGTACACCCAGTCCCCAAGCTTAGGCTTTGGCCCAAGCCCAGGCTCAAAGCTCGTGCCAAGTACATAGGCCTGGTCCTGATGTTTGGTCCTTAGACTACTCAAAGATGGAGCCTAGACACAATGTTGTGGCCTGGTCCAGAGGCCAGAACCTGATGCCAGGGCCTTGGCTAGACTAGGGTCTGGCCTGGAGGCCTGGTCCAAATGCCTGGGCCTTGGACTACGGTCAGGTCAGGAGAAATGTTTGTCACAGCATATGATACTTTTATGCTACAGCTGAATTCGTGGCTGCAATTTTCCCAACACCATCACTACTCTTATAGTTTTCCTAGTGTCAAAAGGGATTAGTGCTGTCCTCTGATGCTCCTTGCTGGGCTATGCTTCTCACACAACTCCAGTATGTTCATGTGTGAGAAAGCTCCTTAAAATTGAAACTTTTTCCTTGGCTTCAGGGCAAAACAGCATGTAGATTGAAAGAGCATCCACCTACTTCATGTCATTTTGCACATGCACACTGATTGCCTCTCTTTATTGGATTCTTTACTCCCTACTTCCTTCTAGACACTTACCTTCTAGGGGTAAGACTTTCTTTGGACCCTTTGGATGAGGAGAAGCAGGTCCTCATTGCATGCAATTAATATGGCCAGCCTGGCCATGTCCCAGGCACTGAAACTTGGCTTTATTGCCAGGGGTAGGGTGGCAGCATTTAGAATGAGCATACTCATTGTGCGCGAGCACACAAAATATTTCATGTACAGTATGTTAAAGTGCTATGATAATGTGTGCTTTCGTTTTCCCAACCTTTAACTACACCTATGAGGTGTATTTAAGTTTCACAGCAGTATTAACACAAGCCCCAAACCACTCTACATATACATGAATTAATTTGCATAATTTTGCATTTTAATTGTCTGATGTAAATCTTATCACAGTAATCCATGTTATTGGAAAAAGCCTACATTCCTGGCAATGTGAATGTATTAAGATGTTAATGTGTGTTTTAATGCAGATTTAACACATGCTTAGTCCTCAAACAGGTATTTAAAACACATTAACACAGTTTAGGAACTAGGCCCATATGCCTGTTTGATTTATTTGCATGTAATATAATTCAGCATACACAGCAGATAAACTTGATTAATAGCAAATAATGGATTCTCCTCCTGGAACGTATCCAAACCTTTTTTAAACCCAGCTACACTAACTGCTAGGGATGCTAGGGCCAGACACGGCCCGTGCCATCTTTAAAGATGGCGCCGGCCATCCAGTGCTCCTACCATGTGACTGGGGCCGGCCAATGGCATGGATTCCCTGTCATATGGTAAGGGCAAAGGGCCATCGGCACCATTTTTATTAACGCAGCCAATGGCCCGAGAGCGAGAGATCGCTCCCCGCGCCCCCCTGGACCACCAGGTAATTTTAAAACGTTTTTTGTGTTGTCAAAATGGAGGGAAAAGTGTATTAATGTTAAGACTTTGTCATGGATTCGTGATTGTATCGATAGCCAGTGCAGAGCTATCAGTGATTGCAAGACTTATTTATTTTTATATACCGGTGTTCGATTTTACATATCACATCGGTTTACATTTAAACAAAATTTGCAGGAACTCATGCGTTACCTTTGTCAAATACATTAAACATTTAAATATGGGGATTGTTAACAAGGGATATAAAAGAACAAGGCGAATGGCTAACACTACGGGATGCACGAAGGGGTGCACAAAGGGGAGTGAATTGAATTTCCTGGATCCTGTTAGGAGTCTCGCTGCAGAATTTTGTAGTAGTTGTAGTTTTAATAAGACATTTAGGTGCTCCAAGTAGAGCTTGTTTAGAGCCACCAACAATGTTTATAATCAAACAATATCAATGTCAATTTATAGTACTAGACATTCAAATTATACTCCAAAGTCTTGTTTACATAGCCATGTTTTAATTCTTTTCTTTCTCTAGCATATACTTGAATCCAGGGGTTCTTATCCCTGTCCTCGGAACACACTTAGCCAATCTGGTTTTCCGGAAAGCCACACTGAATATGCATGAGACATATTTGCATACAATGGAGGCAGTGCATGTAACTATATCTCATGCATATTCATTGTAGCTATCCTGAAATCTTGACTGGCTAGGTGTATCCCAAGGACTGGGTTGAGAATCCCTGCTCTACTCTAAACCAAGCAACAGCTCCTAAGAGAATGACAGCCTGAGATGAGCATAGTTGTCTTGATGGAAAATAGAGTCTCTGATAAAACTTATAAATAAGTTGGGCCCATCTAAATAGAGAGACTTAAAGTCTAGCAGAAGGTTCTTAAATTGTACATGCCAGGCCACTGAATGAATAGCCAATGATGGTTATATAAGATGGGAGTAATATGATCTCTGAGTCTTGTATCTGAAATGAGTCTCCTACTTGAATATAGAGAATTTTTTTTTCTAATTTCACACAAAATATCATTATTTAAACAAAAAGAAAATGGAATTCATTTCCTTAGACCAAAGTAAGATGAAATAACAGACAATTTACTGATGGCTTTTTTTTTCAATTTCTTTTGAAAAGAGTTTGTTCTATTGATAGCTTTAATTATAATATAATAGTAGGTTTGTATTGTAACCCCTTTTCAGAAAATTGCTTTCATTTTCTTGGAGGTCTTTATTGGACTAGATTTCACAATGATTTCTTATGTTGAGCAAATGAGCAGAGGGAGCATTTCTTTCCATATGCCTTGGGTGAAACCCATCTGGCTTCAATATGAGTTTTGATTTATGTTTCCCAAGCTCTCTTTTTGTTCATTTTTATATCCATGAAAGATAAAGAGTGTCAGGATTACTATTCAAACTGTGATATAAGCTATTACTGTTCTAACAGATATACTTGAATACTTATACATACAGTACATATTCAATAATTCCCATACTAAACCCCACCTGCCATTAATGTATGGTTTTTTTTATAGGCATATCGATTTTAAAATGGATTTTATGTAACTTTAATGTATTATGACTTCCAGATTCTGTAAGTCAGTGTTTCCCAGCCAGTGAGCCACTAGTATGCCATCAGATCTGATCAGGTGTGCCACAGAAAAATCTCCACCACCTGATGCTCAGATCCAGGACAATTCCTGGGCTCTGCTTTTAGCACTTTGCAGCAACAAGAGATATCAGCAGTGGCTCTTAAATGTGTAAAAACTCTTCTCTGAGAACATGTATAATCATGCATACCTTTTCTTTCTAGCTTCAGCATGAGTCCTGGATTGTGGCGATTCTGGCACTTAATGTGCAGCTTGCAGGGCACGGATACCTGGGACCTACTTTCTGCAACACAGAAATTGCGCACAGGAACTCCTCATCTTTCTAGTCCTCAGCCTCCTCCTTTCAGTCCTCAGCCTCTGTTCTCTTCCTAGGCTGAGAGAGATGGGAAGAGCATGCACTGAGAACTGGATGTGACAAATTCTGAGTGCTGGGAGTATCAGACAGCGACAGAGCTCTGGCAGCCGCATATAACAGCCAAATAGGGTTGCCAACCTTTCTACAGACCATGATTGGACATTTGAGGGCAGGGGGGTAGTAGTGTTTATTCCCTCCCCCTCTTTTGCATAAATGTGCAAATTATGTGAATATTATATCATGTCACTTCAAACCCATATATTTAGCCTATTATATGTTGAGTATAGGCTTGGCTCTCAGAAAGTCATGAGTATACTAATATAGTAAACTTCCCATACCAAAATAGGAGTAATTTCCAGCACTCAAATAGTAACAATCTTATCCATGAAACGGCAACAATGCAAATATTAAACCAAGCCCTAAAACACCGCCTGTTAAGAAAAAAGAACAAGCCAAACTGCTGTAGATTCCTACACATAAGCTACACGTTAGCAGAATATCTCTCCTCAGTCACAAACATAAAACACAGACAGACCCTCACCAAATATAGAATAAAGAGACCATAACGTTTAAATAGAAACATCCAAACAAAAACTGAACTGGAAACCCCAACAAGCTGGACTCTGTATGCAGTGCAATAATGCAAAAACAGAAACATCACCATTCTTCATAAAACATCAAATAATAAAATCAAGAAATATAAAACATTATTTATTTATTTTATAACTTTTATATACCGGCATTCGTAAAAAACATCATGTCGGTTTACATGTAACTGAGAAAGGAAATTACAATGATAGGTGGAAGAAAGATAAATAGTTAAAAGGTAGGTTAACTTTACTGTGGTGCCAACATGCATCACAGTTAAAACGCGATTATATATGATAAACCATATAGTAAATAAATTCTGATAAAATAATTAAAATTTCAAAACAGCTAATGAATAGAACATCCAATAATTAAAAACTTATTTAAACTTAAAAAATGATTATAAAATTTTGCAAATACCAATAAAATATTTCATATCAGCAGACCCATCAAATAACACCTATAAATAAATCTAATAAAGATTTTAAAACCTTATGCTCTCCATACCTGGGAACTTTTGATTTCCCATTGCCCTACAAATGTCATGGATTATTGGGAGATGAGAGGAGGTGGAGGGGCTGCACAAACTTTCTCCTCTTTCTCATATATACACACACATATATTCTTTCATACACACACTCAGTCCCTCTCTCTTGCATGGACGGATACACCGACAACATATTCACATAAGCTCCCTGACCCTAACATATGCCCTCACATGTTCTATCACATACACGCTCCCTCTCACATACATTCTCACTCTCACACATATGCTCTGACATGCTCTCACTGACGCACACTCCCTCTAACATATTTTCACTGCCACACACATGCTATGTAAGTTACTGTTATAAATGGAGGGGTAAGAAGGGAGGTTAATGGAAAAGGGGGAGTCACTATACTTGTGTACCAAACGATTTGTACATGGCATCAACTTGCTAAAGTGGTTTTAGCTTTCCTTAATTTTTTTTACACTATAAACTTTTTAAACTACTTCTGCCTCCTCTGGCTTCAGTAGCCAGTAACAGGAGAGTCCACAGAAAGCACATGACAGCATGAGGCGACTGACTGAGCTTGAGGGAGGTGACCAGTTTGAGACCAGACCTGCCTGTCAAGGGAGGCAGACAGTAAATAGGTGTAGCAGCAGCAAAGCTACGGTGGGCCTGTGCGAAGGCCAAGGCTGCGCCAACTGTGAGGGACAGGATGGGAGTCGCGAAACTGAGATAGGCGAGGGACTGTGTTGGGAGGGAGAGGGGGAGGTTTGCAGGGCATCAGCAAGGCAACTTTAGCTGTAGGCTGGAGTTGGGGGAAAAAAAAAGCTGCAGCAGCAATCAGGGTATAAGTTGAGGTGGGAGGCTCGGGCACCTGAGGTCACGGCGTGTATGCTGAATTCAGCTCTAGGATGGACCCCTGGCCCACTGAGGCAGACAAATCATTAGGTAATTGTAGCAAGCAGGCCTTGAGACTGTCTAAGCCGTCGTGGGAGGAGGGGCTGTCTCTCGATCAGCAACTCAGGCTGAGCCACTGAGCTGAGAGAGAAGAATATGCCAAGAAAACAAGCCAGGGAAATTCAAACATGAACAAATGCTTAGGGCAAGCAACACACCTCTCCCTGGCTGTGCAAGCTACCAAAAGCAAAAGAGCAGGCAGCTGATTGGTGCTGATTAGCTACTTGTCAGTTAGACCAATCTTTTTTTGACCGGGTTTTCAAGTGTCTGGTTACCAGTGTAACTGGACTCTGTACTATTGGCTGCAAAACTGGGCTGTCAGGTCGAAAACCAGGCAGTTGGTCACCTTACAGCCAAAGTAATTGACTTATCCTGCACTTGTATATAGAGAGAACTGGATCATTATGATGGGTTCATATGTGTCTCCACCTCCTCCCTCCCTTTACATAAAAAATTGGAAGAGATACTGATGGGGCTTTAAGTGCATCCTAGCTCTTATTTTGGCCACATGAGTCCTCTTCATATCCACTCTGCCTGTTTCATGGAGGCTGGTGTGGCTCACAACATTTATGTTAATATAGGTGTGTCTTGGACTTGAAAAGTTTGGAAAACATTGCTATAGGTAACGAAGTTGCAACCATTGCTGACAACTTTTTATTTCAGGTGATCTTTCTAATTTCTCATTATGCTTATGTTAATTATTCTTCAGGGTGTATTTTCCTCCCCTCCAATATGTTTATGCTCAAGGTCTCAAATATGAACACAAAATACAAAATGGATCAATAAAATCCTATACTTGAACAGCGAACCCACTACAGATAGATATACTGAAAAACCAATACCTAAAAAAATCCATCTAGTCATAGACCTGAGAACGAGTATTAAGAAGCCCACTATAAAGGAATGTTTGTTACAGTATAAAATGTTAACACATTGCAAACACCAGAAGGCTCATCTGTATACTGTTCTCAGCAGGCCCACCAGAGAGGACTCCAGAGGTCACAGTGAGTGTTTCAGGCTTTGAACTCCACAGCACCAGCTGCCAGAGGCCCTGCACCCCTTGCAGCAGAAGAGGCCCGGAAGGCTCATTTATATACCATTCCCAGCAGTCCCCAGGAGAGGGCTCCAGAGGTCACAGAGAGCAATCCAGGCTTCAATCTCCTTTGCCCAGCTCCTAGAGGCCTGCACACCTTGCAGCAGAAGAAGACCAGAAGGTTCATCTATATACCCTTCCCAGAGGTCCCTGGGAAAAGACTCCAGAGGTCACAGTGAGCAATTAAGGCTTCAAACTCCACAGGCCAAGCTTCTAGAAGCTCCACACCCCTTGCAGCAGAAGATTGGAAGGCTCATCTGTATACCATTCCCAGAAGACCCTGGGAGAGGACTTCAGAGGTCACAAGCTTTACATCTATGCTCTCTTAGAAATTTTAACTCAAAAACAAATCATAAAAATTATGATGCAGGAAGTAGTCCAGCAGCGAGAGGGAGGTTTTCTAGTCTTTTGCACCACATGTATGATTATCTCCAAGCTGTTGAGAAGTTGTATGTGTGCACTAGGTGCAAAGAACTCCAAGCCTTCAGAGAATGAGTCCAATCTCTAGAAGCCAGAGTGGTAGACCTGGAGGAGCTAAGGGAGACAAGAGGTATATAGAGGAGACCTTCAGGGACATAATAGAGAAGTCCCACCTCCAATCTGGTAGCCCCTGTGCTGATTTGGAGGAGAAAGGTTACCTAGTAGGAGAACATCAGCTTGATGAGGCAGGAAGCAATCCTGTAGCTGGGGCCTGCCCTCAAAGTGATGTAGTATCCTCTCACACCAAGGTGAGATCTCCAGGGGCATGTGCCCAGGAGGGAAGGGTTAGGACGGGCGTTATAATTGGTGATTCAGTTATTACAAAGGTTGATAGCTGGGTGGCTGGTGAAAGTGAGGATCGCTTGGTAACTTGTCTACTTGGTGCGAAAGTGGCAGACCTCACCATCACAAAGGCAGGATTTTACATAGTGCTAGGGAGTGGGCTGTCTTGGTACCAATGACATAGAAAAGTGCAGAAGGAAGCCAAATTTCAGGGCAAATTTTAAAAGCCCTATGCGCAGCAAAACTGGGAGATACCAATGTGACTCGGCTGCACACAGGTCACACAGATTTTAAAAGGTCTGCGGCCATGCGCTTATCTCCTGTTATTTGGATAAAAAAGATTTGACAAAAAAGGGGTGGGATGTGGGCATGATCTGGGTGGGGCATGGGCAGGCTGTGACTGTACCCAAGAAGTCACTTATGCGTTCTAGCGTGCTTCGGGTACTCTCAACGGCGAAACTTGCTTCTTCTATGGGCAACTTGTAAGTAGTGAAATAAAAAGAAAGGGTAGCAGGGTTTTAGGGGTTGGGGCTAGTAGGTAAAAGGGAGGCAAGTTAGGTAGGTGTATTAGGAAGCCTGCCCCTTTATTGGGGAGAACTGGGAGGGAACTGTGAAATAGGCCTATTGCGTCTCCACGCGTATCTACTAAAATTCCCCCCTTACACACTTGAGATGGAATTTGCGCATACATGTGCATGTCAATATAAAATTGTGCGCACAAGTGCGTGCGGGTAGTAGATTTTATAACATACGCGCATAGACGCACACCTGCTATAAAATTGACGCGTCCATGTGTGCTGGCCGGCAAATGCGTGCACAGGTACAACTAATTAAATTGACTTAGAAAATAGCTGGGTACCGATAGCCTTTGCCCTTACTATGTCACAGGGGCTATTGGCGCCATTTTGAATACCAGCAGCAGACGGCGTGAGTGCAGTAGATGGCTCCCGGACCCCCACTGGACCACCAGGGAGTTTTGGTAAATCTTGGGGGGGTCAGGAGGGTGGGGGTTTTGTTTAAATTCACTCCTTTAGACTGCCGAATAATTCGGGGAAGATTTGTTGTATTCGTGGGAATCGCGATACGTTTCGCTTCCCCACGAATACAACGAATATGGCCCTATACGTTGCGGATTGCCAATACATTGCAAATGAATGCACACCCCTTCAGGCTACAAGAACCTGGCAAGTACCCAAAAGTTAAGTAGATCCCATGCTACTGATGCCATTAATAACAGTGGCTATTCCCTAAGTCAGCTTGATTAATAAGTATTAATAAATTGATTAATAAGTATTAATAAATTTAGTAAGTATTAATAAGTATTAATAAGTTTTAAGTAGAAAACTGAAATCCAGAACCTCCAGGGTAGCATTCTCAGAAATGTTCCCTGTTCTACATGCAGGACCCCAGAGGCAGGCAGAGCTTCAGAGTTTTAATGCATGAATGAGACGATGGTGCAGGGAAGAGGGTTTTAGCTTTGTTAGGAACTGGACTTCATTTTGTGGAAGTAGGGGCCTTTTCTGAAAGGATGGGCTCCACCTTAACCAGAGTGGAGCCAGGCTGCTGACACTAACCTTTAAAAAGGAGATAGCACAGCTTTTAAACTAGATAATGGGGAAAGTCGACAGTCGCTCTGAAGCGCATGGTTTGGAATGATGTGAATCCACATGCATAGTATCCCAGCACTTTCTAAAACTTCTTGTGATTGTACCATAGGTAATGTAGCATGAACTACATGACCCTTAATATTACATCCTTTAGAACAGTATTTAAGGAACTGTTTAGCAAATACCTTATGCATTGCTAAAATATGTCAATGGTGACTAATAATTTTTGAAATTTCATGAGATTTATTAGAAAACATAAGTGTACACACTTTCCTACTAATCTTTAAAGGTGCCTTATAACATAAAATATAATGGGTACTGTGATAAGCTGTATGTACAACCATAGCTAGATATCCACAAACCTTTGTGTCATATCACAAGATTGTTCCTTGATATCTCCAAATTTAGAGCAAATCAACAGAATCTGAAAAATTGACTAAGAAAATGTTGGATGATAACTTTGAAATGTGAACAAGTGTTTTGTTCAACTGGCTTTCTATAAATTGATATGCTAAAATTGGAACTTAGGGCCTCATTTTCTAAAATATCGCAGGCCTGCAATACTTTAGGGAATGAGGGGCGGGGGGGCCGAAACGGGGGCGGGCCTGTGCTAGCCGGCAGCGATTACACCATCACGGTGCGATTGCTGCCGGTTTCGCACCCAATAGCGCCACCATAGAAGGTGTAGCTATTGGGCGCGAACTCGGACACGAAAAGGGCCTTACCTTTTCGTCGTCCGCGGCGTCTTCGCGGAGTCGGCCCCGGTGACACCCCGACTCCTCCTCTTCCGGGGCCGACTCCTCCCCCATTTTGGTATCGCACGCGATAAGGGACATTTCGCGTGCGAAACGTCCCTTATCGCTTGTGATCCGTTTAGAAAATGAGGCCCTTAGTTTGAAAATGTTTGTCTTAAAAAGCAGAAGTCCATATTATTTAGCTGCTGTTTGCCTTGGCTAATTAGCTGGATAAACTTATCATGTTAACTAATGCTGTATGTTCAACAGTGCAGTGGCACCACTGTACCCAGCTATCTTAAAGATAGTAAGATAAGTTTGTTTGACTAACTTTAGGACAGGTCTATAGGCCAACCAGATAACCAGATAAGTCATCTGGCTAACTCTGATATTCAGAGTTATGAATTATCTGGCTAAATCAACTCCTCCAAGTTAAGCCCTTAACTTATTATCTGGCTAGAATTTAGCTGGATAAGTGCCCACATTTTAATTTAGCCTGTTAACTTCTCAGTTATCTGACTAAATGCTTTTGATTATGGATTGCTAAGATGTTCTGGTAAAATTGCCTGGTAAACTTTAGATAAGGATGCAAAGTATTAATTCATTTACAGAATGTCTGAAATTCTTCAGTGGTAGATGTACAAATAAAAAAGATATCAATGTATTGATACCACAAAAAAATGTTGAAAAACCACTCAGATGACTAGATAAATTGCTTCTCAAAACAATGCAATTTATAAATTGACAATATTGGGTACCATAGGTGACCCCACAGCAATACCATGTATTTGCTGACAATAATTAGTTCCAAAACAAAAGTAGTTATTTGTCAAAACAAGCTATGGAAGTTTCAAAACAAAATCAGCTGGTATACTTTGAGAAAATGGATGGTGAAACTTGATTAGCTGATTATTGAAGAATATTGGTATATAAAGACTACAAATAATTGAGTTATTACTAAGAAAATTATTTTTAGGTGGATTTTTTTGTGAGTTATTAATTTTTCAGTATATCTATCTGTTATGGGTTCAATGTTCAAGTATGTCACATAATTACTCAATGGACCCTCACAATGGAAACAATGCTTCAATTATATGGATGCATATTAGCAAGCTTTTTCAGGAGTCTACATTACAAGTAGGTTCACATACTTGGACTGAATTTGTGAAATTCCACAAGCGATTAGTGCAAGCTGAGCTACATGGTGCTACAATTAGTGAATATGTGAAATGAATGATCCCTAGGGGGTTACATATCCTTAAAGAACCTAAGATATTTGTTTACAATACAGAGCTTTTACACAAATAGTCAAGAATACTTAATAAATGCACATTTGGATCTTATGGTGCTGATTATTGATAACACTAAGAAAACCATTAGTGAGATCCAGTTAGTGATGTCTGAATCAGAAAATCAGATTAGGAAAAATGTTCCTATAGAAACATTTGACTCTGCAGTTCAGGAGTTTATGTCAACTGTAGAGCAATTTCAGCAGAAATTAAACAAGTTAAAAAATTGAGATTTCATCAGGTTGAGGAAGATTATGGTCAGATGCATATTTGTCCCTGATTAAATCAAGAACCTAACAAATTTGATACACCTAAGCGAGTTTCATTCCAGTCCTCCAATGGGCCTCCTAGTGATTCTTCAGATGAGAGTGGTTTTCATAATGAGAGGCAACGTTTTTCAGGAGAAGGACTCAGTGGAAGCAAATTTTGTCATGGGTTCAGAAGTCACTGCAGAGGGGCAAGAGAGGAGGACAACACATGGTGTAGACTCATGACCAGATTTCAGGCCCAACTGGCTCATCAATGATCAATATATCAGATAAACTACTAGCAGATACTCAAACGTGAATTATCATTTGTGACAACATTTCAGCATGAACCATTTCAAAGATTAAGTTGTTTTTTCAGAACATCAACAATCCAGTGCAGATAAGTCATAGGTCCAACCTCAACTGAGGATGGGCCTATGGCCAATTGAGATTTAGTACTATTTAATTTGTACTGTATTTAACAACAACCATCTAAAACTTATTTTAATTTGAATACTGATGAACGTCAAGCTTTGTTAGAACTATTTTGTGATCCAGATATAAGGGGTCATTTATCAAAGTGCTATATGGCATTTTCACATGCGTTAAGGTGTTTCCACATGCAAACAGCACCTTTAACGCATGCAAAAACGCCATAACGCATGGTGTGATGCAAATTAGGAAAAGGGGAGAAGTTTGGCACCTTGCGCAGTCTTAGGGTGGCCAGAGGACAGATTTGGGGTGGCCTCAAGAAATCTTGCATAAACTATTTTATTAATGACAAGAAAACAAACAAAAGCACCTCTGCTATTCGTCACAGATTAGCAGTATTTTTTTTTCTCTAGGTTGGGCCTCCTGTTCCTTCCTGGGCCTGGCTAGTTATACACCTTCCCAGGGACCTCCACCTGGACCAGGAATTCCTGCTGTCTAAGGCTTAAGGTGTATAGGTAGATGTCTGGATCCAGTCCTTAAAGTTTGGAGTTTTCTTCTTCATACTTCTTTACAATCCCTAAGATACTTAAATGTATGCAAATATTTCCTTGCCTTCCAATAGTATGTATGAATGGGTCTGTTTTAGAATCCCTGTCGGAATTCATTTATCTATTTTTATGATCAGAAATTTGCATTACTTGTTCTTATATTCGAGACATGTCCTATATGCTGATGGAGTTATTATAGGTAATGGGCATTACTTCGTTAATGTTGCTGGTCACCATGGTTTTGGAATCTTTATATCAAGATTCCTCAAGGATAAGCCATCCACATTTTGTCATCCATATTGAATCACTGTCCATTACCTCAATGTGTACCAGCTGATTTTGTTTAGAAACTTATACAGGTTGTTTTCACAAATAATTATTTTTATTTTGGTATTTTTATTTTGGTATTTGCCATGGGGTCATCCTTTGGCATCCAGTATTATGAATTTATAAATTGCATATTTTAAGAAGCAATTTATATAATCATGTGTATGGTTTTTCAATATTTCTTTGTAGCGTTGGTACATTGATAATATCTTTTTTTATTGGGATATCGACCACTGAAGAACTGCAGATTTCTATAGGTAGATTAATACTTTGGACCCTAATCTAAAATTTATTATGTAATTTGTGTTCAAGATCTTAAAAAAAATAATTTTCAAAAGCTGGATAAAAGGACTGTTTGTTGTGTTCCGCGCCCACGGCCGTCCGTGGCAGCGTTGGGGCAGACTGCCCTACCTCTGGGCCCGGTGCCCCCGTGCGTTGGCACGGGCCTCCGGGCTAGCCGCCAGGTCAGGAGCCTTCCCTGCTCCTCCCTTGCGGCAGCTAGCAGCTCTCCTCCATGGCCCAAGATCCAAGATGGCTGCCGCCATCTTAGGCGCGAGGCCGTGCCTCTTCACCAGAATTAAAGGGACCTCATCCCTTTAATTGTCTACAGCTGATCCCAATCCACCGGGCCAGAGGAAGTATAAAAGGAGACTTCCTCTGACCCTTCCTTGACTTGGCAACGTCCTCCAGCGCTGTCTAGTCTGCTTAATTCGGTGAGTTCCTTGAGCTTTGGATCCTTGTTCCTGTTCCTGTTACATCTTGGTGTTGCCGGTTCCTGACTTCGGATTGGCTTACGGTGATTCTCTGGTGTGTGACTTTGGATTGGCAAGCGGTGATTCTCTGGTGTGTGACTTTGGACTGGCAAGTGGTGATCCCTCAGTGTGTGACCTCGGACAGGTAAGCGACAACCCTCTGGCACTTGACCTTGGACTTCTTCTGGACTACCGTCTCCAAGGACCCTCCTAAGTCCCAGCAGTCCGGGTCCCTATGGGCTCCTCTCGGGGGGACCGTGGATTTTCAGGGCAAAGCTCCAGTTAGCCCTTGCACCGATACCTTGGCCTCTCTAAGGTCCTCCTAAGTCCCAGCGGTCGGGGTCCCTACAGACTCCTCCTGGGGGGACCGCAGACTTCCAGTGGTGAAGACACAGCTTCTCTTCTCGTCTCTTCATCTGCCTCAACAGTCGCCTCCGTCTCCAGTGCCAAGGGTCAGCTGGTCTCCTCTTCTACTCTGCCTCGCCACCCGACAAGAGAACCTACGGATCTTCCGCAAGGTATACCATCCTCCCGTCGGCCCAAGGGTTCACAAGCCTGAGCATAACACTGTTTGAAAATTGCTCACTCTGTATGTGAATAAAAATACAAATGCAAACTTCTACTTGCACTTTTCTGAAGGCATTTCCAAGGCAGGATTAGGCCAGGGGAAACAAAAAAGACACATAATTTTGCATTTGTCAAATAGAAAAATTACTTGCAAGCAAAGCAGGTGCAAATCTCTGTGGGTAATTTTCCATAAGCAGTTTTCAAAGGAATAGTTTGCTTATATTTCATTTTGAGGACTGGTGCAAAATCTGCAGGTAAAGTACCTGTGGAATTTGCACCTGCCAGCATAATTTTTAAAATTGCCCCATAAGAAATTTTGAGCTAGTCTGAGTATTCTCATTTTGCAGAAGATAGAATGAATGAAATTGTATTAAGGAAACTGATTTTCAAGAATAATTGGCTAAGATTTTATTGAATAATTAACAAAAAAAAATCTGAGTGAAAACATGAACATGAGATAAGATTCTTTAATAAACATGTAGATAAAGGTGAACTGGTAGATGCAGTGTATTTGGATTTTCAGAAGGCGTTTGACAAAGTTCCTCATGTGACGCTTCTAGGAAAAGGTCATGGGATAGGTGGCGATGTCCTTTCATGGATTAAAAACTGGCTAAAAGACAGGAAACAGAGAGTAGGATTAAATGGATAATTTTCTCAGTGGAGGGGAGTGGGCAGTGGAGTGCCACATGGATCTGTATTGGGACCCTTACTTTTCAATATGTTTATAAATATCTGGAAAGGAATACGAGTGAGGTAATCAAATTTGCAAATGATACAAAATGATTCAGCGTAGTTAAAACACAAGCAGATTGTGATAAATTGCAGAAAGACCTTGTGAGACTGGAAAGTTGTGTATCCAAATGGCAGATGAAATTTAATGTGGATGAGTGCTAATGTTAGGTTCCATATTAGGAGCTAGCACCCAAGAAAGAGATCTAGGTGTCAAAGTGGATAACACATTGAAATCGTCGGTTCAGTGCGCTGTGGCAGTCAAAAAAGCAAACAGAATGTTGGGAATTAATAGAAAGGAAATGGTGAATAAAACGGAAAAAGTCATAATGCCTCTGTATCGCTCCATGGTGAGACCACACCTTGAATACTGTGTACAATTCTGGTCGCCGCATCTCAAAAAAGATATAATTGTGATGGAGAAGGTACAGAGAAGGGCAACCAAAATGATAAAGGGAATAGAACTGCTCCCCTATGAGGAAAGACTAAAGAGGTTGGGACTGTTCAGCTTGTAGAAGAGACGGCTGAGGGGGGATATGATAGAGGTGTTTATAGTCATGAGAGGTCTAGAATGGGGAAATGTGAATTGGTTATTAAGGATAATAGAAGGATTAGGGGGCACTCCAAGAAGTTAGCATATAGCACATTTAAAACTAATTGGATAAAATTCTTTTTCACTCAACCACAAATAAAGCTCTGGAATTTGTTGCCAGAGGATGTGGTTAGAGCAGTTAGTGTAGCTGTGTTTAAAAAAGGATTGAATAAGTTCTTGGAGGAGAAGTCCATTACCTGCTATGAATTAAGTTGACTTAGAAAATAGCCACTGCTATTACTAGCAACAGTAACATGGAATAGACTTAGTTTTTGGGTACTTGCCAGGTTCTTATGGCCTGGATTGGCCACTGTTGGAGAAAGGATGATGGGCTTGATGGACCCTTGGTCTGACCCAGTATGGCATGTTCTTATGTACATCATGGATAAATAGAGCAATACCAAAAATAATACAAACCAATATTCAAAAGATCTAAGCACCTAACTTAGATTCACTAAGGGCCAGATTTTTGAACCTACGTGTGGGCGTAGATTTGTGCTTGCAACCCGGTGTGCACAAATCTACACCCGATTTTATAACATGCTCATGCAGCCGCGTGCATGTTATAAAATCCGGGGTTGGTGCATGCAAGGGGAGCTCCGATGGCTTTCCCAGTTCCCTCCAAGGCCGCTCCAAAATCGGAGTGACCTCGGAGGGAACTTTCCTTTTGCTCCCCCACCTTCCCCTCCCTTCCCCTCCCTAACCCGCCCCCCAGCCCTACCTAAATCCCCTCTGGCCATGCCACCGCCCCGGACTGCCCCCGCCCTGCCCTTTTTTTGAGCCCCGGGACATACGCGCGTCCCGGGGCTTGTGCACGTCGTCGAGCCTATGAAAATAGGCTCAGCAGGCAGGAAGGGTTTAAAATGGTTACACGCGTATATAATCTGCCTAACTGAAATTCCTATTCCTCGGTGCCGAAACTACAAGACTATAAGCATTGAGTGATGTAAAATGCATTATGACAACTCTGTCACTAATATATGAAGGCTATTAAAATAGAAATTATATATCTCAAATGACTTTCCTAGTCCTCTAGTTAGCATGTTTTAGATGTGCTAACTTATAATATGAATGTTGCTTTTGTAAACTGTTGTGTTGTTCTTTTGGAATGCCGATATATAAAATGCATAAATAAATAAATAAATAAACTGGCAGTTGGCCAAAATCTAGATGATATCCCTGTGTCCAGAGCCAGTGAACTATAATCACTTCCCTCCAGAGCCCCAAGACTTAAGATATCACCTCCCCCAATATGCAATCCTGTCCCTCCATTCTCTGATAGTTTAAACTCCCCCAACCACTTTCCTTCCACCCCCAGCCCACTATGAGGCCCTGGCAGTATTCCTCCTCCTGAAGATCCTTGTAACTGCTCATACACCTCTGGAATCTCATTTGCCTGGCAGGAGGGATGAGATTCCCACCTGCTGGCATTTCTGATCTGCATTGAATGATGCCTGTTGTCCAGAGACATCATTCAGTGTAAGTCAGCAACATCCCAAATGTAGTTCATTATCTGGACTATTGCACTTTTCTACTTCATTTCTAGTTCATTATCTAGACTATTGCACTGCCTAGCAGTGCTATTCCCTCCTTCTTACCTTCAAAGATGCCACTGGACTCTTTGATATTCTGCTAGTGGAATGAAAAACAGAGGATCTGGCTTCTAATTTGGTTTTCCTAGGCATTAAGCTGTATGTGTGGGGTAGAGTGATTGCTTCCTGCAGGTTAACGTATTTAAAGTAATTATAAACTTCTCTGAAAGCTCCAAGGATTGCAAAGAAGGCTATACTGATGGCAGTTGTGACCCAAAAGCATCATTGTATGTGGGTCATGTGACTGATTCATGAAGCTCTGGGTTTGTAGGTATGAATAATCTGTTATTCCCACTCCACCAGCTGCTTTGGAAAGAGCTGTTGCATATCTTCTCATTCTCTCTGTCCCCTTGCTGAGATTGTTTTTCTTTGCTGTGTAGTGAAAAAAACAACAACACAATTTCTCTCCCCAATTCTTAATTCTCTCCTGATTGAATGAGAATCATTTCTGTATTATTTTAAATCTTACTGAATCAGTTACCGATTGCTGATTGGATCCCAACTAGGAAAAAGTAGGAACTTTGCAGGATTAATCCTAAATGTGCTAGATGAGATTTCAGGCACTCATTCTCTTCCCCTGGATTTAAAGAAGGCTGAAAGGGAAACAGCATTTTATGTCCCCACTGAATTGGAGGAAAAGACTACATGAATATTGGCTGTACACCTTACATTGGCCTAACTCAGCAGGTCTTTCTGATGTGGAAGAAAGGGTCAAGAGCTGGATTCCAGATGGATGAAAGGGAGGAGAGCAAGATATGCAGGCTACATGAACTGTGAAGGGTAGCAGCCTAACATGCAGCAAATGGAAGGATTCTAAGCATATGAGAATGACAGGAGATGGAATAGCTCCCCTATGAGGAAAGACTAAAGAGGTTACTGTTCAGCTTGGAGAAGAGACGGCTAAGGGAGGGATATGATAGAGGTGTTTAAAATCATGAGAGGTCTAGAATGGGAAAATGTGAATCAGTTATTTACTCTTTCAGATAATAGAAGGACTAGAGGGCACTCCGTGAAGTTAGCATGTGGCACATTTAAAACTAATCGGAGAAAATTCGTTTTCACTCATTGCATAATTAAACCCTGGAATTTGTTGCCATGTTCCCGGTTGCACTACCCGGTGCACACACATGGACATGCGATTTTAGAACATGGGCGCTGGTGCACGCATGTTATAAAATGCCAGGTCGGTGAGCGCAAGGGGGGAAGGATTTTCACTGGTACGTATGGTGACGCATCAGGGCCTTCCCCAGTTCCCTCCTCGTCCGCTCCAATTAAGGAGCAAACGGGGAGGAAACTTCCCAACCCCCTAGCCTGACCTCCCTTCCCCTTCTCCTATCATGCCCTCCCCCTCCCCCTATCCCTATCCTAAACACCCCCAATATCTTTAACCTACCTTTTGCACCTGCTTTGAGCAGTCGCAAGTTGCACATGCCAGCACACTGCCAGCACGCAATCCCCTGGCACAGCAGCAAATGGCCACTCTGCCAGGCCCCTCTAGCCCCGCCCCACCCCCTTATATGCAACCCGGGAGTTTACACGCATGGCCGGGCCTTTGAAAATTGGCCCGGCGCGCGTAAGGCCACCTACGAGTGTAAAACCCCGGGTTTTACGCACGTAGGTGATTAAAAATCCGGCCCTAAGTATAAACTTTTCTACTAATCGGCGCATTTCCATGAGTATAATGTTAGCATGCAGTAATGATAATGTGCGTGCAAAAATTATCCATTTGATATGGGTGCTAGGTATCACATGCATTAACTGCTGGCAATTCTTGTTTAACACAGGCATTAATTCTAATGTATTTTATTTCATGGGTCCTAATGGAAAAAATTCCTGCCCTTCCTTGAAGTCTGTGTTTGATAGAAATTGACATTCTTAACTTTAGTGAGATTGACTATTTTAGTAGTTAGAGAAATATTCTGAGAACCAGCAGATCAGCATTCAAATCCTGCTTCTCCTATTGACACATCTTAAACAATGTATCTACATTTGCATCAGGTACTAATTCAGAATGTAAGCTTTGGGATAAGAGCTTGTTGTACCTGTAAAATGCTAAAATAAATAAGATATTTTTTAGTGATGGTACTTGGATAAAAATGATAAATGTAGATCTCATCCATACTATACTGTAAGTAGAATAATGTACCACAAAACAAAATTAGAATGGGAAAGTTATTGACTAACTTAATACTTTAAAATGCCTTCCAGGAATGAGATTATAACACTGATACAGAAAAATCGATAGAGCTTTCAGTCTTCAACACGAAATAGCCATGATAGAAAAGACACACAGAATGCTAGATGTTATTGCTAAAGAATATAATGCCAGTGCTAAATAAATTCAGGTAGACTGAACTTTCAGGTTTATACCTTGACCACGTCAGAATATCAATATACTGTATAGACATTCAGGTTTTTCATTGTCTGCAAGCAAAGTAATAATACTGTATAATCACATTTCAAATGTCTAGTTAAAATTATCAGTCTCAATTCAATTGTGATTTTAGCAAAAAAAAAAAAAAGAACAGGTTTTTGAAGGCTGAGTGACTTGATGTGCAAAATAGCAAGCTCCGTTCATGATCCAGTAAATTGTAAAATATTAAGAATCTACAAGATTTAATGCACAGTTGATTACTATTCATAAGAACTTGCAGGGGTGGATGACTATCATTTGAGCCCACTGTGAGAAATAATTTTTATGCCCTTTCATTAATTGTTTTTTTTTTTTAATAACTATTGAATTCTTAACAAGTTTTGCAACTTAATATTTCCACATCTAAGAATAAATGTTTGAATGCTACATTTTTATTTTAATATATCCCCAATATTAGAGGTACAGTTGCATCAGGCTTCCAAACAGACTGGGGTAACCTAGAAGAAGCAACCACAATTATAAACAAAATGGCAGCATTAAGACTATATTAAGCTTTCAAGAATGGTCTTGGATATAACCCTATCGCAAAAACCAGAGCAAATGGTGCACTATACTCCGTAAATATACTGTCAATAAAGTGCACTCAAACCTTAATTTGGTCAAGGTTGCAAAACTGCTTCATTTATTATCTCAAATGGTGACTCCTTCTTTATACACCCCACAGAGTTATGACATACACTTTAACAGCAGTCCCCGACACGGACCCGTGTTTCGCCTGTCGGCTGCTTCGGGGGGATTCTTAACATATCTATGAATCAAAATAGTGAAAATCAGACCAAATTTAAACATTTAGGCTATCCAAAATAAAGACAATACAAAGAAATCTCACATACCTGTGTGGTAATCAGTCATGCATGGTTACAGGAGCACAGTGTCACTGTGTCACATATTCGTTTTTAAAGCCCTTACTCAGGCTGTTTGGAGGGAAATGGCCCCCCTAGTAGCTCATTGGACTCAGGCATCGCACACTGTAGAAGAGCTATACTTTTTTGTTATCGATGTGATATCGCCCCCAACTAGAGGAGGGGATTTCTCCTCTATTCTTATTAAAAGGGAACAGAAATGGATTTACAGTTTAAATACTTTAGCTCCAGTCGGACTTAATGCCGAGTTAGAATGGTATCATTTTCAGTGATTTGATTTTGACAGCCGAGGAATGTTGGGTAATTAGTTAATCATTAGTGTCTGTGATTAACGCCAGTTTTCACGCCAAACAGCCTGAGTAAGGGCTTTAAAAATGAATATGTGACACAGTGACACTGTGCTCCTGTAACCATGCATGACTGATTACCACACAGGTATGTGAGATTTCTTTGTATTGTCTGTATTTTGGATAGCCTAAATGTCTTAGAAACCTCTCATGAGAGACTTTGTAAAATGCCTTATGAACATCCAAATACACCATATCTACCGGTTCACCTTCATCCAAATGCTTATTCACTCCTTCAAGAAAATGTAGCAGATTTGTAAGGCAAGAATTCCCTTGGGTAAATCCATGCTGGCTGTGTCCCACTAAACCATTAGGGATTTGCATTCATTTTCAACAAATATATAATCCGCAACATTCATGGGTCCGCAACATTCATGGGTCTGCAAAATGAACAGCAATACCCCATGAATGAAACATATCATTAGTTTTATATGTGAGTGAGAGTGAGAGAGAGGAACCATTATGCCTGAATACTAGGTAGGTATTTATACCCTTACATGAGGCCCACCTAGTTACTTGAGGTGAGGTGTAGGTATTAGTGTAGGGGTTAGGGGCCACTTTGACATGCAGAGTGTGATGTACGTACAGAACAGTGCACTCTTGTGAAGATTTGATGACCTTTGAAGTGAGGAAACTCACACAAAGATGAGATTTGTGCAATGTTCTCTCAAACTAGCTTAATATTACCCAGGTAGAGAGTCCATATGCAGATATCCAGGTAGAGAGTCCATATGCAGAGTGGAGGAGTTGCCTAGTGGTTAGAGCATTGGGCTATAAACCAGGAGACCAGGATTGAGTCCTGCTGTTGCTCCTTGTGACCTTGGGTAAATCATTTTATCCTCCATTGCCTTCTGAAGAGGATGTTGGGCAGGTACCTGTATTGAAGAAGGTTTTCATGGGTAATGATTCAGATGGACTGAACCAAATAACGGTGAACCTAGAAGATGTAATAGACCTGATTGACAAACTGAAGAGTAGTAAATCACCTGGACTGGATGGTATACACCCCAGAGTTCTGAAGGAACTAAAACATGAAATTTCAGACCTATTAGTAAAGATTTGTAACCTATCATTAAAATCATCCATTTGGAAGACTGGAGGATAGCTAATGTAACCCCAATATTTAAAAAGGGCTCCAGGGGTAATCCGGGAAACTACAGACTGGTTAGCCTGACTTCAGTGCCAGGAAAAATAGTGGAAAGTGTGCTAAACATCAAAATCACAGAACATATAGAAAGACATGGTTTAATGGAACAAAGTCAGCATGGCTTTACCCAAGGCAAGTCTTGCCTCACAAATCTGCTTCACTTTTTTGAAGGCGTTAATAAACATGTGGATAAAGGTGAACCAGAAGATGCAGTGTACTTGGATTTTCAGAAGTCGTTTGACAAAGTTCCACATGAGAGGCTTCTAGGAAAAGTAAACAGTCATGGGATAGGTGGCGATGTCCTTACGTGGATTACAAACTGGCTAAAAGACAGGAAACAGAGAGTAGAATTAAATGGACAATTTTCTCAGTGGAAGGGAGTGGGCAGTGGGGTGCCTGAGGGATCTGTATTGGGACCCTTACTTTTCAATATATTTATAAATGATCTGGAAAGAAATATGATGAGTGAGGTAATCAAATTTGCAGATGATACAAAATTGTTCAGAGTAGTCAAATCACAAGCAGATTGTGAGACTGGAAAACTGGGCATCAAAATGGCAGATGAAATTTAATGTGGATAAGTGCAAGGTGATGCATATAGGGAAAAATAACCCATGCTATAGTTACACAATGTTAGGTTCCATATTAGGTGCTACTACCCAAGAAAGAGATCTAGGCGTCAAAGTGGATAACACATTGAAATCTTCGGTTCAGTGTGTTGCGGCAGTCAAAAAAGCAAACAGAATGTTGGGAATTATTAGAAAGGGAATGGTGAATAAAACGGAAAATGTCATAATGCCTCTGTATCGTTCCCTGGTGAGACTGCACCTTGAATACTATGTACAATTCTGGTCACCACATCTCAAAAAAGATTTAATTGCTAGGGATGTGAATCGTTTTTCAACGATTAAAATTATTGTCCGATAATGTTAATATCGTCTTAAATCGTTATAGAACACAATACAATAGAAATTCTAACGATTTATCGTTAAAAATTGTTAAATCGTGTTAGTGCGCACTAACGGGAGTTAGTGCGCACTAACTGGGAGTTAGTGCGCACTAACAGAAAATGATACAAATTGACACTTTCCAGGTCAGTAAAGGTCAGTTAGGAATGAATATGTGTTCCTATTGGCTGGCTGCCCTCTTATCTATTGATGTTACCAAGGTTCCCACTTAGGTGATGGTTGGGTGATGGAAAATGGAACTGGAAACTCCCAAACACCAACAGAAAATGAAACAAAGTGTTGACACTTTACAGGTCAGTAAAGGTCAGTTAGGAATGAATATGTGTTCATATTGGCTGGCTGTGCTCTTATCTATTGATGTTACCAAGGTTCCCACTGAGGTAATGGTTGGGGGGATGTGAAATGGAAACAGTTGGAAGCTTGACAAAAAAAGTAACGTGATGATCATCACTCATGTGACTAGAACTTGTTTGTTTATTATTTTTGTTATTTTTGTCAGGAAGCTCCCCCCTGTCTGTGAAGCCAGCCTCTCACTAGTAATGCAGGGAAGGAGCTGTCTCATGCTTCACCATCCTCCCCCCCCTCACCCACACACCATTCACTGGCTGGGACATGGGGAGGGGAGGAGTGAGGGTCAGGCAGCTCCCCCCTGTCTGTGAAGCCAGCTTCTCACTAGTAATGCAGGGAAGGAGCTGTTTCAGCCTCACCATCCCCCCACCTCACCCACACACCATTCACTGGCTGGGACATGGGGAGGGGAGGAGTGAGGGTCAGGCAGCTCCCCCCTGTCTGTGAAGCCAGCCTCTCACTAGTAATGCAGGGAAGGAGCTGTCTCACCCTTCACCATCCTCCCCCCCCCCCTCACCCACACACCATTCACTGGCTGGGACATGGGGAGGGGAGGAGTGAGGATCAGGCAGCTCCCTCCTGTCTGTGAAGCCAGCCTCTCACTAGTAATGCAGGGAAGGAGCTGTCTCACCCTTCACCATCCTCCCCCCCTCACCCACACACCATTCACTGGCTGGGACATGGGGAGGGGAGGAGTGAGGGTCAGGCAGCTCCCCCCTGTCCGTAAAGCCAGCCTCTCACTAGTAATGCAGGGAAGGAGTTGTTTCAGCCTCACCATCCTCCCCCCCTCACCCACACACCATTCACTGGCTGGGACATGGGGAGGGGAGGAGTGAGGGTCAGGAAGCTCCCCCCTGTCTGTGAAGCCAGCCTCTCACTAGTAATGCAGGAAGGAGCTGTCTCACCCTTCACCATCCTCCCCCCCCCCCTCACCCACACACCATTCACTGGCTGGGACATGGGGAGGGGAGGAGTGAGGGTCAGGCAGCTCCCCCCTGTCTGTGAAGCCAGCCTCTCATTAGTAATGCAGGGAAGGAGGTGTCTCACCCTTCACCATCCCCCCCCCCTCACCCACACTCCATTCACTGGCTGGGACATGGGGAGGGGAGGAGTGAGGGTCAGAAGCTCCCCCCTGTCTGTGAAGCCAGCCTCTCACTAGTAATGCAGGCGGGATAGGGCACTGCATGCAGGAAGATCACAACACCCCTGGTGTCAGGGTTAGGGCACTGTGTGCAGGAAGATCACAACACTCCTGGTATTAATAGGGATAGGGCACTGTGTGCAGGAAGATCACAACACCCCTGGTGTCAGGGTTAGGGCACTGTGTCCAGGAAGATCACAACACTCCTGGTATAGGATAGGGCACTGTGTGCAGGAAGATCACAACACCCCTGGTGTCAGGGTTAGGGCACTGTGTGCAGGAAGATCACAACACTCCTGGTATTAATAGGGATAGGGCACTGTGTGCAGGAAGATCACAACACCCCTGGTGTCAGGGTTAGGGCACTGTGTGCAGGAAGATCACAACACTCCTGGTATTAATAGGGTTAGGGCACTGTGTGTACATGAAGATCACAACACCCCTGGTGCCAGGGTTAGGGCACTGTGTGCAGGAAGATCACAACACACCTGGTATCAGGGTTAGGGCACTGTGTGCAGGAAGATCACAACACTCCTGGTATTAATAGGAATAGGGCACTGTGTGCAGGAAGATCACAACACCCCTGGTATTAATAGGGATAGGGCACTGTGTGTACAAGAAGATCACAACACCCCTGGTGCCAGGGTTAGGGCACTGTGTGCAGGAAGATCACACCACTGGTATCAGGGTTAGGGCAGTGTGTGCAGGAAGATCACAACACTCCTGGTATTAATAGGGATAGGGCACTGTGTGCAGGAAGATCACAACACCCCTGGTGCCAGGGTTAGGGCACTGTGTGCAGGAAGATCACAACACTCCTCGTATTAATAGAGATAGGGCACTGTGTGTACATGAAGATCACAACACCCCTGGTGCCAGGGTTAGGGCACTGTGTGCAGGAAGATCACAACACCACTGGTATCAGGGTTAGGGCAGTGTGTGCAGGAAGATCACAACACTCCTGGTATTAATAGGGATAGGGCACTGTGTGCAGGAAGATCACAACACCCCTGGTGCCAGGGTTAGGGCACTGTGTGCAGGAAGATCACAACACTCCTGGTATTAATAGGGATAGGGTACTGTGTGCATGAAGATCACAACACCCCTGGTGCCAGGGTTAGGGCACTGTGTGCAGAAAGATCACAACACTCCTGGTATTAATAGAGAGAGGGCACTGTGTGTACATGAAGATCACAACACCCCTGGTGCCAGGTTAGGGCACTGTGTGCAGGAAGATCACAACACCACTGGTATCAGGGTTAGGGCACTGTGTGCAGGAAGATCACAACACTCCTGGTATTAATTGGAATAGGGCACTGTGTGCAGGAAGATCACAGCACCACTGGTATCAGGGTTAGGGCACTGTGTGCAGGAAGATCACAACACTCCTGGTATTAATAGGGATAGGGCACTGTGTGCATGAAGATCACAACACCCCTGGTGCCAGGGTTAGGGCACTGTGTGCAGGAAGATCACAACACTCCTGGTATTAATAGAGATAGGGCACTGTGTGTACATGAAGATCACAACACCCCTGGTGCCAGGGTTAGGGCACTGTGTGCAGGAAGATCACAACACCACTGGTATCAGGGTTAGGGCACTGTGTGCAGGAAGATCACAACACTCCTGGTATTAATAGGGTTAGGGCACTGTGTGCAGGAAGATCACAACACTCCTGGTATTAATAGGGATAGGGCACTTTGTGTACATGAAGATCACAACACCCCTGGTGCCAGGGTTAGGGCACTGTGTGCAGGAAGATCACAATACCCCTGGTATCAGGGTTAGGGCACAAGTTCTAGTCACATTGACTGATCACATTACTTTTTTTGTCAAGCTACCAACTGTTTCCATTTCCCATCCCCCATATACTGTCAGTGGGAACCTTGGTAACATGAATAAATAAGAGGGCAGCCAATAGGAATACATATTCATTCCTAAACTGACCTTAACTGACCTGAAAAGTGTCAAATTGTATCAATTTCTGTTAGTGCGCACTAACTCCTGTTAGTGCGCACTAATCGGAAAAAAACAATTTTTAACGATTTTTCAACGAAATAATCGTGCCTAACACGATTTTCTTCTCCTGCCACACGATTTCAATCGTTAAGACGATATGGCACACGATTCACATCCCTAATAATTGCAATGGAGAAGGTACAGAGAAGGGCTACCAAAATGATAAGGGGAATGGAACAGCTCCTCTATGAGGAAAGACTAAAGAGATGAGGTCTTTTCAGCTTGGAGAAGAGACGGCTGAGGGAGGATATGATAGAGGTGTTTAAAATCATGAGAGGTCTAGAACGGGTAGATGTGAATCGGTTATTTACTCTTTCGGATAATAGAAAGACTAGGGGGCACTTCATGAAGGTAGCATGTGGCACATTTAAAACTAATCGGAGAAAGTTCTTTTTCACTCAATGCACAATTAAATTCTGGAATTTGTTGCCAGAGGACGTGGTTAGTTCAGTTAGTATAGCTGTGTTTAAAAAAGAATTGGCTAAGTTCTCGGATGAGAAGTCCATTACCTGCTATTAATTAAGTTGACTTAGAAAATAGAAAATAGCTACTGTTATTACTAGCAACAGTAACATGGAATAGACTTACTTTTTGGGTACTTGCCAGGTTCTTATATCCTGGATTGGCCAGTGTTGGAAACAGGATGCTGGGCTTGATGGACCCTTGGTCTGACCCAGTATGACATGTTCTTATGTTCTTATGTTCTTAGATTGTAAGCCCTCTGGGGATAGAGAAATACCTACAGTACCTGAATGTAATCCATTTGGAAGTGCTCTGAAAAGTGGAATATAAATCTAAATAAAAAAATGTCACAAAGGAACTGGTGGAGGAGGTGAAATTGTTGTTTCTGGTAGGCTAGGCACATTTGGAAACTTTTTGGTGAGTACACTAGTAAATTATTGTTTTTGTTAATTACAGACATTATACAACCATTTTTTATTATAGAAAAAGCCGTTAAGCCCGTTAAAACGGGCGAGATGTGCCGGCCAGAGATGTCTATTCCATGCAGACACAGCTGCTCATGGCCTGTTAAAACAGGCGACATGTTTGCGGCACGTCGGTCAGAGCTCTGGATGTTTGTGACAGGCCAGTCAGAGCTCTCTTCTGTGCAGTCAGAGCTGCTCCCTTCTTTGCATTCGCGGCGTAGGCGCGGCATGTCGGTGAGAGCTGTCTCATCCGCGGAAGTGCGGCACATCAGTGAGAGGTGCTCTCTACTGCACATTCGTGGCACTTCAGTCACCGCTCAATTATATAGCTGATGGTTAGGTATGGGGTGCTTTTGGGAGGTTTGGAACGCATTATGAGTATTTTCATTATTTCCTATGGAAAAAATAGTCTTGACTTACAAACAACTTGAGTTACATCCAGCCATCTGTAATCAATTGAGTTTGTAAGTCAAGGGTCCACTGTATTTCTTCCTTAAGCAAGCATAGCACACAGTGCACTTTCTTCTTGGGTTCTATCTGAGAAGGTTGTTTGCTAGACTACCTTAGCTCTGCCAGCCTGTCTTGCCCCTATCAAAACCACAGGGACCAGACTACCTCCGCTCTGCCATGCTGTCTTGCACAATCAACTTTCTGCCACTCTGCCTTGCTGCCATACACCAGACAATTCTGCTCCTTGTGGTGTTCTTGCCGCTATCATGGTTCCTCAGTATGTTGGTGCTAGTCTTTCTGCTGCTTTGTCCCTTTATCGGCACCTTGTGGTTTTTTCTGACATCCTTTCTGCTTGCTATGTTCCCCCTTCATTGTGCTGTAGGATGTTGATGCCACTTGCTTGCCACTTTGCCTGTCATGCTGCCTTTGAGGGTTCATGCAACTGTTATTGGTGCTCTTTTTTGAAGCTGTGGTGTGTTTTTGACACTCTCGCTGCTGCTTTGCACCTCTGTTAAAGCACTCTTGCCACTCCTGGTACCCCTTTGCCCCTTTACAGTGCCTTAGGCTATTCATGCCACTTTGGTGCCACTTTGCCACAGTCTAAGTACCTTGAAGCTCTTTTCTTGTTCTGATGATTGCTCCCCAGAAGTTTCAGAATTGATAAGAAAACCCCAATTCTGCAGCCAAAAATAGGCTGCAAATACTTCCCCCATTGACTTTAATGGCAAAACGAAAAACAAATGAAACTAATAAATGAATTGGTTTTCCCCCTATGAAACTAATAAAACAAATTTGGGTCCCAGTGAAATGAAAAACGAAACAAAATTAATTTTTTTCTTCTGCACATCCATATAAACCATGTCTTTCTATATGTTCTGTGATTTTATTCTTTATAATAGTTTCCACAGTTTTTCAGAGCATTGACATCAGATTCACTGGTCTATGGTTTCCCAGATAACCTCTGCAGCCCTTTTTATATATCAGGGTTACATTGGCTACATATATCCAGGTTACATATATCCAGTTTTTAGGTACAGTAGATTATTTTAATGATAAGTTACAAATTACTTGTAATAGGTTAGAAATTTCATTTTTGAGCTTTTTCAGAACCCTGGGAGGTATACTATCTGGTCCAGGTGATTTGCTACTCTCAGTTTGTCAATCTGGCCTACTATATCTTCCAGTTTTACTGTGATTTGGGTCAGTTCATCTGAATCATCACCCTTGAAAACCATCTCCATAATGGGTATCTCCCCCTGCATCCTTCTCAGTAAATACCTAAAAACTGCTGCAGTTATAAGTTCCTCTTTTATTCAAGGTATGTGCATACACAGAAAATTGACTTTCCAAAAAGTAGAATCAATTCTGCTCTACACAGCTAAAATTCATTCTTATATAGATAAAAGTAATTATGCTTTTGTACCATGCAAGACAAATTTCAGGGAACTAGCAATTGAGATAATGAAACAAACTAATGAATATTAATAATTGCTTGCTAAATCCATATTTGGTGTTATATGACAGTCTTTTTGGAAAAAAACAACATTTAGTTGAATCTGGTTTTATCTTGTTTATGTTTACAGCTCTTCTGCTCTTTGCCCTTTAGCCTACTTTATGTGATATACTGCCTTAAGTCATCACTGCAGTATATGAAGGGATATTAAGCTCTTCTATGTAGCCTCAGTATTGCCAGCCATAATGCAATACTGAGTCTATGCAGAAGAGCTTAATATCCCTTCATATACTGCAGTGATGAAGGAAAGCTAACTAGAAAATTCCCTTTGAATCCGACAATCCCTTCCTATTGATGCAGTACTACTGGCAAGACCCTAATGATTCTTAGGATGGTCAACCTGCATTCACTCTAATTCTGGTTCACGAAGCCATTCTTCTTTAGATTCAGAGGTGAAGATGGAATCTTCTATTGGAATGGAGAAGTCAGGGGGAATATATAAAGTCATAGCCATAACAGTGGTGTTGGTTGTAGTGATATATTATGCTCACAAAGAGATAAAACAGCATGGCACAGCAAAACAACAGTGCTATGATAGAATTTTGAATAACCTCATTTTGTTCATTAAATGTATAGCAAGAGGTTTTAATAATTTGACTGACATTCCTTCTTTAGCTAATAAAATGTTAAGGATCATCCAACATAAAAGTAATAAAGAGGTAGTGTCAATACAAAAGAGTTCTTTATCTGCATGGCAAACTAAGCTTTACTATAACAAGGGATATTAGCAAGCCATGAACCTTTAAGTTCTAATTTGCTGCCTGATCTGGTCTTAAGACATCAGCTGATGTTTTGGTAGTGATCCTGCATCAAGAGGAATAGTCAAAATTAACTTGTCTCCTTCGTCACTGATAAACAATCAGTCATCTTGAATTCTCCTGGGGCCAGAAGATCTGGCTGTAAAAATATTTCAATTATTGGTATCTCAAGACATTCAAGAAATTTCTAATATTCAGAGAACAGTTTATCACAACCTTACCAATGTTGAAAGAGCAGCCTTATAGGAATTGAGGGACATGTCCAACATCATCATGAAACCAGCAGATAAGGGGTGTCGGGTAGTGATTGTGAATTGGGTATCCTATTTATCTGAAATACAGCAACAGCTATTAGATGGGATTTACCACTGACCATTACAAGAAGATCCTACTCCCAGGTTACAAGATATCATTAATGAAGATGTGGGCATGGACTTACAAGCTAGCTTTTTAATTTCCAAGGAAGCAATTTTTTTGATCTCTTAGTTATCCAGCATCACTTGTGACACAGATGAAGTTTTAATGGTCACATTTGATGTGTAAGATTTATACTCAAATATTCATCAGCAAGGAATTTTAGAGGTAATTACCACCTATTAAGAACAACAACTGCAACCACATTATGTCCCTACTTCTTTTTTAGCATGACTGTCAGAAGTAGCTCTAACAGAACCTTTTTTTTGCCTTTGACCATCTGTTTTACCAACAGATTCATATCACAGCAATGGAAGCCACAATGGCCCCTGATTTTCAAATCTTTACATGGGCACATTTGAATAATCTTGGGGTTTGTCCCATCCTTTCCAGAATCTATTGATCTTTTGAAGATTCTATATAGACAACATCTTTATGTTGTGGCAAGGTTCACGAGAGTTACTGAATCATTTTTTGACTGGTTGACTAATATAGATCCCAGTTTGAAATTTACTTTTACTTGTCATGACTCTAGGATATCCTTTTTGGATTTAACTATCATTAAAATCAAACATGGTTTTGAAACTGTGTTATTTAGAAAACCAACTGATTGCAATAATCTATTGTGTTTTGATAATGCTCATCCAAGATCTTTGAAAATGAGTTTACTTGTCAGTAAATTTTTTTAGTCTCCATCAGATTTGCTCTACCATTTTAGAATTCAAAAGTCAAGCTAAGATCAAGTTGGAATATTTTCTGAATCATGGCTATTTACTCTCCTATATTGAAAAAGCATACTTACAGGCCAGATTTATACATTGAGAGTAGATTTTTCTAACACGTCTGTGAAAGAAGATTCATGTATTATTTGTGTTTTACCATTTTCATCCCATGCGTATGAGATACGGGCTTCTATATAGCAACATTTGCACATTATACAACTCCATCAAGTTTTAAGCATGGTTTTAACCTTAGAGATGTGTTAGTATAATTGAATTTTACCAAACAAGGACCTTCTCCCACATTAGGACATCATCTATGTGGTAAAAGGCACAAACAACTTATATGTCTAAGTGTACAAATAAGCTGTTTGTACCTTCAGTTCAGTCTATGATTAGGCTATGATATTATTCCACTTATCAAACTCCCCATGTAATATATGCTGTAAGTTGTCTTTTTGAAATGTTTTTAGAGGGAAGGCTATACATGGTGCACACTAGGATGGTAGAGCATTGGAACTGCATGAAACAAGCTTAGCAGCATTTTTGGACGCACATTGTATTGAACATCAGCATATTTTTAATGATTTGCACTTTGTGTGACTTTGAATAGATGTGGTGGTAATATTTCCAAGTTATTATTGAAGAAAGAACAACATTGGATTTATTATTTGAACGCTATGTCCCCTGATGGTTTGAATGCCGGCAAAGATCTGTCCATGTTTTTGGATGGCTGAACAATAACATTTATTCATGTTGTGCATGCTACACTCACAGAAGCATTTGCTTATGGAAGAGCTGTGCCACATGGCGTTCTTTTAAAACTTGTACAACATAGACTCCATTTGACCAACTTGGATGAGACGGGGACGTCCATATATGAGCACGCTATTTCAAATAAATTAATTTTGACTGTTTCCTCTGATGCAGGATTGTTACCAAAACAGCAGCTGATGTCCCAAGACCACTATAGTCAGCAACACGTTTGACTCTGATTTGGCGTTGTGGGCTTTTATTTACATTGTTGTCGTCTACATCTAGGCACTATAAGTAATGTATATTGTGTTACTCATGTAAAGACGACAAGCCTTAGACTTTTTATAATAGTGCAGGTTTTTAAATTGCCCACACTACAGTTCTTTTTGTTAGTTTATTATTTATATCCTCTCACACTGTATGTTCATGATCTGAGTCATTTGTTCTCATTCACTGATTTACAGATCGCCAGAATATTAGGATATTTGTTGCATTAACCTTAATACAGATTCCTTGGCATATACAAAAAGATTATCTTCATACAGGTATCATTATTATTATTTGTTTTCATTGACACTGCATTTTTATTTGTACCTCTGCTTTACCCTTGTCTGTTCCTTCAGTATTATATCTATGTATTTATTTGTGGTACCTTTAGGTTAAAATTTGGTAAAAAGTTTTTTAAAAGTTTTTTATGTGTTCCAAATTGATTGATGTATGTCTCATTGTTGTTTTATCTATATTGATATTATGTATTTATTGATTTCAGCCCCTGAGGCAGCCCCAAGCGAGGCGAAACTCGGCCTGAGTCGGGCATTTATATGAATTTATGTCTCCATTCAAACAAAGCTTACACTTGGACTGTTTTTGGTGTCTAATCCACATTGTTGCCCAAGACCAGATCAGGCAGAGAATTAGGACTTAAAAGTTACCAGCTTGCTGACTTCTATGGTCTCAGTTTGCCAGCGCCATTTGTAAGCACACCACTGGAGGGGGAGCAACCAGGAATCACCACTATCAAAGAAAAAAAAACTAAGGTATGGTAAAAGAGTTTGAGTGGGGGGGCTGAAGGGGGATGGGAGGATTTATATTTTGTTGGAAGTGGCAGTACAATTTCAAAATTTAACTTGCTTTTCTTTGGTTTTGTTATGAAAACAAATTGAAAGGAAACATTAAAATGTCCCATTTTGTTTCAAACAAATGCACATTCCTAATATAAAGGCAAGGGCAGGAACAAAGTTGAAAGATGGAGTAAATGACATGGGGAAGAGGGAAGCTGTTGTTTTATGAATAGGAATCTATAGGCTCAGTTACTCAATCTACAAGAGAACCAGAGTGGAAGGAAATTGGGACACATTAGAAGAGCCAATTGCTAATTTATTGTCAGTCCTTGTCTTTCTTTATGTTACATAATTTAGGTAAGTCACAAGAACTAAGATGACTTACCATTTATCAAATATGAATTGCATTCTTAGGGCTTGGTAGACAGGTTTTGGTATCATTGCTTGGAAATCAAGTATCCTACTCAATCATATTACTCTCATTTGGTTACTTGGCCAATCCTCTTAAAAGTTCTTGAAACATAACTGAAAGCAGATATGGTTTTCTATGCTTTTAGTATATTTTATATGCTTCAGCTAAGAAAAGCTTCTCTTTGCTGAAGCAGTAGTCATTGGGGCTTTCAGAAATACCTTAGAGCCATGTATACTGACAAGTTCTTCTGATAAAGAGAAGAGTTTAAAAGGTATGCATTGTCTTTAGTAGAAGAAGATAAAGACTCTGAGGTTCATTGGCCAAACAAGCTCTGCCAACATCAGCAGATTTCTTGTCACTCATTAGCAATGATTCTGGATCTGAACATTCGGGCCGATACAGTAAAAATCGCGGGAGAGCAGGCGAGCGCCCGCTCTCCCGGCGCGCGCACAGGACACTCTCCTGTGCACGCAATACAGTAAATTAATTTATTTAAATTAGGGTCAGCAGCAAAAAGAGGCGGCTGTCAGCGGGTTTGACTGCCGACGCTCAATTTTGCCAGCGTCGGTTCTTGAGCCCGCTGATAGCCATGGGTTCGGAAACTGGACACCGGCAAAATTGAGCGTCCGGTTTTCAACCCGCGAGCCATGGGCCCATTTTAATTTCTTTTTTTAATTTTTAACTTTTGGGGCCTCCGACTTAATATCGCCATGATATTAAGTCGGAGGGTGCACAGAAAAGCAGTTTTTACTGCTTTTCTGTGCACTTCCCTGGCGCCGGCAGAAATTCATGCCTACCTTTGGGTAGGCGCTAATTTCTTAAAGTAAAATGTGCGGCTTGGCTGCACATTTTACTTACTGTATCGCGTGGGAATACCTAATAGGGCCATCAACATGCATTTGCATGTTGCGGGCACAATTAGGTTTGGCGGGGGGGGGGGGGGGGGGGGGGGTTAGACACACGTTTTCGACGCACTATTACCCCTTACTGAATAAGGGGTAAAGCTAACGTGTCGAAAACAAGCGTCCTATTGCGGGTTAACAGTGCGCTCCGCCAGAGCGCACTGTACTGTATCGGCCTGTTTGTTGTTAAAATCACTGCATAAACTAGTATTTCAATATTCTTCATGCCACTGAAGAATTCAAAGATGCTTATGCACGCAAATACTAAAAACAGGCCTTAGGATCACACATACACTCACACACTCACTCACTCACTCCACTGGAACTTTGAAAAACCCAGTTTTGAACCTTTATTCCAGGTCAGTGTTTACTTTCATCTTTTGCTTCATAGCTAAAAAGTCTTCTTTTTCATCCCTAATGAGTGTTGGGGAACTTCAGCTGGTACAGAACTTTCTTTTGGAAGTTCTTTTGTCCTTTTTATTTTGAATCCAATTTCTTTTTATAACTGAGAAGGACTCTGAGTGCTTGCATCTAACTTGCAGAAAATAGCAATGTACATTGTTGTTGTTTGCATCATTTTTCTTATCTGATTGACTTTAATATTACACAATTAGTGAAATTACAAAAACGTAAGATGGCATCGTTCCTGTAAGAGATCTAGGCTCCAAATATGTTACATTTTCTTTTATAGTCTCTCTTAATTTTAATATTGCCAATCTGATGTTTTTGTTTTGGTTTTCATAGCCTCGACACGGTCTAGTTTACACTCCCATGTCTGAAAGAAATTGTAATGTTATATTACAAATGATTGCCAAATAGCCCATTTAGCATTTGATGAAGCAAATATGTTATAGATTCAATTATAGAAATCTGAAAAAAATGTTTTTGGAACAGTTTGTTGTGCTTGTAGTATCTGAAAGAACTAAATTCAAGGAATGACAGCTACAATATATAAAACTTGCTCTTTTGTTTATCTGTATCAAATGCCTTTGCATGCAAATGTACTAACCTCATATTTGCTCCATTGTTATAACTTTGTCTTTTGTAATAATCAAATGGTATAATATTCTTTCAAAACTTGAAGTATTCTGTCAGAAAATGATTTCCTTGTAGTTTCCTCAGCAGTAAGAAATAACAGAAATTGTACCTTTACATTTGCTTCTGTCTCATGTATGCTGATGTTCCAAAGAATGATTGGCATTTGCTTCAATGGCTGATATTGGTTGTGTAATCCAATATGATGAAAGAAATATTTCATCTTCTGTATTTCATTTACAATTGCTCAAAGCAAAAACCACTTCTTGAGATTACATCAGATCTAAGTCATTCTTCACTCTGTAGTGATGGCTAGTTTATTTGCTCAAAAAACATCATACATGTTTTTTTCTCAACTGAGTCAAAATTTGCCCTTAAATGGATATGTTGCAGAAAGTTTCCATTACTAACTATCATAAAAGTTGCCAACATTTTCATGGAATATAACATTTCTTTCAGCTAAGTGGATACTATGTCAAAAAGTCTTTCAAAAACACTTATTAGCTGATTGAAGGGTGGGCCACGCGCCCATTCGAGATCCTATTATTTGAGAAAGGTATTTTTTAGAGTGGTGAAGAGGCAGTAAAGCAATTTTAACAGGAATGCCACACATAAGTTAGTACTTTAAAATATTTGATTACTCATAAGTATTATATTTCTGCTTAGTGTTATACATACTGGGCCGGATTTTAAGATGTACGTGTGGGCGTACATTTGTGCACGCAATCCGGTGCACAGAAATGTATGACCGATTTTATAACATGTGCGCGCAGCTACGCGCACATGTTATAAAATCCGGGGTCAGTGCGGCAAGATGGCCTCCAGGTAGGACGCCAAAGAAGCGAGCTCTGTGGCGTTTTCCAACTTTGACAGATTTCGAATAGAAAAATGCCCCATACTAAGCGCAAGGGGAAAGTCCGGGGGGTATCAACAAGCTCCCCGTGCCTAGACCCTTACCAGCCGCGGATTGAGGGCTTCTTTGCTGGAGCAATCGGAACACCAGTTGGGCTGGTCGCTGGAGAGGAACCTGGTGAACAAGCAGGCTCCCCCCTGACCCCGGACGTGACGCTGAACCCTGGTGAGCCGACCAAGCCTACACACCCGACGGGTACAGCTGATTCCACACCCGAGGAGGCCCAAGGCATTTTACACTTTGCGCCTTTGGAGCCTATACGGGTGAGCCTAGGGGTGGAAGGAGAGGGGATGCCCACCCTTCAGGGAGAGGATTCTACTATACTATCGGAGACGGGTACTGGAGGAGAGCAAGGGACCCGTATCGCGGATAGATCTGCGAGGAACATCACAACGGCAGCACTACAGGAAAGGGGTGAGTCAAATATGGAACCCCCAGTAGTGGAAATTAATATTGAGCAACCCGAGGATGTAACCCTCGGAAAAGTTTGGTATGCACTTAAAGCAATAGACACTGCTTTGAAATCGATATCCCTTTCGATGTCTGAAATAAAACTGCAAACTCAAGAAAATAATACAAGGATTGGGACTATGGATCTGAAAATTCAAGAGCATGAAGGCAGGCTTAAGAAAATGGAGTCTCTGCAACAGGACTTTGTGAAATCAGAAACTGCTACAGAAAGAAGACTGGAGAAAGTGGAGAATAGTCTCAGAATGTAAATTTAAGGGTGATTAATTTTCCTGTCGTGAGATTAATTTCTCCAATAGACTTATTTACAACTTATTTGAAAGAAGTCTTAAAGATACCAGAAGCTGCACTTCCTGTGTGTAGTAAGGCATACTATCTGCCCCAAGGAACTCTGCGAGCTGCACAAGATAATTTGCCAGCTATGGACATATCTGAGATATTGGAATTGTCCATTGAGACAGAGGTCAAAGAAAGGAAAGTATTATTAACACCGTTTGCGTTCCTATCAGACCGCAATTATGTGTTGAAAAAGTTCCTAAGGAATAGAACAGCTTTATTTTATGGTGCAAGATTGTGGATATATCCCGATATAATTAAAAAAACTCAGCAACGTAGGAAGGAATTCCTTGTTATGAAACAAAGGGTACTTGATATAGGTGCCCGGTATGTCTTAAAATTTCCTTGTAAATGCTGTATAAATTTCCAAGGGAACAATTATATTTTCTTTGACCCTAAACAACTGAGGGATTTTATATTGGGACACCCCTTAGAAACACCTGTCGTGTGATCGGCTAAGTAAATAATGGTTGCTCACCTATCTTTACCACTTATTAATGTATACTAAAAATTTTGTTCAATTCGTTCAATTTACTTCTTGCCTTAGTAATTCTTATATTTTGGAATGTAACTGGATAGTAATTTACCTTTTTTGTTAATATTGGATAATATAGGTTATTCTTGATCCCAGATTATGTACTGTATTCTCATAAAGTAAGTTTCATGATGTTTAATTGTGAAAATTTGAAAATAGAAAATAAAAAAAAAAAAAATCCGGGGTCAGCACGTGCAAGGGAGTGCACAATAGTGCATCTTGGCATGCCGAGCCCTAGGGGAGCCACGATGGCTTTCCCTGTTCCCTCCAAGGCTGCTCCGAAATCAGAGCAGCCTCGGAGGGAGCTTTCCTTCCACCCCCCCCCCACCTTCCCCTCCTTTTCCCTCCCTAACCCACCCCCCAGCCCAAACAAACCCCCCCGGTACCTTTATTTCTGAAGTTATGCCTGCCAGAGGCAGGCGTAACTTGCGCGCGCCGGCCTAATGCCGGTGTGCTATCTCCTGGCCCAGCGGCAGTGGAGAGGCCTCTGGCCACTCACACACCCCACCCCTGGACCTCCCTACCCATGTCCCGCCCCGGACCACCCATTTTTTCAAGCTCCGGGAATAACACGTGTGCCAGGGCTTTACGCGTGCCACCAGGCCTTTTGAAAATAGGCCCAGTGCGTGTAACCCCCACTACATGCATAAATCCTCCTGGATTTATGCATGTAGGCTTTTAAAATCTGCCCCAGTATCTGCAAGGCAGAAGCTGCATGAAAAGAATGTGCTGGAAAACTGCTAGAAAATTACTGTGCTATGTTCAAAGTAAACTGCCAATATTCCAGCCTAGCCATAAGCCCATCAAATATTTGAACATAAGAACATAAGAAGTTGCCATACTGGGTAAGACAAAGGGTTCATCAAGCCCAGTATCCTGTTTACAATGGTGGCTAATCCAGGAGACAAATGCCTAGCAAGTAGCCAAACAATAAATATATCCCATGCTACTAATGCCAATAAAAAACAGTAGCTAGTCCCTAAGTCAACTTGACTAATAGCAATTTGTGGACTTCTCCGGGAACTTGTCCATACATTTTTTAAACCAAACTAAGGGGGTCATTCTCTAATGCTAGCTGAGGGTGGAGTCTGGGCGGAGTCGGCCCCGGAAGAGGAGGAGTCAGGGCGGTACTGGGGCCGACGCTGCAGACACATCACTGGTGGCGTTACGTAAGATTCCTTATCGCCGCCAGCTTCGCGCTGAATAACTACACCTTTTATGGTGTAGTTATTCGGCGTGAAAGCCGTCAGCAATCACACCGCAGAGGTGCGATCGCTGCCAGCTATCACAGGACCACTCCCTGCTTCAAACCCCCCCCCCCCCCCCCCATTATCGCCAGATTCTCTAAGGTCTGCGACCTTAGAGAATCCAGGCCTAAGCTAACTACATTAACTACTTATCCACTGGCAATGAATTCCAGAACTTAATTGTGTGTTAAATCTATTTATTTATTTATTTATTTAAGATCTTTTCTATACCGTTGCTAAGTTATATACCATCGCAACGGTTTCCATGTAGGCACATATTTAATGTAGGTAAAAGTGTACTATAGTAGATTCTAACAGGTGCCGTCGAAGGTTCGGTTACAATATATCATTAGACATAATCATTTAGCGAAGTAGTTCATGACCAATTGTACCAAGGTACTTACACGGGTACATTTATCACACATAGTGCTATAGTTATGTATATTGTGGTGTAGACTTCATAGACTAATCTACTGTACAGCCTGTGTGTCGGTGCTCTCCAGCCTATTCCTGAATAATTTCTAATCTCCCGTCTCATTGTAAAATGCTTTTTTAAAAGCCATGTTTTTAAACTTTTCTTAAATGCCTTGAGATCACTTTGTAGTCTGATCTCTGGAGGCATTGTGTTCCAAAGTGAAAAAGAAATTTTTCTCTGATTTGTTTTAAATGTGCTTCTTGCTAACTTCATGGAGTGCCCCCTTTCCTTTTTAGTATCTGAAAGAGATAACAACTAATTCACATTTGCCCATTCTAGTCCTCTCATGATTTTGTAAACCTCTGTTATGACCTCCCCCAGTCATCAAAACTGAAAAGCCCTAACCTCTTTAGCCTTTTCTCATTGGAGAGCCATTTCATACCCTTTTTCATTTTGGTCACCCTTCTTTGTATTTTCTCCAGTACATCTATATCTTTTTGAGATGCAGTGACCAGAATTGAACACAGTACTCAAGGTGTTGCTCACAATGGAGCGATACAGAGATATTATGACATTCTCCATTTTATTCATCATTCCCTTCTTAATAATTCCTAACATTCTGTTCACTTTTTTGACAGTCACAGCACACTCAGCTGACAATTTGAATGTATTGTCCACTATGACATCTAAAACCTTTTCCTGGGTAGTAATTCCAAACATGAAACCTAACATCATGTATCTACAGCTGAGCATGGGTTATTTTTCTCTATATGCATCACCTTGCGGTTGCCCACATTAAATTTCATCTGCCATTTGGATGCCCAATCTTCCAGTCTCACAAGGTCCTCCTGCAATTTATTACTACCCATTTGTGACTTAACTAATCTGAATAATTTTATGTCAGCTGCAAATGTGATCACCTTACTCATTGTTATCCTTTCCAGATCATTTATAAATATAATAAAAAGCATAGTACAAGTACAGATCTCTGAGATACACCACTATTTACCTCTCTCCACTGAGAAAACGGACCATTTTATCCTACTCTTTATTTCCTGTTTTTTAACCAGTTTGCAATCCACAAAAATACATTACCACCTATCCAATGAATTTTTTTATTTTATTAGAAGCTTCTCATGGGGGACTTTGTCAAACACCTTCTGAAAATCCAAATACACTACATCTACCGACTCACCTTTATCCACATGTTTATTAAAGAACACAAATTTACATATAGCTACTTAGAATAAATGTTTTCTAATTATAGCCAGTTAAAGAATATTTTGATGGACTCTTACCTGGGTAACATCAAGCTAGGTGGAGAGAACATTGCCCAAATCTCATCTTTGGGTGAGTTTCCTCACTCCGAAGGCCATCAAAACTTCACAAGAGACCACTGTTCTGTTCGTACGTCTCACGTTGAATGTCAAAATGGCCCCTAACCCCCTACACTAATACTTAAACCTCACCTCGAGTTACTAGGTTGGCCTACCATAGGGATACAAATACCTATCTAGGGAGAAGATATTATAGCTGGGTTCTCTCTCTCTTGCTCTCTCTCACTCTCTCTCATACTCCAGGAGCTTCAAATCTACTAAAAGAGGCTTTTCAGGAGACATCATATATGCAATAAAATCTTACCACCCTATCACACAGCTTAACACTACTGAAAAAGGTGTAGTTAAAATCAATATTAAGTCTGTGCAATAGCACTTCACAGACTGGCAAAGCCAGTCCTCCTCATGTTTTTCAAATTTGCATCACACCATACAATATGGTGCTATCGCATGCGTTAAAGACGTTTTTGCATGCGATAAGCCCTTAACACATGCAAAAATGCCTTAGCATTTTATAAATGACCCCCTAAATTAGAAGTAGAGATAGTCATTAACCATTTGATAAAAGAGAATATATAGTATATACCATGACCTAAAAAAAAAGTGATTTAGGTGAGCTAGAGAAGTCACCATGGACACTTCATTAATACACACAAGTACAGTCACCAGCCTGTTTACCATGCATCTAAATGCATCCAGCCTTTATTACCATTACTTATTGCTTCTAAGAACATAAGAAGAACATAAGAAAATGCCATACTGGGTCAGACCAAGGGTCCATCAAGCCCAGCATCCTGCTTCCAACAGTGGCCAATCCAGGCCACAAGAACCTGGCAAGTATCCAAAAACTAAGTCTATTCCATGTAACCATTGCTAATGGCAGTGGCTATTCTCTAAGTGAACTTAATAGCAAGTAATGTACTTCTCCTCCAAGAACTTATCCAATCTTTTTTAAACACAACTAAACTAACTGCGCTAACGACATTCTCTGGCAACAAATTCCAGAGTTTAATTGTGCATTGAGTAAAAAAGAACTTTCTCCGATTAGTTTTAAATGTGCCCCATGCTAACTTCATGGAGTGCCTCCTAGTCTTTCTACTACATGTATGAGGTGCTAGGAATCTCCCATTATCAAACAGAACATTTCTCCTTATCCCTCACAGAGTACACATCCTTTCCTTATTTTTCATGGTTGCTTAAGGTTTTCCCATATAACAACTACTTTTGAAGGTTCAGTGCTGCTTTGGCATTGAACAACTGTTTTGGCCTTCTTCCACTTATGTGTATTATGTAAAACCTCCAAAGTTTTAATTTAGCTGCCTTTTCTTGTTAAAGGGAGATTAACTTTATTATATTTCTGAACATATTTATTTCCTCAATGGAAATGGTGTCTCTTGGACTCAATCTCTTTCCTTGGCCTGGATAGAAAAATTGAAAAAATCCTCAAACTGAGTTTTAAAATTATGAAAGTTGAATTAGCCTAGTTCTAGTGTTTACTTTAATATTTAAACATTATAAATGTGTTTTAAATATATTTCAGCCCTTTTTGTTACAAAGGATGGTTGCCTGCAGGAGTGAGCCCATTTATTAGCTTGGTTTATTGTGCCTGTTCCTCAAATAAGGAGGGCGTTCTGCAAACAAGCTTAAGAAAAGACAAAGAAGCAGAATTAAGTGTGGCCAAATCTTTTTTTTTTTCATCTTGTCTTATTTACAGTAGACACCGCCAGGAAAAAAGCAAATAGTTTCAACCTATTATTTATCCATTTAAAACATCAAGGGAGCTCCAGTTTCACTTGTTTGTCCAGTACGGATTAAAGTGATTTACAGACAAGAGAAAGAAATTAAGTCTGAAGGAGACAAAACTAAATAGTGCATGGCTTTGTATTGTTTTCGAGAGTATAAACTGGTACCCAAGGTGATAAATAAAGCTCACTTTATCAATCAGCATCTATAAAAATAAGTTTTAAAGAACAATGTTGGTATGAATTGTTTGCTCGATAAGGAAAGCTGGCTATATCTGTAAACTGCTTTAATACTGTTGTGGGAATGGTTCCACTCCCAGAGTTGAAAAGAGCATGAAAGAAGGATTATAAAGTATCTGTATAAATTTGAAGAGTAGCAAAATGCTGAATATTGTGACTGACTTAAAGAACATATACTCATGGTTTCAAGTAGGGTAATATATAAATGTTGCTGCTCCTTAATGATAACCCATTAGTAGGGACCCTCGTTTTCAGGTTTTTATTTTGTTTTAACTGTGAATTTCAATGTTAGAACAAAATATATTAGTGGAAAAATTACTTTGGTATAACACACAGGAGAAAAAACAGTGGAAAAGTCATTATTCCACTGATTTCTTTTTTGTTCTCACATTGAAATTCTCAGACATAAGTAAAATAAAAACTGAAAACAAAGGTCACCTATCAGCAGCATAAATCATACAGGTAGATTGTCTTTGAAAATAAGCTAGTATAAAATGCACACACTATAAGAGCTGCATACTTTGCACCCGCTATTTGTTGTAGAGAGCAGGACAAGTTCCATGCATTCTGTTTCACTCCCCTGTCCTAGGCACACACCTGGGAATGCCTCTTATTAACTCACTATGGATCAATGCAATATCAAATATAGTAAAACGGGCGCTTGTATTGAGCACCCATTTTCCTAACATGCACACATCCACCTTTCCTGGATGCCTGATGCTTTATTTAGATGAGCTGCTTTGTTAAAAAGGATGCGCTAGGGAAAACTGGATGTCCCTAGCACTCAAATGCATTGGGCACCTAGGAAACGTGACTGTGCACCCATAAGGAAAACAGTAGGGATGTCACATTTGTTTTCAACGAATGTGACATCCGCAATGAATAGGTTCATATTCATTTGATTCGCAAAACACATGGCGATACCCCATGAATGAAACATATCATATTTGTTTCATTCGTTTGGTTCACAGTGCTTTCTTAGCAGTCTTTTAAAATAGGAGAAGGTCATGTGGGAATGTCCATAGCAACAACCAGCCCTTTCCTGTGAATAATAAGTGACCTCACAGCCCTTTCATAGAGTGAGTCAGACAGGTTGGTAAGGAGACCAGAATGCCAACATATCAGAGCAGAGCATTTTTCTAATTCAGCCAATCACTACTCTCAGTGCGCTGTGATGCTGCTCCTGCTATATTTCTACCTTAAGCAAGCATACCCGACAGTGCACTTTCTTCTTGCTTCTGTCTGAGAAGGTCAATGCTTTTGAGCTCTCTCCGAGTATCTCAAATCTTTATTCAATTGCTACTTTGCTACAATTAATTTTCTATTGCTAAAAATGATATTTGTTCTTTTTTGCTGCTGTGCCAGCCAGGCTTTTTTAACTGCACTTTTTTTTTTATTGCACTCAGACTCTCTCTGTGTCTCCCACTGAGACAAGCTGCCAGCAGTGGCATTTTGCTGCTGATATTACCCCCCTGGGGTAGGTTGCTTGCAGGGTTTGGGTGGTGTAGATGGGATATAGTGTGAGAGTTCCAGTGGCTGGCTGGGAGTTGGTATTTTCAAACAACATGTAACATCACTGTAGGAATTGGGCTTGCTGAGGCTTCCAGTCTTTTCTCTGGAGTTTCATTTTTTGTGCACACAGAGCAGTCTCAGTTGTAGTGTACAGCAAGACACTGCACCGTGTGTCTGTGTGTATGTGAAGTTTTCCCACACTCACATATATTGGTACAGAGGTGTTCAGTCATCAATAAAGAAATAATCCTTTTAATTGAAATCCCCAGTAGGCAGTGACATTAAATCCATGATGTCAGGGAAAGGTAGAGGTGGTCAAGTGATTGGCACTGGCAGAGGAGGCACTGGCAGAGGAGGCACTTCAAAAGGCAGTGCCAGTCCCCCATTAAAGTTAAAAAGGGAGCTGTTCCATTCTAAAATTTCTGGAGGGGCAGGCAGTTCCATCCAGAAAAAACTTAAATTTAAACATGATGTACCGCCACCACCTGTTTCTGACCCTGTTATTTTGGAGGTGAGGGAAGGGGAGGCTGAGCCATCCAAGACAAAAGAGCGAGACCCAAAAGCAGCAGTGCAACAGCAGACTCTAGTTAATGCTGACAAATTAGCACAGACACTGTTTGCTTCTGATTCCAATGAAGAGTCATCTTGTGTGGGATTCTCTTCATCAGAAATGGAAGAATTATTAGCTGAAGAAGGTTTAGGAGAATTAGTTAGTTCTGTCTTAGCCTCCACCAGTGCTGGAGGGGAGAGATGAAACTGATGATGATGAGGAGGAAGAGCAGTCAGCGCAGGCACAGAGTGTGACTGATGCCCCTTGCATTTCTTCTCAGGGTGCACCCACTACTTCAACTCCAGTGCCAGCATCCACCCGAAGGCTATAGAGAAGGGATCACGAAAGAAATTGCTGTGCCAGGGCTATTAGCAGAGGCAAGCAAGTGGGACATCTAACTAATTCTGGCATGATACATCATATGCATAAGCAATACCCAACAGTACTGCCATTTGGGGATGGTGGCAGTACCAGTCAGGGGATCCTTTTTTCCAGGCAGCGTAAAGTGGTTGAAAAGGAGCAGAGTCACTCCACACCCTCAGCCCCTTCTAGCAGTCAGGTGGCAGGCCAGCAGCCCCCTGCCATGCATCAGAAGTGACAACTCACTATGAAGGAAATGGGGTGGTGTTCGGTAACGCTATCCCGGGGAAGGAGGCAGGCAGCCTCAAAAGTTGTAAACAGGAGGATCAGGGAAATGATTGCCCTTTATGACCAGCCCTTGCAGGTAGTGGATAATGTGGATTTCAAGCATTTGCTGCAGGTCTTAGCTTCAAATTACAAAGTCCCCTCCAGAACCACATTTAGCAGAAAGGTCATCCCCAGCCTGTACAACCTGTGTCGCAGCACATCCAAGTGCTGCTAGCTAAGGCAGAGGGGAGTGTGCATTTCACGTGCAATATCTAGACCAGTGGTTCTCAACCTTTTTGCCATTGTGACACACCTGACAGGCCACGCTCTCATGTGTGACACACTGCTTATTACAATTCACGGCGGAAATAAAAAGTAAAGGTCCGGTAATTATTTTTATTGTTTAAAATGACACAAGGAAAAGATACATATTCTGTCTGAACAGAAATTGCATAAATAGTAAACATCCCATACCAAAACAGCATCAATTTCCAGCACTTAAACAGTAACAACCTTACCTAAGAAAAGGCAACACTGAAATATTACACCAGGCATTAAGACACCAATTCATCTCCTATTAGGAAAACCGACCAAGTCAGGCTGCTATAGAGCCCTACACAGAAACTATACGCCAGCAGAAAACCTCACCTGAATCACATGTGCTGACCCTCATCTAACAAAGAATAAAGAGACCAAAACACATAACTAGAAGCATGCAGAAAAAACTGAATTGGAAACTGCAACAAGCCAGAGTCTCTGTATGCAGTGTAATAAAGGAAAAAAGAAACATCACCCATCCTTATAAAACAAATCAAGAAATATAAAATCAGTAGCAGTAAAACCATACTAACAAAAAGAACAGATTATTTTGAAACAGCTGATGAGTGGAATATCCAATAATTAAAAACTCATATAAAAAATTTCTAGATACCAATAAAATATTTCAAAATAGCAGACACAAAGACTCAGTAATGAAAAATAAGGATACAAACATTTTTTTGCTCTGCATACCTGGAAATGTTTGATATCCAGGTATCCTGAGATTGTTTTGATTTAGCAGGAGAAGGGGTGGTTTGCTTGGAACTTTCTCCTCTCTCTGTCACATACCAGCGCTCTCTCTCACACTGGCTCTCAGTCACTCACATATACACATGATTTCTCTCACTTATATAGGCTCTTAATTACACATTTACACACATGCTGTCTTATCTTTTCCTGCTTACACACACAGGCTTTCAATCACACACATACATGCTGTCTTTTTCTCTCACACGCCAGACTCTCATTCACATGCTTACAAACATGTTCTCTCTCTCTCATTTACACACAGGCTTTCAATCACATACTCACATGCTCCCTCACCTAAATCATCTCTCAGTCACACACAGACACACATGGTCTCTCTCTTACTTATACACACAGGCTCTTAATCATACATACACATGATCTCTCTCACACACAAAGGATCTCAATCATATACACATACTCTTTCACACAAACAGGTTTTCAATCACATACTTACACATACAGGTTCCCAATCGTAAACTTACATTCATGCTCTCTTTCTAACAGGCAGGCTCTCAATCACAGACATACTCTCTTTCACATATACAGGCTCTCAGTCACACACATACATGCTATCTCACTCACACACACAGGATCTCAAACACACATGCTTGCTCATTCACTCTCTATTCCTCCCCCTACCCCCTCCCGGAACTAGCGGCAGGAGCAGTCTCCTCCCAACCCTAACTTCCTTCATTTTCAGCCCTCGCGGAGGGGGAGTCCCATCGGCCGTGGGGGTTGATGCTCTTCTTCATTTTCCTCCGAGCCGCGCTGCACATTCTTCAGACCGTGCCTCTCTTCTGTTCTTTGGGCCGATTCTGACCACACTAGCATGGTCTCTTCTTCCCATGCATGTGCCCGCTGCTCACCACTTCCTCTTCCGGGCCGCGGGGGAGGGGTGAAGAAGAGACCATGCTGATACCGCTGACTCCAGCTGTCCTGCCGTTTTCTGCCCGGCCTGACAGCATTTTAAGCCCGGGTGGAGGAGGACCATGGAGCAGCTGGGTCAGCGGGGGACCGGGAAGTGTGGCGACACACCTGTGTGTTCTTGGCGACACACTGGTGTGTCACGACACACCGGTTGAGAACCACTGATCTAGACCGCCATGAATGCTTCACACTCATAACTCTCACTGACAGCACACTGGTGGGACCTGGCTGAGGCAGTGGCAGGCAGCAGCTCTATTAGTGAAAAAGTATCAGGGTGGAGGTGGGCTTTACTGCTCACCCACCTGACAGACAAGGCCCATACCTCAGCCAATATTCTAGCATGCATCAGACATGCTGGTGGGCTGGCAGGTACACCACAGAGACAGGAATCTTCAGGCAGGGTTCTTTGTCACAGACAATGGTACAAACATGGTAAAGGCAATATCTGACAGGGGCTTTCAGAACATCCAATGTTTTGCACACACTGCACCTGGTAGTGAAGCCAGCTCTGGAGCTGGAGTCTAAGCACCAAGCGAATGAACACCTTCAGGACTTAATACACATGTGCAGGAACATAGCAGGGTTCTTCCACAGAAGTGTGAAGGTGGGGCAGGTTCTCCGACAAAAGCAGACTGATTTGGGGATGCCTCACAAGCAACTCATTCAAGACATTGGCACCCGGTGGAATTCCATCTATATGATGCTGCAGAGGTTAGTGGAGCAGCAGACACAACTTCATGAACTTTCTGCAGAAATGGACATAGTGTGCATAGTCCCCTAGGGAATCATGATTGGTTAGTCATGAGTCAGCTGATAAAAATCCTGCAGCCCTTCAAGGATGCCACGGAGGAGCTGAGTTCCAGAAGTGCCACCTTGGCTGACATCATCCCTATAGTTAATATTCTGGAGGAAAATTTGGAGGGCTTTATACAGGAAGAGGGAATGACAGCAGAGGGGCTGTGTTGACTGGAAATTTTGCAGCAGCAGGTGCAAGAGAGATTAGTACCTTTAACAAAAGACAACAGATACATGCTCGCCACAATCTGTGATCCCTGTGTGAAAGGGAAATTCGCCCTACAGTCCCATTGTCTCACATTTGTGAAGAAAATGCTGATAGGAAAGGTCTGTGAACAGGAGCACCAGAGGCAGAGACAGATTAGGCATGAAGCAGAGGAGGAAACAGCGGGCACTTCAGAGAGCAGTGCAAGCTGAAGCAGCAGCAGCACTCTGTCAGTGACAGCTAGTACTTCCTGCTCCACTTCAGTATGCTAAAGCCATGTTACCCCTAAAAAACCATCTCTTCTGGCACAGGCTAGAGTGAAAGCAGCTGGCAAGAAGGACTCTCAGCCCACCCAAGCAAAGGAGACACCGGCACAAATGTCAGTGACACGGTATCTCACAGAGCCCACAGAGAACATGGAGACAGATCCGCTGGCATATTGGGCACACAAGTCCACTGTCTGGCTACACCTAGCCAAAGTGTCTCAGCGATATCTGTCATGTCCACCATATAGTGTGCCAGTGAACATGTATTTTCAATGACAGGGGATATCATGATCCCTCATCGCTCAAGGCTGGCACCAGAGTTGATGGAAATACTAGTGTTTTTGAAAATAAACATGCATTTGCTTGGGTTTCCAGATTTTCCCTGTGAATGGCAAAATGAAAAAAAAGCAATTTAAAGCCTTGCTGCAGTTCCAACTGCCTCATATGCACCAGATAATATCAGCACATGTTCCTGACCTCAACCAATGTGCCTGTCTGTAGAGCCCTTGCGTACCTATAAGGGCCTGACCCCAAACGCTGTGCCTGTCTACACAGCCCTTACGTCACTACAAGGGCCTGACCCCAAACGCTGTGCCTGTCTGTCCAGCTCTTAAGTCACTACAAGGGCCTGATCCCAAACGCTGTGCCTGTCTGTCCAGCTCTTACATCACTACAAGGGTATGACCCCAAACGCTGTGCCTGTCTGTCCAGCCCTTATGTCACTACAAGGGCCTGACCCCAAATGCTGTCCCTGACTGTCCAGCCCTTAAGTCACTACAAGGGCCTGACCTCAACTCTTGTGCCTGCCTGTCCAGCCCTTAAGTTACTACAAGGGCCTGACCTCAACTGCTGTGCCTGTCTGTCCAGCCCTTACATCAATACAAGGGCCTGACCTCAACTGATGTGCCTGCCCATCCAACCCTTAAGTCACTACAAGGGCCTGTCCTCAACTGATGTGCCTGCCTGTCTAGCCCTTAAGTCACTAGAAGGGCCTGACCCCAAACGCTGTGCTGTCTGTCCAGCCCTTACGTCACTACAAGGGCCTGACCTCAACTGATGTGCCTGCCCATCCAGCCCTTAAGTCAGTACAAGGGCCTGACCCCAAATGCGTTGCCTGTCTGTACAGCCCTTATGTCACTATAAGGGCCTGACCTCAACTTCTGTGCCTGTATGTCCAGCCCTTATGTCACTACAAGGGCCTGACCTCAATCACTGTGCCTGTCTGTCCAGCCCTTAAGTTTCTACAAGGGCCTGACCTCAACTAATGTGCCTGCCCGTCCAGCCCTTAAGTCACTACAAGGGCCTTACCCCAAATGCTGTGCCTGTCTGTCCAGTCCTTATGTCACTACAAGGACCTGACCCTAAACACTGTGCCTGACTGTCCAGCCCTTAAGTCACTACAAGGGCCTGACCCCAAACGCTGTGCCTGTCTGTCCAGCCCTTACATCACTACAAGGGCCTGACCCCAAACGCTGTGCCTGTCTGTCCACTGTCCATCCCTTATGTCACTACAAGGGCCTGACTTCAACAGCTGTGCCTGACTGTCCAGCTCTTATGTCACTACAAGGGCCTGACCCCAAACGCTGTGCCTGTTTGTCCAGCCCTTACATCACTACAAGGGCCTGACCCCAAACGCTGTGCCTGTCTGTCCACTGTCCAGCTCTTACATCACTACAATTGCATGACCTCAACCGCTGTGCATCGGGGAAATGATTGCCCTTGATGGCCAGCCCCTGCAGGTAGTGGAGAATGTGGGTTTCAAGCATTTGATGCAGGTCTTAACTCCAAATTACAAAGTCCCCTGAAGAACCGCATTTAGCAGAAAGGTTATCCCTAGCCTCAATCAGAAGGACTTGGGCCCCTGAGAGGCACCGGGAAGGCGGTCTTCTGTATGCCACATTTCCCGCACCCGCTGGACAGGCGGGGATTCGGCGTTGGGCTCTTCCCTCTTCACTCACTGTTACTGAGGGAACCCTGGTTAGTTTTTTTCCTCCGCTAGTAATATGCTAAAATTCAGCGGGTTGCCACATCTGATCTGAGGTCGTAGTGGGAGAGGAAAAAGAGGAGGCGCTGGCTCCCTTTCCGTGATCTATACGGGGAGGGCGTCAAGGCCTCGAAAGCTGTGTTCTTCATCGATGCACGAGCCAAGTGATCCACTGCTAAAAGTCGCAGGTCCATCTGTTTCTCGCCCCACCTTGCGCAGTATGGCAGCAGTAATCAACTGAATGACAAAGAGCAGGAACAAGTTCATCTTCCTCGTGGTGCCCTTCCATCAATTCAGTGGGTCGCCACATCTGATCTGAAGTCGTAGTGGGAGAGGAAAAGGAGGTGACACCGGCTCCCTTTCCGCATTCTGTCCGGGGCTCACATATCTCTTAGTACCCGCTGACTCATGTTGAACCGCTGTTCACATGGAACCCTCCTCCACCTCAGCCTTCAAATTTCTCATTTGTATATCTGCTACATCCACCAGATTTTAAAAGACCAGCGAGAGCTCACTAGACGCCAATGGAACCACCCATTTCCTGGGCGAACCCATTCCAGGGAGCCCTTTCCTGCACAAAGGAAAGGGAACTCTTCCCGGGTGTCGCATATCTCTTAGTACTTGCTGACCCATGTTGAACTGCTGTTCACATGAAAACATCCTCCACATCGCAACACTTTCTGAGGGTCGTGCCCCACTCTAGGGCCAACCCATTCCAGGGAGCCCCTTCCTGCACAAAGGAAAGCGAACTCTCCCTGGGTGCAACCAGCCTATCTCTTAGTACCCACTGACCCATGTTGAACCGCTGTTCACATGGAAACCTCCTCCACTTCATCACACTTGCCCAGGCCCGGGCCCCACTCTAGGGTTGACCCCATTCCAAGGAGTCCTTTCCTCCACAAAGGAAAGGGAACTCTCCCTGGGTGTTGCCTATCTCTTAACACCCATTGACCCATGTTGAACCGCACTTCACATGGAAACCCCATCCGCCTCGGCCTTCAAATTTCTCATTTGTATATCTGCTACGTCCACCAGATTTTAAAAGACCAGCGAGAGCTCACTAGACGCCAATGGAACCACCACACTTTCAGGGCGAACCGATTCCAGGGAGCCCTTTTCCTGCACAAAGGAAAGGGATCTCTCCTCAGGTGTTGCCTATCTCTTAATACCCACTGACCCATGTTGAACCGTTGTTCACATGGAACCTCCTCCACGTCACAACACTTTCCGAGGCTCGTGCCCCACTCTGGGGCCAACCTATTCCAGGGAGCCCTTTCCTGCATAAAGGAAAGGGAACTCTTCCCGGGTGTTGCCTATCTCTTAGTACCCGCTGACCCATGTTGAACCGCTGTTCACATGGAAACCTCCTCCACTTCACCACACTTGCCCAGGCTCGGGCCCCACTCTAGGGGCCAACCTATTCCAGGGAGCCATGTCCTTCACAAAGAAAAAAGAACTCTCCCCGGGGCTCTTGTTTAAATATTTGCTATACCACCAAGATCTGCACCCGCAGCGGCTCCACCCCACCACAGGCATAGTTCATCATATTTCAGGTCCTAGCACGCGTGTTAGACTCCTTGGTCCATGTTTCAAGATGGGTTGGGTAGACAGTACTCCCCAGTTGACAGTCGTGCCGCATGCAGGGGGCCCCATCCCCCTTTACCCTGCTCCCCGAAGCGAGGGGGAGGCGGGTTCCGGAGGAGGGAGCAGCGGCGGTCATCTTCCTCGGACCCGGGGGGAAATGGCAAAGCTGCTGCCGGGGGGGCCTATAACATGCTCCCCTGGAGCAGCGAACCCCCTGCCCCCACCCGAGGCATTCCCAGCCGAGCCAGAGCCAGTTGCGGCGCACCGCCGTGGAGAAAATGCGCCCTGCGGGGGCTGGGGCCATGTGGGAGGCATTCCCCGCCCAAATGGGATCTGCCCCCAGTCAGACCAAACTCTTAGAAGTTTCACACCCTCTTGAACTCAAATTATTTTTCTAATTCAGTCATTCGCTGCTCTCAGTGCTCTGTGAATTATTTATTTATTTTTTATTTAAAAATGTTTATATACCGCCTTTATAATTCAAGGAATTAATCAAAATGGTTCACAATAAACGTACACAAAGTAAAATTAAAATGAACTAAAAATCAGATTTTAGTTTAAAAAATTAACTAAGACACATTGTAACAACTAAAAATGTAGGCCCATCAATGAACAAATATTGTCATAAAAACTGAGTTGTGCAAATAAAAAGTGTTAGAGGTTAATGTAGGTGATGAACAGTTGTAGAGAGCATCATGTAATTTTAGGAGGTGGACAATGAACCATAAGCTTTCTGAAATAAATAAGTTTTTAATGTTTTCTTAAATTGTTGTGAGGAAGATATAAGATGGAGAGAATCGTGAAGTGCTTTCCAAAGTATAGGGCCGGCTGCCGATGCTTTTCCTGCTATATTTCTACCTTAAGCAAGCATATCACAGTGCACTTTCTTCTTGAGTTCTATCTGAGAAGCTTGTTTGCTGTTTGAGCTCTCTCAAAGTGTCTCAAATCTTTATTCAATTGCCATTGCTAGTTTGCTACAATTAATTTTCTATTGCTGAGAACTTTATTTGTTCTTTTTTGCTGCTGTGCCTGCCAGGCAGCCAGGCTTTATTTACTGCACTTGTTTTTTTATTGAACTACTTGTTGACTATCAGTCTCATGCCTGTATTTAGCCTTAGATGGAGTTTACCACCCACTTTCGTCTGCATTCAAAAACAACCCGACTCCAAGAAGACCTTGTCCCAGCACGCCGGGGCCACTACTACCGGACTAACACTGTCCGCAGGCTGAGTCTTATCTTGTTTTGCCTCCTTGTCTTTCCATTATCAACACCACAGGGACCAAACAACCTCCGCTCTGCAATCTGTCTTGCCCCTATCAACTTTCTGCCATTCTGCCTTGCTGCCATACACCTGATGACTCTACTCCTTGTGGTGTTCTTGCCACTATCATGGTTCCTCAGTGTGTTGGTTTTAATCTTTCTTTGCTGCTCGTCCCTTTATTGGCACCTTGTGGTTTTTTCTGACACCCTTTCTACTTGCTATGTTCCCCCTTCATTGTGCTGTAGGATGTTGATGCCACTTGTCTTGCCACTATGCCGTGCTGCCTTCGAGGGTTCATGCAACTGTTATTGCATCTGGATAACAGTTGGTGCTCTCTTTTGAAGCTATGGTGTGTTTTTGACACTCTCATTGCTGCTTTGCATCTCTGTTAAAGCACTCTTGCCACTCCTGGTACCCCTTTGGCCATTTACAGTGCCTTAGGCTATTCATGCCACTTTGGTGCCACTTTGCCACAGACTAAGTACCTTAGAACTCTTTTCTCGTTCTGATGATTAAGAACATAAGAACATAAGAAATTGCCATGCTGGGTCAGACCAAGGGTCCATCAAGCCCAGCATCCTGTTTCCAACAGAAGCCAAACCAGGCCACAAGAACCTGGCAATTACCCAAACACTAAGAAGATCCCATGCTACTGATGCAATTAATAGCAGTGGCTATTCCCTAAGTAAAATTGATTAATAGCCATTAATGGATTTCTCCTCCAAGAACTTATCCAAACCTTTTTTGAACCCAGCTACACTAACTGCACTAACCACATCCTCTGGCAACAAATTCCAGAGCTTTATTGTGCGTTCAGTGAAAAAGAATTTTCTCCGATCAGTCTTAAATGTGCTAATTGCTAACTTCATGGAATGCCCCCTAGTCCTTCTATTATTCGAAAGTGAAAATAACCGAGTCACATCTACTCGTTCAAGACCTCTCATGATCTTAAAGACCTCTATCATATCCCCCCTCAGCCGTCTCTTCTCCAAGCTGAACAGCCCTAACCTCTTCAGCCTTTCCTCATAGGGAAGCTGTTCCATCCCCTCTATCATTTTGGTTGCCCTTCTCTGTACCTTCTCCATCGCAACTATATCTTTTTTGAGATGCGGCGACCAGAACTGTACACAGTATTCAAGGTGTGGTCTCACCATGGAGCGATATAGGCATTATGACATTTTCCGTTCTATTAACCATTCCCTTCCTAATAATTCCTAACATTCTATTTGCTTTTTTGACTGCTGCAGCACACTGAGCTGACGATTTTAAAGTATTGCTCCCCAGAAGTTTCATCCAAATTGATAAGAAAACCCCAATTCTGCAGCCAAAAATAGGACGCAAATACTTCCTCCATTGACTTTAATAGCAAACGGAAATGAATGAAACTAATAAACAAATTGGGTTTTTTTCCTATGAAACTAATGAAATGAATTTGGGTCCCAATGAAACGAAAATATGAAATGACACAAAGTTTTTCCTTCTGCACATCCCTAGAAGCATTAGTTTAATCCCACTACAGAAAATGTACATGCACAATATACATGTGGCAAAATTGACCTGGAGCATATAGATTATACGTGTACATTGTGACACCAGAAATTTTTTTTTTAATTGAGTCCTTACATTTTTCCTTTAATTTTAATACTAAAAGCAATAGATCTTAGTATCGTAAAGATATAAATTAAGAGGAATGACAGAGAGCAGTATTATTTGTTTTTTAAATGCCCTTGACTTGCTATATGACTTAACAGTAGCCCCAGAGCTGGCATTAAATTTGCTGTTTGAAAAAGAGTGTGTTGGGTGATCGACAATTTTCTGCATCTTAGGGTAATAGCTAATAGCCTCATCTATATGGAATTTACATGTGATGAGTGCTATTAGCTACATGTTTGTTTGGATGTGTTTTGGACGCGCTAATCCCCTTATTGCATCGGGTGTTACTTTAGCATGTCCAAAACATGCGTTCAACAGAGGATAATCCTGTGTGCTAGGATGGGTGCACTTTATTGCTTTGGTCCCGATGAAAGCCCACAAATATTATAAGCCTGATAGACAAGGGCAATTTTTAGATACTGGCTCTGCAGAGGCTTTTTGAGGGTATTGGTTGGGGTAGAAGGGTTAAGGTTCATTTGTCGGGTTGGGAGGAGAGGAGAAGAAAGCAGGTCAGAGGTAAGTCTATTTGCTAAACTGGAGAGAAAGGGCAGTGATCCTCCTCTTTATATACAGTTTTTCAAAATTTGGGGGGATTGGGACAGCAAGCCATATATATGGCACACTTGGGTGGGGGTTGGGGATTGTGCAGCTAGACCTGTTTGTTTGTATTCCCCCATCCCCCTTGCTTGGCACTTAACCAGTTATATTTTTTTGAATATATCCGCTTAACATGAAGTTATATGGGTACATGTGGGGTAAGTAGAATGTGGGGAGTTAGGATTGGATTCAGGTAAGGATATATATGGGGGTATGGGGATGGGATGGCGTCAGATAATGATATAAATGGGATCACTAGGGGGCTCTTGGGGTGTGGGGTGGGAGTGAGATAAAGCAAGGATGTAGATGAGGTCACTAGAGAGGATCTAGGAGTGTGGGCTCAGGTAAGGATGTGCATGGGGGTCACTAGGGGGCTCTAGGGTTGGAGGGGTGAGGATGCAGGTCAAGTGAGGATGTGGATGGGGATCACTAGGGGGGCTTAGAGATATGGGTTGGGGATGGGGTCAGAGAAGGATGTGGATTGGGATTTACTGGAGGGGACTCAATGAGGCCTATAATTACTGGATACGTAACAGATGTTCATCTCATTATGTGCATGATGTAGGTACATGTTAGTAAAGCAAATTTTCAGTATAGAAATAAATAAAAACAAACACATAAATAAATAAATAAATAGATAGATAAATAAATAAATGCCGTGCATGTCCCATATTTAGGAGTACTTCCCTTTGCCTTCACCTCTCCCAGAAAAGGAATGACCTCTAACTGCCTCTATGATAATGCACATCATACCCTGCAGCATGTGAGCACATGAAATGACAGAGAATTGCTGTTCTCTTCATTGGTGACAATTCCTCATCACTGTAGAGGAGAAGGCAGAGAAGAAGGAAGACAGTGACAAGGTCCTTGTCGCTGCACCAGCCCCAGTTGATGCCACCACTGGAGATGAGCAAGATGCTGCTCCCCCACCACATCCACCAACAGGAACTCCAGAGGTGGCAGTTCCAGGCCCAAAGAGCCAGAGATCTCTCTCCCCATCTCAGTAAGGTCTTCTTCCCATTATGCCTAGTAGGGATGTGAAACGTTTTTTGACGATTTAAAATATCGTCCAATATATTTTAAATCGTCAAAAATCGTTAGAGTCGATATTTAATAGGAATTCCCCCGATTTATCGTCAAAAATCGTAAATCGGGGGAAGGGGGAGGGGAAGGGGGAGGGCAGGAAAACCGGCACACTAAAACATCCCTAAACCCCACCCCGACCCTTTAAATAAATCCCCCACCCTCCCGAACCCCCCCCCAAATGTCTTAAGTTACCTGGGGTCCAGTGGGGGGGTCCCGTTATGATCTTCCACTCTCGGGCCACGGGTGCGTTGATAGAAAATGGCGCCGGCGCTACCTTTGCCCTGTCGGACAGGGCAAAGGTAGCGCCGGTGCCATTTTGGTTCCTGTCCCCCGACGTCACGAGCGTAGGAGATCGCTCCCGGACCCCCGCTGGACCCCCAGTGACTTTTGGCCAGCTTGGGGGGGCCTCCTGACCCCCACAAGACTTGCCAAAAGTCCAGAAGGGGTCCGTACGGCCGGCGCCATTTTTCATTACGGCAACACGATTCGAGTGCAGGAGGTCGTTCCCAGATGTCGGGGGACAGGAACCAAAATGGCGCCGGTGCTACCTTTGCCCTGTCATATGACAGGGCAAAGGTAGCGCCGGCGCCATTTTCTATCAATGCACCCGTGGCCCGAGAGTGGAAGATCACAACAGGACCCCCCCCACTGGACCCCAGGTAATTTAAGACATTTGGGGGGGGGGGTTCGGGAGGGGGGGGATTTATTTTAAAGGGTCGGGGTGGGTTTTAGGGATGTTTTAGTGTGCCGGTTTTCCCGCCCTCCCCGATTTACGATTTACACAATATTTAAAAAAACAAAACCGCAACGATTCGATTCTCTCCCCCCCCAGCCGAAATCGATCGTTAAGACGATCGATCACACGATACACATCTCTAATGCCTAGGGATGTAGAGAACTCAGAATGGCCAACCTTTGCTGGCTGAGGTAGGCCTCTATCCCTCTCTATGTTTCTCACTAACATCTGCTGCTATGACAAGGATTTCTGTACCAGGTTAATTATCTGGAGCACCCACTCCAGGTGATGAGTCTGTGTCTTGGTGCCTTTTTGAGGAGGATATGCAAATTATGGTGAAGGAAATGAGAGGAATCTGTGCAGACTTTAGGAGTCTGCTCGGTATGGTGGGCTGCCTCGGTGAGACCCAAAAGCATCTCACCATGGCATTGCAGCTCATCACCATGAGACTCCTATGTATGCAGAACCTGTCCTCTTTACTTCCAGGACTTTTATTTTATTTTTGTAAATAGTTTGCACCTTAGTTTGCCTCACTAATGCCCCATTTTATTTTAAAAACCTTTGAGTGTATGACTCCATTCTTTACTATTGATTATTGTTTGTTTCCTACTATAGTAAAGACCATTCAGCACCTCCAATAGCCATGACTCTCTCAATCATACATAGACCTGTATTTCACTTGCTATGCTGTTTTGTGCAATAATTATTACACTCCTCTTATCTATGCTTAAATAAGCATATGTAGTTGTTTTAGTAGTGTAAACCTTGCATCCCTAAGACAGCTACCAGTAAGGGAGATCACAAATCAAAGGTAAAAATCTACATGTACCATTTTCCTCTCCAAAAGGCACCAGATGTGAGTGTAGCAAAGCAACAAGCAAGGGGTAAATCTATAAAGTTTCTAGTATGTTAGGTATGCCCGTAAATGAAATCACAACATAGGAAAATAAGGAGCCCACTTCAGGTGGCCCTTTCTGAATCACTACACTTTACAACCGAGAAGAGCTGTCCTATAGATGCTCTGTTAGGAGCTGCTTCAGGCAGCTGCTTAAAGAACTATTAGGTAGTATCTATGTCCCATGGATTTCTGATGTAAAAGAATGTTTTATTTTGTTTGTACATCACTTAGGTCATTACTATTAAGTGATAAATAAATTTTAATAAATGAAATGAAAAAAAAAAAAGAAATGAAATGTTATATTTTGCATACTACAGAAAGGCAATGTCTACCTGCCTTAAAACAGCTGTTTGATTAATGACTTGTCCCCTGACTACCCCTCTCTATGCTCACAGAAACTATCCTTTCAGATAAACCCCTGCTTTGTAGCTGAATGATCCCATTAGAAAATCCCTTCAAACATTAGTTCTCAAACACCTACCTTTCAGAGGACTCAGCCTATTGGAAGACCGCACTGCTTGTGTTCTACATCCAGGATCATGTACTTTGGTGGGACTCTTACACCAAAGCTCACTAATTGAGAGCAATCAGTCATTTTTAGGTGAAATAATTAGCTGGCCCCCTCAGCCTCTTCTATCAATAGTAAACTGAATGGACTAGAACAGTGACCTATAATAAGGGAATTCTCGGAACTTATATAGCATCTTGAGGCTGGTGTGATGAGTAATTGTCTACAGTTATTTCCCATTCCTACTGGGGTGAATTTCCCAGGTGGGAGGAAATTCACATAGGTCACTGAAACTCAGCTCTGCATATAATTGTCAAGTTGCTATCAAGCTTCCCTCTGTTTATTAATAGATAGCATGCACAACTGGGAGGCCAGACTACTGACCTAAATAAAAGAGGAATAAGCCAGCCTGTATTGCAGCAGAAATTACATCTTATATATCTAATTCACTTATCCAATAGAAAATGATACAAAATATCTTTAACAAATTATCATTCTATCTCTATGCTTAAGAAAATTAATATGTATATCCAAAATCCACATTTAAGCCCGGATTTTGAAAGGCCGGCGCACGTAAAATCCAGGGTTTACGTGCCTGGCCAGGCCTTGCGCGCGCTGCACACATTTTAAAACGAGCGCGGCCATGTGTGTAAACCCTGGTATGGGCACAAGTGCTGAGCCTCTCTGAAGGGGTGGGCCAGGGGGGGGCGGGGTTTAGGCGGGGAGGGGTGGGGCGGGCCTGGACAATGCCATTGTACTCTGTCCTGATGACTCTCAAGCTAGTAGCTGGCCAGTGTGTGCAACTTACTTCAGCTCCAGCCCTGAAGTAAGTTCAGAAACAAAAATAAAGGATAGATAGGAAGGTTTTTAGGGGTGGGGAGAAGAGGGGAAGAGGGGGAGAGTTTAGGTAGGGGGGGAGAGAAGATTCCTCTCAGTCTGCTCCTTAATTAGAGTGGACTGAGAGGGAACTGGTGAAGGCTGAGGGAGGATATGATAGAGGTCTTTAAGTTCATGAGAAGTCTTGAACGAGTAGATGTGAATCGATTATTTACACTTTTGGATAATAGAAGGACTAGGGGGCATTCCATGAAGTTAGCAAGTAGCACATTTAAGACTAATCGGAGAAAATTATTTTTCACTCAACGCACAATTAAGCTCTGGAATTTGTTGCCAGAGGATGTGGTTAGTGCAGTTAGTGTAGTTGGGTTCAAAAAGGTTTGGATAAGTTCTTGGAGGAGAAGTCCATTAACTGCTATTAATCAAGTTTACTTAGGGGTAGATTAAAAAAAAAGTGTGATCGCGTACTTTTGTTCGCGCAGCAGGCGCGAACAAAAGTACGCTGGATTTTATAAGATACGTGCATAGCCGCACGTATCTTATAAAATCCTGGATCGGCGCGCACAAGGCTGTCGATTTTGGGCAGCCTGCGCGCGCCGAGCCGCGCAGCCTGCCTCCGTTCCCTCCGAGGCCGCTCCAAAATCGGAGCGGCCTCGGAGGGAACTTTCTTTTTCCCTCCCCTCACCTTCCCCTCCCTTCCCCTACCTAACTCACCCCCCAGGCCCTATCTAAACCCCCCCTTACCTTTGTCCTTCGATTTACGCCTGCTAGAAGCAGACGTAAATCTACGCGCGCCAGCGGACTGCTGGCGTGCCGTCATCCGACCCGGCGGGTGGTCTGGAGGCCTCGACCACGCCCCCGGGCCGGCACCACGCTCCCGGTCCCGCCCCTAAAATGCTGCGTCATTCGGCCCCGCCCCAACACGCCCCCGACACGCCCCCTTAAAAAACCCCGGGACTTACGCGCATCCCAGGGCTCTGCGCGCACCGGCGGCCTATGCAAAATAGGCGCACCGGCGTGCGAGGGCCCTGCTCGCGTAAATCCGCCCGGATTTACGCGAGCATGGGATCTTCTTGGTGTTTGGGTAATTGCCAGGTTCTTGTGGCCTGGTTTGGCCTCTGTTGGAAACAGGATGCTGGGCTTGATGGACCCTTGGTCTGACCTAGCATGGCAATTTCTTATGTTCTTATGTTCTTAAGGCCTGATTGTGTCGTCACGCATAATTTTCAAAAATTCAACTCCCCTTGCCCACGCCACCCGCATATGTGCATGCAAATTGTAAAATCCAGTGCACATGTATGCGCAGCCACCCGATTTTATAACATGCACGCGCCAGTGAGTGCATGTTATAAAATCTGGGCATCCATGTGCGCGCGCCAGGAACCGTGCACATCTTTTAAAATCTACCCTAGAAGGCACACTTAGCATGCATGATATATGTTATTCGGAGTGAGGAAACTCACACAAAGATGAGATTTGTACAATGTTCTCTCAACCTAGCTTGATGGTTCTTGATGGTTCTCTCAAACTAGCTTGAGGTTCATTAATTTTCCTAAAATGGCTTTCACACCACTTAAGGATATTATTAATCAATATTTTTTGTAAATATTGAAGATCCCAGAACAAGCTGTTCCTCCAATTTCTAAGGTATTTTACCTACCTCCATTCAAAATTGACAATGATATCCCAGTTACATCTGTAGTTATCCCTTGTGGACTTGGAAAATATTTTGGCTATAATTGAGTCTTCTGACACTGAAACAGTAACACCTGCTACTTTGATCTACTCTTTTGTTTTAGAGCCGGGTGGAGATTGGATATTACAGTTGTTTTTTAGACTTTGGAATGAGACTTTCCTTAATTGTATAGTAAGAGTGTTTCCAGATGTATCTAGACAAACACAGAAAAAGCAAAACTTGTTTCTAGTGATGAGACCTAGAGTTCTTCAATTGGGTGCTTTTTTTTCGTTTTAAAATATCCTGTAAATGCCACGATAAGTATAGAGATGAATCATATATTTTTTCAGTCTGCCCAATTGTCTCAGTTTTTAAGTGGTAAGGTACCATCAAGAGTAATTTCTTTCCAGACAGCAGGTACTTAATTTTTGAAAAGGCAGATGTGAGTCCTGTATTAATAAGTGAGAATCCCTGTTAGATCCCAAGTATTTATTTATTTATTTATTTATTTATTTAACATCTTTTCTATACCACCGCTAAGTAGTCTACCATCGCAATGGTTTACATGATGGCACATAAATTAATGTAGGGAAAGTGTACTATCGTACATTCTAACAGGTGCCATCAAAGGTTCGGTTACAATAAATCATTAAAGATAAGAAAAAAAAAATTGTTTAGTGAAATAGGTCCTGACCGGGTGTACCAGGAAGGTACAGTTTACGGGTAAAATTCACTAATTATAGTGTTACAAATAATTTTTAAAGTGATGTAGAGTTCATGGATCCCTCTACTGCATGTTACTAATTGTTGTGTTCGGTGCTCTTCTGCCTCTTCCTGAATGCTTTCTAATTTCCCGTCTCTTTATAAAATGCTTGTTTAAAAAGCCATGTTTTTAAACTTTTCTTGAATGCTTTGAGATCTCTTTGTAATCTGATCTCTGTTGGCATTGTGTTCCAAAGCGTGGGGCCAGCTAATACTAAGGCCCTTTCTCTCACTTGGGTTAGTTTTGCTGTTTTTACTGAGGGAATGGTCAGGAGTGCTTTATTTGCTGATCGCAGGTTTCTGTGTGGGACGTGTACTCGTAATGCTGTGTTAAGCCAGTCCAATTTTTCATCATGTATTAGCTTATGTATGGTACATAATGCTTTGTATTTTATTCTGTGTTCTATGGGTAGCCAGTGTAATTCCGCTAGGGTTTCTGTTATATGGTCCCTCCTTCCTTTTCCAGTTAGTATTCTAGCTGCAGTGTTCTGTAGTATTTGAAGCGGTCTCAATGTTGTATATGGGAGACCTAGTAAAAGAGCATTGCAATAGTCTGTGCTGGAAAAGACCAGTGCCTGAAGTACTGTTCTGAAATGATCTGGTGTTAGTAGTGGTTTTAGCCTTCTGAGGATCATTCATTTTGCATAGCCATCCCTTACCTTCAGTGAAATGTGTTGTTTTAGGTTGATTTCAGGGTCCATTATTATTCCAAGGTTACTAACTTTTCCAGCTAGTTCAATTTTCTGGTTGTCCTTCAGGATTATTGGTGTTTGGCTGATTTCAGTATTTTTTCGTTCTAAGTGTAGGAATTCTGTTTTATCAATATTAATCACAAGTATTGTGGACTTGGATGGAATTGACATGTTTTGTTGTTTCTTTCTTAATTTTTTCTTATTATTGTATTCACCTCTCATGTTTATTCCTATTTTCTTTAAAAAAAACATTTTTTTCTTGATATTGTAAAATGAAAATGGCATAAATAAAAAGTAAAAAATAAAAAAAGTCAACAAAGTCCTAAGCAAGAACGTGAAGTATGTTTGCTCGAGTAACAGCTTAAAATTAGGGGCACATATATGTGAGGTAGGCATATTTTAAAGAATATGTGCATAACAGCATGCATGATTTAAAATTCCAGCCTATGTTTACTCGCACCCATATAGTGTGTACGTGTGCCCGCATGCTTGTTTTAAAGGTGCCATGCCTATGCATATAATGGCTTTGAAAATTCTGACCTAACTTATTCCTCTCACCTAACTCTGCCTCTTAGGCCATTCAAAATTTTGCTGTCTAAATTAGCCACCTAGTGAAAATTAGGCAATTCAATTTACCTAATTAGTCTGGTCAATTTTCAAAGGCTTTGATTTAGCTGATTAAAGGTGTGCTTTATTAAGCAACGTTAGATACTTATTATACAGTAAATGCCTTAACACAGAGAAATACAAGGTATTTCAAATATTACTCATTTTCTCCCCCTCCCCCCACTATAAACTCAGCACAATGTGAATATGGAAATAAGATGATTCACATGCAATAACAGCAAATAAGCTCATTATTAGGTAATCTAATGCAAATAAAATATTGTGTCTTAGCTAAAAATTGCAAGCTACATTATTTTCAGGAAAGTTAGCTACAGCTCTTATTTAATTAGGTATTTATCTTTTAAAATGTATAACTCACTCACTACAATTTTAGCATGAGGCGGCTTACAATAGTTAAAACATTCATAATAAAAAAAAATCAATGTATATTCATACCTTAAAACTAACAAATCAAATTTTGAGTTTTAGTTATCTTTCTGCAGCTGAGTGTCCTGATTCCTCTGGGGGCCATTATCTTTTAAAAGACTCTACCTGCTCCAAATATTGCCAGCCACAAGTGTTATAAAACCTCTATGTATCTCGAGATAACTCTGTGCTACCACCTTGGAGGGATGTGCATTTATTTCATTCGTTTCATACGTTTCATATTACATGCTTGTATAGGAAACGTATGAAACGAATGCACATCCCTACCATCTTGCCACCCCTTGAGATGAGCCAAATGTTAAAAAAAAGATTTAGCAAGTTCCATTTCTTAGGCATAGTCCCTGTCCCTCCTCATCCCTCCTGTTTTTGGCATTTTCCCCAGAGCTTGGCCCCATCCTAGCCCTCTCCAGTACCTCCTTTGGTCCTTACTGAGAAAGCCCTGGTATTCCTGTGGGGTCTAGAGCACTCCATGGCTCAGGGCCAGCATGGCAGCCACATTTTCACCATCACATAATGGGGTAAAACTAATACTGCAGTTGTCTAGCACCATTTTGTAAATGGCAGCTCTGGGCCCTGAGTGGACTCTGAACTTCACTGGACTAGGAGTCAGGACATGGACTAGAATGGAAGAGCAAGTTCCAGGGGGAAGGGGAATTTCCAAAAAGGGGAGGGGGTTGGGGAGGGAACATGGCCTGCACATGGGGACTGGAACTTGCTAAAACTTTTTTTTTTATACATGGGCCACCTTAAGGAGCAGTGTGGGTGTGTGGTGGAAAAGGAGTTATCTTGTAGGGTTGTGAAGAAGGAAAATATTTGTTTTAATTCATTTTTCGTTTTGCCAGGACACAAATTCATTGCATTAGTTTCAAACAGGGAAAAACCAATTCATTGATTCGTTTTATTCGTTTTTCGTTTCCCCATTACAGTCAATGGGGGAAGTATTTGCAGCCTATTTTTGGCTGCAGAATTGGGGTTTTCTTATCAATTCTGATAAAACTTCTGGGGAGCAATCATCAGAATGACAAAAGATCTCCAAGGTACTTAGACTGTGGCAAAGTAGCACCAAAGTGGCATGAATAGCCTAAGGCACTATAAAGGGGCAAAGGGGTACCAGGAGTGGCAAGAGTGCTTTAACAGAGGTGCAAAGCAGCAGCGAGAGTGTCAAAAATACACCACAGCTTCAAAAGAGAGCACCGATAACAGTTGCATGAACCCTCAAAGGCAGCACGACAGGCAAAGCGGCAAGACAAGTGGCATCAACATCCTACAGCACAATGAAGGGGGAACATAGTAAGCAGAAAAAACCACAAGGTGCCGATAAACGGACAAAGCAGCAGAAAGACTAGCACCAACACACTGAGGAACCATGATAGTAGCAAGAACACCACAAGGAGTAGAGTGAGTCATCTGGTGTATGGCAGCAAGGCAGAGTGGCAGAAAGTTGATAGGGGCAAGACAGGCTAGCAGAACTGAGGTAGTCAGATCCCTGTGGTTTTGATAGGGGCAAGACAGGTTGGCCCCGGGGAGAGTTCCCTTTCCTTTGTGCAGGAAAGGGCTCCCTAGAATGGGTTCACCCCTAGAGTAGGGTGTTTCTATTGGCATCTAGTGAGCTCTCGCTGGTCTTTTGGTGGCCATAGCAGATATACAAATGAGAGTTTTGAAGGCCGAGGCAGGGGAGGTTTCCATGTGAACAGCGGTTCAACATGGGTCAGCGGGTGTTAAGAGATAGGCTGGCTATACCCAGGGAGAGTTCCTTCCTTTGTGCAGGAAATGGCTCCCTGAAATGGGTTGTTGGCCTCTAGATTGGAGGACAAGCATTCAAAGCATGGCGAGTCGATGTGGAGGAGGTTTCCATGTGAACAGCGGTTCAACATGGGTCAACGGGTGAGTTCCCTTTCCTTTGTGCAGGAAAGGACTCCCTAGAATGGGTTGGCCCTTAGAGTGGGGTATTTTCGTTGGCGTCTGGTGAATACCTAGAAGCTATTAACTTCTTATGTACTTCAGCTGATTACAAAGGAACTTGAAGAGCTCTCAGAAATAAGAAAACTGCTACTCAAGTCCAAATCTACAATATCAACCTATGTTGGCTTTTTACCCTACACAGTGCCTCTGTAAACTATGGGAACACAGAGGATGAAGTAGAGTGCAACTACCACCAGTTTTCTATAGTACTAGAAACATTAATGTTGGCACCTAAGAAAGATTTGGGGACAGTGGCCCATATTATATAGGTCATGAAAACTATTCAGCATATGAAATATGCAAGCTCCAAACATCTTAAGTCAGCTTTTTATGTTCTTACATTCCAAATGTTGCAAAACAGGAAAAAGAATATTCTGTAAAGAAGTGATGCACAAATACATGAAACTGAAATTAGAAATACTAGAACTAAACTCAGACAGGCACAGCGTTTGAGGTCAGGCCCTTGTAGTGACGTAAGGGCTGGACAGTGGACACTGCAGACAGGCACAGCGTTTAAGGTCAGGCCCTTGTAGTGACATAAGGGCTGGACAGTGGACTCTGCAGACAGGCACAGCATTTGAGGTCAGGCCCTTGTAATGACGTAAGGGCTGGACAGTGGACAGACAGGCACAGCATTTGAGGTCAGCCCCTTGTAGTGTCATATGGGCTGGACAGTGGATACTGCAGGCAGGCATAGCATTTGAGGTCACGCCCTTGTAGTGACATAAGGACTGGATAGTGCACAGACAGGCACAGCGGCTGAGGTCAGGTACATGTGCTGATATTATCTGGAGCATATGAGGTAGTTGAAGCTTTAAATTGCTTTTATTCATTTTGCCATTCACAGGGAAAATTTGGAAACCCAAGCAAAGGCAAGTTTATTTTCAAAAACACTAGCATTTCCATCAACTCTGGTGCCAGCCTTGAGTGGTGAGGGCTCATTATATCCCCTGTGATTGAAAATACACATTCACTGGGTACACTGGTTGGTGGACATGACAGATATCACTGAGCCACTTTGGCTAGGTTTGGCCTGACAGTGGACTTGTGTGCCCAATATGCCAGCAGGTCTGTCTGCATGTCCTCTATGGGCTCTGTGAGATACCGTGTCACTGACATTTGTGCTGGTGTCTCCTTTGCTTGGGTGGGCTGAGAGTCCTTCTTGCCAGCTACTTTTGCTCTAGCCCGTTCTAGAACAGATGCTTGTTTATGGGCAACATGGCTTTGGCGTACTGAAGTGGAGCAGGAAGTACTAGCTCTCGCTTACAGAGTGCTGCTCCTGCTTGGGCTAGCACTACTCTCTGAAGTGCTCGCTATTTCCTCTCCTCCTGGTTGGCGGACTGCATATCTTTTTGCTACCAGCAAGCAGGCATTCTTTTTCAAGACCGTGTTAAAGCATACTCTGTGAGGGCCATGGAGACTTCAGTAGGACACCTAAGATCGGTGCGGCTTCCTGACATTTGCAGGGCTGCCACCTGGAACTCTCTACATACCTTTGCAGCCCACTATTGCTTGAACAAAGCCAGAAGACAAGATTCCATCTTCGGCCAATCTGTCCTGCGTAACCTATTTCCAACGTGATGTACCAACACCCTTCCACCTGCCCGGTGGGGTTCAGGATGCCCTCTACCAAATTCCACCCCAGTTGTTGTGCTTGTTGCACGCCGTTGGGTACATTTGGTGCATGTTCGGACATCCTCAGCTCGGTACTCGCCCATATGTGAGGACTACCATCCTGCTTGTCCTGTGAGAAAGTAAGTGTTACTTACCTGTAACAGGTGTTCTCACAGGACAGCAGGATATTAGTCCTCACGAAACCCACCTGCCGCCCCACGGTGTTGGGTTTATAACGTTTTGTTGTTTTATTTTTTTGGCACTGCCTATAGCTATCAAATAAGACTGAAGGGGGACCCTTGCTGGCTGCAGGGTTAGTGCCATGCTGGGCATGCCCCGTATGGGCCAGTCAAAGTTCTGGAAACTTTGATAGAAGTTTTCCGTGATTGGGCTCCATCCTGATGATGTCACCCATATGTGAGGACTAACATCCTGCTGTCCTGTGAGAACACCTGTTCCAGGTAAGCAACACTTGCTATCTCCATTTCCAGAGAAAGGACATGAAGGGGTGTCTGCTGCTCCACTAACCTTTGCTGCATATTATAGGTGGAATTCCACCGGTGCCAAATTCTTGAATGAGACGCTTGTGAGGCATCTCCAAATCAGTCTGCTTTTGTCGGCGAACTTGCCCCACCTTCACATTTCTGTGGAAGTGCACTGCTATGTTCCTGCATTTGTGTATTAATGTATGCAGGTATTCATTCTCTTGGTGATTGGACTCCAACCCCAGAGCTGACTTCACTCCCAGGTGCAGAGTGTGTGTAAAACATCGGATGTTCAGAAAGTGCCCATCGCATATTGCCTTTACCATGTTTGCAACATTGTCTGTGACAAAGAACCCTGCCTGAAGATTCCTGTCTCACTGGTGTAGCTGCCAGCCCACCAGCATCTGTCTGATGCCTGCTAGAATATTGGCTGAGGTATGGGCCTCATCCATCAAGTGTGTGTGCAGTAAAGCCCACCTCAACCCTGATACTTGTTCACTAATAGAGCTGCTGCCTACCCTTGCCTGAGCCAGGTCCTACCAGTGTGCTGTCAGGGAGAGGTATTATTGAGCAGCATTCATGGAGGTCCAGATATCGCAGGTAAAATGCACACTCCCCTGTGCCTTAGCTAGCAGCGCTTGGATGAGACTGTGACACTGGTTGTACAGGCTGGGGATGACCTTTCTGTTAAATGTGGTTCTGGAGGGGACTTTGTAATTTGGAACTAAGACCTTCAGCAAATGCTTGAAACCCACATTCTCCACTACCAGCAAGGGCTGGTCATCAAGGGCAATCATTTCCCCGATGCTACTGGTTACAACTTTTGAGGCTGCCTGCCTCCTTCCCCGGGATAGCATTACCGAACACCACCCCATTTTCTCCATGGTGGGTTGTCACTTCTGACACATGGCAGGGGGCTGCTGGCCTGCCACCTGACTGCTAGAAGGGACTGAGGGCGTGTGGTGACTCTGCTCCTTTTCAACCACTTTACGCTGCCTGGAAAAAGGGGTCCCCTGACTGGTACTGCCAACATCCCCAGAAGGCAGTACTGTTGGTTGTTGCTTCTGCATATGATGCATCATGCCAAAATTAGTTAGATGTCCCATTTGGTTGCCTCTGCTAATAGCCCTGGCACAGTAATTTCACTGAGCAAAATGCAGATCCTCTGTCACTTTAAAGTGGCTCCAGATCGCAGATTTCTTTCTTGATCCCTTCTCTATAGCTTTTGGGGTGGATGCTGGCACTGGAGTTGAAGTAGTGGGTGCACCCTGAGAAGCAATGCCAGGGGCATCAGTCACACTCTGTGCCTGCACAGACTGCTCTTCCTCCTCATTATCATCAGATTCATCTCTCCCTTGCAGCACTGAAGTGGAGGCTAAGACAGAAGTAACTAATCCTCCTAAACCTTCTTCAGCTATTACATCTTCCATTTCTGATGATGAGAATCCCACACAAGATGATTCTTCATCAGAATCAGAAGCAAACAGTGCCTGCACTACATTTTCAATGCTAAGTCGAGTCTGCTGTCACACTGCTGCTTTTGGGTCTTGCCCTTTTGTCTTGCATGACTCAGCCTCCCCTTTCCTCACCTCCAAAACTACAGGGTCAGAAACAGGTGGTGGCGGTGCATCATCTTTAAATTTCAGGTTTTTCTGGAAGGAACTGCCTGCCCCTCCAGAGATTTTAGATTGGAACAGCTCCCTTTTTGAATTTAATGGGGGTCTGGCACTGCCCTTTGAAGTGCCTCCTCTGCCAGTCCCAATTACTCGACCACGTCTACCTTTCCCTGACATCATGGATTTAATGTCACTGCCTGTTAGGGATTTCAATTAAAAGAATGATTTCTTTATTGGTGAATTAACACCTCTGTCCCAATATAAGTGAGTCTGGAAAACTGTCCACAGAGGCACGGTGCAGTGCCTTGATGTACAATATAACTGAGACCACTGTTTGTGCACACACCAAACTTGTAACTACAAAAGAGGCCTACTGGGGATTTGGCTTAAGAGATAACTGCTGTCCCAATATATGTGAGTCTAGAAAATTGCCCACAGACACACGGTACAGTTCCTTGATGTACACTGCAACTGAGACAGCTGTATGTGCACACACCAAACTTGTAACTACAAAAGAGGCCTACTGGGGATTTGGCTTAAAAGAGCACTGCTGTCCCAATATATGTGAGTCTAGAAAATTGCCCACAGATGCATGGTGCAGTGCTTTGATGTACACCTCAACTGAGAAAACTGTATGTGCACACACCAAACTTTTAACTACAAAAGATGCCTACTGGGGATTTGGCTTAAAAGATTTTGAGGCAGCAAAATTACCCCCTGAAACCTTCTTGCCACAGCTACCTCACCCTTCATTCAGGCAAACAGTTCTGCAGGCAGGAAAACCTGTAGTGCTGGCGGCATGAGACAAAGAGAAGAGAGATTGTGGGCTGCCAGCAGCCAAAAAAAGAGAAGAGAGACTGCGGGCCACCTCCAAGCCCAAAGAAAGGCGAAGGAGTCTGAAGTCCACTGCCAGATCCCAGAACAGCGGCAGTGGAAAACAAAAGGAGACGGCGGGTTGCCTCTAGTACTCAGGTTGCCAGCAGCCAAGATATTTAAAAAGAGTGGGGGCGCAGCCAAGGAACAAAAAAAAGAAAGACCACTGCTGGAGCTGGTGGTGGCCAACGAACAATAAAGAGGTCGCGCACCACCACCGCCAGAGCCCAGGCTGGCGGTGGCGGAGAAAGAAAAAAGAAGCCACGGGTTGTTGGTGGTGGCCATAAAAGAAACAAAAAGAGACTGTAGGCTGCTCCGGAGCCCAAGCCGGTGGCAGCCAAAGAAAGACAAAGAAGCCTAGAGGCAGGCTGGAGGCGGTGAAGGAATAAAAAGGCTGCTGCGGGCTACCACTGGATCCCAAGCCGGCGGTGGCTGAGGAACAAGAAAAGGCACAATTTGTGTGTGTGTGTGTGTGTGTGTAGAAGTTTACTTGGAGGGTGGAGATGCAGCTTGTGAATATGAATGAGAGGTTGTGTGTATGCATATGAGATGGTGGGAATGTGTATATGTGTGTCTATATGAAAGTGTGTGTGTGTGTGTATGAGAGTGAGGGTGGGTGTGCATGGGTCTTCTATGAGAGGCTGTGTGTTTGTATGAGTATTATGTGTGTGCATGAGAAGGTGTATGTGTGTTCATAAAAGGGTGAGTCTATGTTCATATATATATATGAGAGGGTGGGTGGGGATGTGTGTATGTGTGGGGGGTGTATGTATGCATGTGTATATGAGAGGGTTGGTGGGTAAAGGTGTGTGTATGTGTTAGAGATGTGCAAAGCCTGAACCTTTTGGTTTGGGCTTTGTTTTCAGCCTGCCGCAGGAAATTTTGTATTTCCCGTGGTTCAGGCCTTTGTAATTTGGGGGACCCGAATTTCGGGTTAGTGCGCACTAACTCCCTTTAGTGCGTGCTAACATTTTAACATTAGCGTGCACTTACGGGAGTTAGTACACGCTCATAGGAGTGAGCGCGCACTAAATCCCATTAGTGCGCACTAACACGAAAACCAAATTTTCCCAAAAATTTTGGAAAATTTGGTTCGGTTTTCAGATTTCCAGAACCAGAATGTATTAGGCAATTTCGTTGAAATTGCCTAATTTGTCCTAAACAATTGCACATCCCTTGTATGTATGGTTGGGTGGGTGAGGTTGTGTGTGTAGGTGAGGTTGGGTGTGTATGTATGAGTGGGTGGTAGTTGTGTGTGTGAGAGGGTGGTGTGTGTGTATGAGAGGGTGGTGGGATGTGTGTGTATGAGAGGGTGGTGGAGGTGTGTAGATGTGTATATGAGAGGGTAGTTGTGTGTGTGTGTATATATGAGAGGAGGTGTGTGTGTGTGTTTTTTTTGTGTGTATCATGTCCATATGGGAGAGGGAGAGAAGTGAATAAGTGTATAAGTGTGTATGCATATATGGGTGTGTGGGGAAAACGGGGGGGGGGCACCATCTCATCCCTTCCCTCAGGCAGCAGATTGCTTTGAGCTACCCTGGTCCAGCTACATTCTTTTTTTGTTTAATGCGCTTATCTCCTAGCTCTAGACAATCACATAGAAACATGAAAACATAGAAATGATGGCAGAAAAGAACCAAATGATCCATCCACTCTGCCCAGCAAGCTTATGGTAGTATCTGCCGTCCCATACATGTTACCCCTATGCTTATTTGTTCCCCAGCCCGTAAAGGATGTGGCCCTCATTGGCTGCTGTCTGTATCCAATTCTCCTTTTCCTCTTGCTGTTGAAGCAGAGAGCAATGATGGAGTTGCATCAACAGTGTCAAGGCTTATTGGTTAAGGGTAGCAACCGCTGGTCCAGCAAGTTACCCCCATGCAATCTTTTCTTCTTTTCCATCTTCTAGCCTTTAGGAATCTACAGAGTTTATCCCATGCCCCTAAAAAATTCTAACTTATCCCTATCAATTAAAAAGCAATGGGGCAAATGGGGCGGTGGCAGGATTTCTCCAAGGCACAATTAGAGATGCCAAACAGCAGCGAGACTGGCCAGATCACCCACAGCTTCAAAAATGGAACAAGGGTCCATCAAGCCCAGCATCCTGCTTCCAACAGTGGCCAATCCAGGCCATAAGAATCTGGCAAATACCCAAAAACTAAGTCTATTCCATGTTACTGTTGCTAACAATAGCAGTGGCTATTTTCTAAGTCAACTTAATTAATAGCAGGTAATGGACTTCTCCTTCAAGAACTTTTCCAATCCTTTTTTAAACACAGCAATATTAACTGCACTAATCACATCCTCTGGCAACAGATTCCAGAGTTAGTGCGTTGAGTGAAAAATAACTTTCTCCGATTAGTTTTAAATGTGCCACATGCTAACTTCATGGAGTGCCCCCTAGACTTTCCATTATCTGAAAGAGTAAATAGCCGATTCACATCTACCTGTTCTAGACCTCTCATGATTTTAAGCACCTCTATCATATCCCCCGTCTCTTCTCAAAGCTGAAATGTCCTAACCTCTATAGTCTTTCCTCATAGGGGAGCTGTTCCATTCCCCTTATTATTTTGGCTGCCCTTCTCTGTACCTTCTCCATTGCAGTTATATCTTTTTTGAGATGCAGCGACCAGAATTGTACACATTATTCAAGGTGCGGTCTCACCATGGAGCGATACAGAGGCATTATGACATTTTCCGTTTTATTCACCATTCCCTTTCTAATAATTCCCAACATTCTGTTTGCTTTTTTGACTGCCGCAGCACACTGAACCGATGATTTCAATGTGTTTTCCACTATGACGCCTAGATCTCTTTCTTGGGTAGTAGCACCTAATAAGGAACCTAACATTGTGTAACTATAGCATGGGTTGTTTTTCCCTATATGTATCACCTTGCACTTATCCACATTAAATTTCATTTGCCATTTCGATGCCAATTTTCTAGTCTCACAAGCTTTTCCTGCAATTTATCACAATCTGCTTGTGATTGAACTACTCTGAACAATTTTGTATCATCTGCAAATCTGATTACCTCGCTCGTCATATTTCTTTCCCAGATCATTTATAAATATATTGAAAAGTAAAGGTCCCAATACAGATCCCTGAGACACTCCACTGCCCACTCCCTTCCATTGAGAAAATTGTCCATTTAATCCTACTCTCTGTTTCCTGTCTTTTAGCCACCTATCCCATGATTTTTTACTTTTCCTAGAAGCCTCTCATGAGGAACTTTGTCAAACGCCTTCTGAAAATCCAAGTACACTACATCTACTGGTTCACCTTTATCCACATGTTTATTAACTCCTTAAAAAAAGTGAAGCAGATTTGTGAGGCAAGACTTGCCTTGGGTAAAGCCATGCTGACTTCGTTCCATTAAACCATGTCTTTCTATATGTTCTATGATTTTGATGTTTAGTGTTATGCTCAGGCTTGTGGACCCTTGGGCCGACGAGGGGATGTACACCTTGCGGAGGATCCGTAGGTTCTCTCGTCGGGTGGCGAGGCAGGACAGAAGAGGAGAGCAGTTAACCCCTGGCACTGAAGACAGAAGCTACTGTGGAGACGGAATAGGAGATGAGCAGATGAGCGATCTTCACCACTGGTGGTCTGCGGTCCCCCCGGGAGGAGCCCGTAAGGACCCGACCGCTGGGACTTAGGTGGTCCTAGAGAGGTCAGGGTATCGGTGCAAAGGCCAATTGGAGCTTCGCCCTGGAAGCCCACGGTCCCCCCAGGAGGAGCCCGTAGGGACCCAGGCCGCTGGGACTTAGGTGGGCCCTTGGAGACAATGGTCTTGAAGGAGTCCTAGGTCAAGTGCCAGAGGGTCGACGCTCACCAGTCCGAAGTCATGTACCAGAGAATCACCGCTTACCAATCCGAAGTCAGGAACCAGAGAATCACCGTAAGCCAATCCAAAGTCAGGAACCAGGAACACCAAGACGAAACAGGAACCAGAGTCCGAGCACAAGGAACTCACCGAAGCAAGCAGACTAGACAGCGTTGGAGGATGTTGCCAAGTCGAGGAATGGTCAGAGGAAGTCTCCTTACATACTTCCTCTGGCCCTGGAGGTAAGAATCAGCTGCCGGCAATTAAAGGGGCGAGGCCCCTTTAACTCTGTTGAAGGGGCGTGGCCTCGTGTCCAAGGATGGCAGTGGCCATCTTGGATTCGGGCCGCGGAGGAGAGCAGTAGCGGCCGCGCGGGAGGAGCAGGGACGGCTCCGATCCTGGCGGCCATCCCGAAGGCCTGCGCCATCACGCGGGGGTGCGGAGTTCGGGGCAGGGCAGTCAGCCCCGACGCTGCCCTGGTCATCGGAGGGGGTAGGGGGCCGCACCCGCGGACGGCCGCGGGTGCGGAACACAACAATACCCCTCTCTTTAGGGTGCCTTCCCTGAGGCCTGGGTTTATCTGGATGATCGCGGTGGAACTGCTCCAGCAATCCCCGATCCAGGATATTGGCCAATGGTTCCCAGGAGTTCTCCTCTGGGCCAAAGCCTTCCCACGCTAGCAGATACTCCCACTTCTTTCGATGCTTCCTCACATCTAAAACCTCCCGGACCTGGTAGGTGAGATCATCCTCGGAGGCAACTGGTTGAGGAGTCAGAGGCATGCTGGAAGGCCATGACAGTACTAGAGGCTTCAGGAGGGATACGTGAAAGGTGTTGTGTATCTTGAGGGACGGGGGAAGACGAAGCTGGTATAAGACTGCACCCACCTTCTGGATGATGGGAAACGGCCCGATGAATCACGGGGCTAGACACGCTGATGGTAGCTTCAGGCGGATGAATTGCGTGCTTAACCAAACTTTTTGGCTTGGCCGGAGAGGTGGGTAAGGCCTTCTTGGTTGGTTAGCATATCTTTTTTCCGCCTGACTGGCCTTGATTAGGGCGCGTTGTGTGGATACTCACAGGCGGTGTAGTTCTTCGGCAGAGAGCTGGGCTACCGGGGATGGCACTGCGATGGGCATGGGCAGAGGCGGATGCGGCTGTTTCCCATACACTATTTGGAACGGGGAAGATCCGGTAGCCGCGGTGAGTTAAGAGCGAATTCGGCCCAAGGTAGCAAGCTAGCCCAGTCATCTTGCTTCTCATTAACGTAGATGCGGAGAAACTGCTTCAATGTCTGGTTAGTTCGCTCCGCGAGACCATTGGTCTGTGGGTGATAGGCTGACATATAATCTAATGTGACGTCAAACTTCTGACAGAAGGCCCTCCAGAACTTGGCAGTAAACTGAGGCCCTCGATCTGACAAGATACTTTTGGGCAGGCCGTGTAGCCGGAAGATATGCTGGACGAAGAGCTGGGCCAGCTGTGGAGCGGACGGCAATCCTGGCAATGGTACAAAGTGCGCCATTTTGCTAAAACAGTCGACGACCACCCAAATCACTGTGTTGCCGCTGGATAGTGGCAGGTCCACCACGAAATCAGTTGCCACATGGGTCCAGGGTTCTGAGGGTGCTGGTAAAGGTTGAAGTAAGCCCGGAGCTGAACCGGGGATCCCCTTGTGGTGGGCACACGTCTGGCAGGACTCCACATACGCCTGGACATCTTTGTTAATCTTTGGCCACCAGTAGTACCGGTGCAGGGTCTGTAGTGGCCGGGATTGCCCTGGGTGACCAGAACAGCGGGAGTCGTGGGCCCATGCCAAGACTTGTTTCCGCAAGCCCGGGGGAACTAAGGTTTTCCCTGGAGGGATTGTCGTGGTAGCAGACAAGAGGATGCGGGATGGCTCGATGATGTATCACGGTTCCTCTGAGCCTTCCGTTGATTCAAATACCCGCGATAGGGCATCGGCCTTGATATTCTTCTTGGCCGGTCTGTAGCGGAGCACGAAATTAAACCAGGTGAAAAACAGGGCCCTCCGTGCTTGCCGTGGGTTGAGCCGTTGTGCCCGGTGCAGGTATTTGAGATTCGTGTGGTCCGTGTAAATCGTGAACGGGTGCTGTGCTCCCTCCAGCCAGGGGTGCCATTCTTCGAGGGCGACCTTGATCGCTAGCATCTCCTTATTTCCTGTGGCGTAATTTCTCTCCGCCGGGAAGAACTGGCGCGAGAGGAAGGCACACGGATGAAGTTTGTGATTATCAGACGTCTGACTCAAGATGGCGCCTATGCCTTCTGATGAGGCGTCCACTTCGATGAACGGGCGCTGTAGGTCTGGATGCCGAAGGCATGGTTGCTGCAGGAACACCTTCTTGAGGCAATGAAAGGTGGCTTCCGCTCCAGGAGGCCACTTCTTGGGATCCGTGCCTTTCCAGGTCAGGGCCGTCATCGGGGCGACTATGGACGCATAGTGGAGAATGAATGACCGATAATAATTCGCGAATCCCAGGAATCTTTGGAGTGCCTTTAATCCGGACGGCTGGGGCCATTCCCGAATGTCTTTCAGCTTTTGAGGATCCATACGGAACCCTTCACTGGAGATGATGTATCCCAGGAAGGGAAGGGACTCCTTCTCATAGAGGCACTTTTCTAATTTTGCATACAACTGATGTTCTCGGAGCCATTGCAGTACCTGGATGACGTGCTGACGGTGCGCGGTCAGGGAATCTGAGAATACTAAAATGTCATCCAGGTATACCACCACGCATTTGTATAGGAGATCGCGGAAGATCACGTTACAGAGCCCGAACAGCATCACTAGATACTCATAGTGGCCATCTTGGGTATTGAAGGCCGTCTTCCACTCATCACCTTCCTTGATTCGGATGAGGTTGTAGGCCCCTCGGAGGTCCAATTTGGAAAAGATCCTCGCCCCTTGGAGCCGGTCAAAGAGCTCCGAGATGAGGGGCAAGGGGTAGCGATCCTTCACTGTAATAGCATTTAAGCCCCGGTAGTCAATACAGGGGCGGAGACTCCCGTCCTTCTTCGCAACAAAGAAGAAACCAGCCCCGGCAGGGGATTTAGCCTTCCGAATGAAGCCCCTCTCCAGGTTCTCTTTGATGTATTCACTCATTGCCTGTGTCTCAGCAGGTGAGAGGGCGTATGTGCGGCCCCGAAGAGGCTCAGTACCAGGAAGGAGATTGATGGTGCAATCGAAGGAGCGATGGGGTGGAAGTATCTTGGCCTTCTGTTTCGAGAACACATCCGCGTATGCGCCATAGGGGGCTGGCAGGCCTGGAAGGCTGGTGGAAGCCACAGGACAGGAGTCAGGAACCACGGACTGGAGGCAATTGCCATGACACTTCGGCCCCCAGCGAGACAGCTGCAAAGTCTTTCAGTTAAACTTAGGTTTGTGTTCCTGCAGCCAGGGAAGGCCCAGGACAATCGGGTGTATGGAGTATTCCAGAACATACAGAACCGTGGTGTGTGTCACGCGCTCCGGGAGAGGTTTCCCTTGAATGGAGGAGATGACCAAAGGCGCTGGAAGGCGAGCTTGTGGTAACTCCAAATGCTCCGCCAGACTTTTCATGATGAAGTTACCCCTGGCGCCGGAGTCCACCAAGGCCAAAGTGTGGAACTCACCGCCGGCGAAGGTTAACACAACTGGTAGCGTTAGTGGAGGTACTGGGGAAGCACGGCCAGGATGAGACCTCCTTTCGGTCCTAGGCCCGAGCGTTTCCTGGCCGAGTCGGGCATACCGTTATCTGATGGTCCGCTGCTCCGCAGTAAAAACAGAGTCCTTCCCTTATCCACCTCCGGCGTTCCTGTGGGGAGACTCTTCCGTGACCTAACTCCATGGGTTCCTCAGCGGACGTTCCAGGAACTTCAGAAGCATTCTTGGGAGGCGGTGAGGACCTCTTCGCCGCCTTGACTACTGGAAGGCGAAGCCTCATCCGGCGATCCACTGTGTTGGCCAATTCTACCAGGCCGTCGAGGTCTTCCGGAAGTTCTTTCGCCGCTAGCTCATCCTGAAGGCGGGAGGCCAGTCCTTCCAGAAAGATCCCGTGGAGGCAACTGTCTCTCCAATTCAGCTCTGCGGCCAAGGTACAGAACTCCGTTGTGTATTCGGCCACAGTTCGAGTACCTTGTCACAATCGGAGCAATTCAGAGACTGCGGTGGATTTGTGGACGGGTTCATCAAAAATCCTCCAGAAGGCAGACAGAAACTGACTCAGGTTTTCGAAGACAGGGTCCCTTCTCTCCCACAGATGAGAGGCCTAGATCAGAGGCCTCCCGTCGAGCAGGGACATAATGTAGCTGGTCTTAGCTAGGTCGCTGGGAAACTGCACAGGAAGCAGGGAAAATCAGACCTGGCACTGACTGAGGAAGCCTCGACACAACTTTGCATCTCCGGCGTATCGAGAAGGTGCTGGGAGTTGAGTGGAGCTTCCTTGTCCCAGGTCACCCCCGGAGGCTTGGACGGGGTGCGGCTGAGTAGGGCGGCCTCCTTGAGCCCCAGGAGGAGACAGCAGCGTAGGGTTCATGGGCCCTATTGTCTTGAGGCGCTGGGTCAGGCCTTGTACCGCAGAGACCAGGGCATAGAGGGTCTGTTGTTGCTCCTTCAGGCGCTGGGCCATTCCAGGAATGGCCTGGCGGGCAGATGCCTCTGCCGGGTCCATGGACTTGGCAATCTGTTATGCTCAGGCTTGTGGACCCTTGGGCCGACGAGGGGATGTACACTTTGAGGAGGATCCGTAGGGTCTCTCGTCGGGTGGCGAGGCAGGACAGAAGAGGAGAGCAGCTGACCCCTGGCATTAAAGACAGAAGCTACTATGAAGATGGACAAGGAGATGAGCAGATGAGCGATCTTCACCACTGGTGGTCTGCAGTCACCCCGGGAGGAGCCCGTAGGGACCTGACCGCTGGGACTTAGCTGGACCTAGAAAGGTCAGGGTATCGGTGCAAAGGCCAACTGGAGCTTCGCCCTGGAAGCCCGCGGTCCCCCCAGGAGGAGTCCGTAGGGACCCGGACCACTGGGACTTAGTTGGGCCCTTGGAGACGATGGTCTTGAAGGAGTCCTAGGTCAAGTGCCAGAGGGTCGACACTCATCAGTCCGAAGTCGTGTACAAGAGAATCACCGTAAGCCAATCCAAAGTCAGGAACCAGAGAATCACCGTAAGCCAATCCGAAGTCAGGAACCAGGAACACCAAGACGAAACAGGAACCATAGTCCGAGCACAAGGAACTCACCGAAGCAAGCAGACTAGACAGCGTTGGAGGACATTGCCAAGTCGAGGAATGGTCAGAGGAAGTCTCCTTATATACTTCCTCTGGCCCTGGAGGTAAGAATCAGCTGCCGGAAATTAAAGGGGCGAGGCCCCTTTAACTCTGGTGAAGGGGCGTGGCCTCGTGTCCGATGGCGGCGGCCATCTTGGATTCGGGCCACGGAGGAGAGCAGCAGCGGCCGCGCAGGAGGAGCAGGGACGGCTCCGATCCTGGCAGCCAGCCCGAAGGCCTGCGCCATCGCGGGCCTTCGGGCTGGCAAGTTCGGGGCAGGGCAGTTGGCCCCGATGCTGCCCTGGTCGTCATCGGAGGTAGGGGGCCGCGCCCGCGGACAGCCGCGGGCACGGAACACAACATTTAGAATACTTTCCACTATTTTTCCTGGCACTGAAGTCAGCCTAACCGGTCTGTAGTTTCCCGGATCGCCCCTTGAGCCCTTTTTAAATATTGGGGTTACATTAACTATCCTCCAGTCTCCAGTCTTCAGGGACAATGGATGATTTTAATGATAGGTTACAAATTTTTACTAATAGTTCTAAAATTTCATTTTTTAGTTCCTTCAGAATTCTGGGGTGTATACCATCCAGTCCATGTGATTTACTACTCTTCAGTTTGTCAATAAGGCCTACCATATCTTCTAGGTTCACCGTGATTTGGTTCAGTCCATTTGAATCATTACCCATGAAAACCTTCTCCAGAATGGGTACCTCCCCAACATCCTCTTCAGTAAACACCGAAGCAAAGAAATCATTTAATCTTTCAGGGATGACCTTATCTCCTCTAACTGCCCCTTTAACCCCTCGATCATCTAACGGTCCAACTGACTCCATCACAGGCTTTCTGCTTAGGTTTTATTTTAAAAAGTTTTTACTGTGAGTTTTTGCCTCTACTGCCAACATCTTTTCAAATTCTCTCTTAGCCTGTTTCATCACTATCTTACATTTAACTTGCCAACGCTTATGCATTATCCTATTTTCTTCTGTTGGATCCTTCTTCCAATTTTTGAATGATGATCTTTTGGCTAAAATAGCTTCTTTCACCTCCCCTTTTAACCATGCTAGTAATCATTTTGCCTTCTTTCCACGGAGGGGGGAGGGAGTGAGAGACATTTTTTTCTCTTCTTCTTTTTATAATTTTGTTTTTACATAAGGAAATACATAGTTTCAATCATATTTTTACTAACTCTTGATTATTGGAATTGAAAATTAATGCCAATCTAAATTAATATTCAATAGTTGTTTGAAAGAAATCTGGCAGACCAAGGAGCCGACAGGCTTATACCACTTGAGGATGAGAATTATCTACCCTCGATTTAAATCTTGGCTCACCATTTCAAAAAGGTTGCCTACCCTGGCATAGAATTAGGTATATATTAGCTAATTTGCATAATTTACAAAATGTATGCATGCAAAGTGACTATTTGTAATGGGGATAAGTTTGGGGCCTAAATACTATGTAATATCATGAATATCACATGATATCACCCTGATAAGGCTATATTGCATGAAAAGCAACATTTATCGCTTGATAAATGCTGTTTAACTTGCATTATAGCCTTATCATGACTTTGAAATTCTAGGCCCAAGTTTGATGATTTTCCATCCTTTTTTATTGGAGAGTATCACTGATCCCTATTATATTTTTTTTCAACATTCCATTTGTTGGAAAGCATATAAAAAGCAGTAGCAAGGAACATGAAACACTTCTCAATTTTTTAAACTGTGTCTAATTCAAGACTAAAAACCATAATTAGTAGCTCTTTATAATAGAGAATGCAGAACTTTTTGCATCTGTTTTACACCTATTACACCCACTGATTTTATAATTGTTTCTATGACAGATGAATATAAAGGATACAGTAAATTTGCTCTGTTATTAATTTTATTGACTTAGAGGTAGAATTAAAGTTTTAAAGTAATGGAGATGTATAAAGAACATATTATTTCACAAAACAAATACTGGACTTTGTTATGGAGTCTCAGTTTAGTGGACCCTTGGGCCGACCTGCAGGAGACTGGGAAAGGTGGTCAATGTCTCTAGAATGTGGCAGGCCAGGAGACAGATGTTCAGGCAGGACGTAGAGGTGCTCTTCACCCTGGAAGCTGGTACTCCCCCGGGAGGAGCCCATAGGGGCCCGGCCGCTGGGACTTAGGCAGGTTGTTGATCAGGACTGAGAACTGGAACCAGACTAGGACAGTAGATAAGTACTGTAACAGGGCTCGGGTTCTGGAACCAGGCAGGAACTGTAGCAGGGCTTGGGTACTGGAACCAGGCAGGAACTGTAGCAAGACTCGAGTACTGGAACCAGGCAGGAACTGTAGCAGGACTCGGGTACTGGAACCAGGCAGGAACTGTAGCAGGACTCGGGTACTGGAACCAGGCAGGAACTGTAGCAAGACTCGGGTACTGGAACCAGGCAGGAACTGTAGCAGGCAAGCAGGAACCAAGCAGGTACTGTAGCAGGGAAGCAGGAACGGAGCGAGTAGCAAGGTAACTCACTCCGGGGCACGACGCAACATGGTACCAAGAGGTAAGCCCTTTGCAAGGCAAAGACTGAGTGTCCACGGCCGGCTTATCAAGGCCGCGGCGTCTGATGTCAGGAACTGGGCGGAGTCACCACTGGCGGGAAACGGCCTAGAAAAGCGTCCAAGTGGCACGTGTGTGCGCTTAGAAGCAGGGTGTCCATGGGAAGCTTCCCGGTGGCGCAGCCCCCATGGGGACACAACCGAACAGGGCGCAAACCAGGCCTCCAGAAGCGGGAGTAGGTCCAGGAGCACGGAGGTAAGGGTCTGGTCGCGGCGCTCGCAGTCAGAACCGCAACAGGACTTTACAATTATAGTTTATTTATTTATTTATTTATTTATTTATTTATTTAACAACTTTTAATATACCGACGTTCGTATGGCACATCACGCCGGTTTACAGGTAACTCAAATATAGGAGGAAATTACAATGAACAGGGAGCATGGGATGGGAGCAGGCCAGAAAGAGGAGAGGGGAAGGGGAGACAGGAGAAGAGAGGGAAAAGATAGGTAGCATGAGATAGAAAAGAGCAACCGTTATTTCTATTAAATAGATAATTAATTTATTTATATAAATAAATATTTTTATAAATATTAAATAGGCCTTTTAATCATAATAATTACATTTAGGGCTAGATTTTCAAAAGCCAATTAATGTTTATAAAACCTGTTTAAAAATTCCCTGCGGATGGCAGTTTGTGGGACTCGGGAGATGGGGCAGAAAAATCATTTATGTTCATTTATGAGTCTGCTTTGAACTTCAAGAAGACAGCTCTAACTACTGATTCTTGGGGAGAGCTAAGGAATAAGTTTAATTTTCCCTTATTTTAGAGGGCTTCTTTGTTATATTTTTCTGTTTTTTTTGTGTCATGCTAACCTTATCTCTATATTTTTCTAGATATTGATATTGCAGCATTAAATTGCTATGTGTTTGTTTAACCCAACCAAAAAAGGTAGTGGGCTATCTAGCTTTGGGTAGCTGACTCATAGTGCATTGCAGGGAGCAATCAAGTCCTCAGTCTGCTTTGAACTTCAAGGAGACAGCTCTAACTACTCATTCTTGGAGAGAGATAAGGAAAAAGCTAACTTAGCTTGCCAAATCTGGGGGACAGTCTGTTCAAAATCAATAGCAGATACAGGGTCCAGTGAACAGCCCTGGTCAAGTGTTAACTGTTTAACTCCCTTCTACCCTGCCCCTCTACCCAAGTACCCCTGGGTTTGTTTTTCTGATATAGGCTGCCTAAATACATAATTGGCAACAAGATAAATTGGAAATTTGGTAATTCCTTAGGTGTTATCCATCAAATAAATTTACCAAAATGAGGACTCTGCAATGTAACTAATGTGGAGCATTTATTCTGAGGGAATTTGTCTGGAAACTTAGGGCTTGCCCCATTTGTTCAGAACTCTCTTCCTTGAAAAAGGAGCTGGATGAAGTTAAAGCTGAAGTAGCTGCAATAAAAAAAGTTTCATCCACTTTACAGTGTTCAGGAATTAATTCCCCATTACCACAGAAAAACCAAAAGACAAGGAAAAAGGGGTTTACAGTGGGCTCAGGTAGGATAAGACCTGTGACCCTCAGACACCCGTTCACTGTGCAGCCCATAGGTCTATCCCCCCACTCACATAGGGCGTTAAGGAACCCAAAAAAATGGGATTATAATAGGCTCTGGTAGAATTAGACCTGTGATGTGGAGACACATGCTGTTTCAAGTGACACAAGTACAAATCGCCTTCTCTGTATTAGGTAACAAAGAAGCTCTTGTGAAAGAGAATGAAGTGTTATCTGAAAAGAAAGAAGAAACCCAATGCATACAGAAATTCCATAATACAATCAGTAACCAAAGGAAAAAGCTCATTATGCTGGGTGATTCTGTCATCAGAGGCACCAATCTGGGAACTCTTTTTGAGGGAAACACTACAGTTATTTTTATTTATTTATTATTTTTGTATGCACCAGCATACAATCTGAGATATCACATCAGTTTACATACAGGTACTGTAGGTATTTCTCTATCTCCAGAAAGCTTACAATCTAAGTTTTGTACCTGAAGCAATGGAGGGTTAAGTGACTTGCCCAAGGTCACAAGGAGCGACAGCAGTACTTGAACCTTGATCTCCTGGTTTATAGCCCACTACTTTAACCACTAGGCTATTCCTCCTCTAATCAGCATGAAAAAAATTGATAATTGCAAACAGACAAGTGGATTGGTTCAAACAAGAGCCACTTGTGCTTCACACAGATATCAGCAAAGATAGATTTACCTGGAAAAAATGATGGCTGAGCTCCCTCGAGACAGCCTGTGCTCTGTGGCAGCTAAGGAGGCATAAATAATAGGGATGTGAATCGGGCTTCGGACGATTGAAAATATCGTCGATATTTTCAAAATCGTCAGAAATCGGGGGCTCCCCCGAAACGATAGGAAAACCCCACGATATTGATCATGGGGGTTCTCTTATCATTTTGGGGGAGGGCGGGAAAAACGGCACACAAAAATAACCCTTAAACCCACCCGACCCTTTAAAACTAATCCCTTTGCTTCCCCTACACCCCCAACACCCCCAAAAACATTTTACATGTACCTGGTGGTCCAGAGGGAGTCCCGGGAGCGATCTCCCGCTCTCGGGCCGTCGGCTGCCACTAATCAAAATGGCGCCGATGGCCTTTGCCCTTACCTTGTGACAGGGTATCCATGCCATTGGCCGGCCCCTGTCACATGGAGGGAGCACTGGATGGCCGGCGCCATTTTTAAAGATGGCACCGGCCATCCAGTGCAGAGGTAGGGAGGGGGTTTAGATAGGGCCGGGGGGGTGGGTTAGGTAGGGGAGGGAGGGGAAGGTGGGGGGAGGCAGAAGGAAAGTTCTCTCCGAGGCCGCTCCGATTTCGGAGCGGCCTCGGAGGGAACGGAGGCAGTCTGTGCGGCTCGGCGCGCACAGGCTGCCGATTTTGGGCAGCCTTGCATGCGCCAACCCCGGATTTTAATGGATATGCGCGGCTACGAGCGTATCTATTGAAATCCCGTGTACTTCTTGAACTTTTTGATGTTAGATTGAGTTCTTAAATAAGGATGTAGAGAGTTCCATTTTTTGGGGGAAGCAATGGAGAATGCTCTGTTTCTAGTAGTTGATAGTCGAGCATCTTTAATGGGAGAAGTTTTTAGACAAGAAGTGTTGTTAGATCGAAGATTTGTACTGGTAATTTGTGGAGTGATTTTTAAACCAGTGTGTTTATGATGATCGGCATGTATTAATTTGTGAGTGATGATCAGGATCTTATAATCTACTCGAGATTTAATAGGAAGCCAATGGAGCGACATTAGTATTGGGGTGATGTGAACATATTTTTTTGTTCCTGTTAAAATTCTAGCTGCTGAATTCTGAAGAATCTGCAGAGGTTTAATGCTTGTTGATGGGAGGCCAATCAAAAGAGAATTACAATAGTCTATTGTTGAGAAAATTATAAGTTGCAAGACGGTTCTGAAGTCCGTTGAATTTAAAAAAGGTTTTAAACATCTGAGAACTAGGAGCTTATGATATCCTTCTTTGATGAACCATATTAGTTTCTTAAATGAAGCAATATGCTGAGGCGGGTTGGAAAAAAAAGAAAAGAAACATATTTTTTCCTGCACACCTCTAGTTTCTGATCACAGCCCTAATTTCAAAGCAGATTTACACGTGTAAGTCCGCTTTGAATATTTGGGCTAACGTCTTCAAATACTTTCTACTCACAGACTTTATTCCTAAACTCACTATTATAAAATTTAGCTCCCTAGGATACAATAAATTATAGGCTATTGAAATGAATTTCTAATCTACATAAAGCTACTGGGGTTTCTAACCCACTAGCATACTATTTATTGAGCTGTGTATGTGTCTCCATTGCATATTATCCTTTTTCTTTTATATCAACGGTGAAAAACTGCTAATCTCATTCCTTCTATTAATCCATAATATACACATAATACCCAGCATGAAATGCTGTACAAATAGAAATGTTTTTATCTTTATGCATAGAAATGAGTTAGGTGCTGAGATAAAACAGCATTTTAAAATTACCCATTGCTAGTAAAAATGAGAGAATTATTTGTATTTCCTGTATATCTTCAATTTAGGTCAGTTCACTCAAATATTACTGGCCTCTGGAGGGCAAACCATGGAAATCCTGAATAGTAACTGTTGTGAAAGCAAACATTCAGGCAATATTATATTAATAAAAGGGAAAACGTATGTCATGGCCTAAAATACCATATTCAGTATGCAGGAGGATTCACTGTAAACTGGGTTTATTTTCCAAAGGGATATACTGTAGTTGGCTATGTAAAACCTTACAAGTATATTTACCGAGCCACAGTATTCTCCAGAGGGAAAATACCACAGATGCACAAAGCTACAATATCAAGTACCAATGGTAAGGGAATCCTGTAGTATTTTCCCCAGCTGCATAATACAAAGGGGGAAAAATACTGCAGCCGAGCAGAACCAAAAATACTTTGTGGTGATGGTAGTCACACATCTTGGGATTGACATCTTTAAAGGGCCCTATTAGCCCAAAGTTTGCCAGCACAAGTGTGGCAAAATCACCGGGGTCTCAAGATAATAGGGATGTGCATTCGTTTTGAACGAATGTGCAATCTGCAATGCTAATGCCAGAAGTCTAAGAAGTAAGATGGGAGAATTAAAATATATAGCAGTGAATGATCACACTCTTAAATCCTAATAAAATCTCACCCTATAATGTATTTATCAACTTTAATTTATTTTTTGTGAAGAAATTTTTGAAAAAATGATTTTGAAAAAAACAATTTTGAAAGAGATTTATAATGTTGGAAAAAAAATTTTTTGCAGGTCGCCCGTATGACATAGTGAGGGCAAAGGTAGCGCCGGCGCCATTTTGAAGATTGGCAATATGGCCCGCGTGCAGGAGGTCGCTCCCGGACCCCCGCTGGACTTTTGGCAAGTCTTGTGGGGGTCAGGAGGCCCCCCCCCAAGCTGGCCAAAAGTCCCTGGGGGTCCAGCGGGGGTCCGGGGGCGATCTCCTGCACGCGTGACGTCGGGAGCCAGGAACCAAAATGGCGCCGGCGCTACCTTTGCCCTGTCACATGATAAGGGCAAAGGCCACCGGCGCCATTTCTCTTAACGCAGTTGTGGCCAGAGAGAGCGAGATCACGCCGGGACTCCCCCACTGGACCTCAGGTAATTTAAAACATTTTGGGGGTGTTCAGGAGGGTGGGGGATTTGTTTTAAAGGTTCGGGGTGGGTTTTAGGGTTTTTTTGGTGTTCCGGTTTTCCCGCCCTCCCCCGATTTACGATTTTTAACGATTTAAAAAAAACCAAAACATGACGATCAGATTTCCCTCCCCCCCCAGCCAAAATCGATCGTTAAGATGATCGATCACACGATTCACACCCCTAATAAATATAACTAAATAAATTCTGTGAAATCTAGGCATGGAAACTCCATTGAATTAGGGTTGGGATGTACAAAATATCACACATATCTAGAACTCCTATCTCTTATCAAAGCACAATTAGTTGTAAAATCTTGGCAGATTTTGCCCTGTTGGTGTTGTTCATTTTCATTTCTATAAATATTTGACTTTAAAGTGCAGTTAAGATCAGCACCAAAATGAATTATATTATTGGAACTTAATGTGGGCAAATATATACAAAGGTTATCAGTTTTTCCAGTATCGCAGACAGAAGCATAAATATTTCCTCAAGCAATATACTGTGCTTCAGAGACAGTTAGTACATCTAATGCTTTGCCACTTAAAACTTCATGTACAATATGAGCAGGAAAATACAAGGGTATAGAAAAGAAAGCAGTTAGTTACCCCATTAGAAGTAACTTACCATCCTAGTCTATGTTCCAGTTAGCTTACTCTGCAGCACTGGTAGGAACGTCTTAAAATAAAAAGCATTTATTCCCTGGTGTTATAGCCAATCAAAACTTCTTGAATGTTTTTCCAGATCTTTATCACTATTAATATTAAATGATGATAAGGTAAAAACCATAATGAAAATGAATAAGCTTCCTTTAAGTGTTGGCATTTATATTCACTTAGTCTAGTCTGACCAATAACTCTTGGAAAATGTATTTTTCCAACCCTGTTTCAGCATTTCAGTCAAGACCTTCATATTGTTTTAGACATTTGAATAAAAGCATTTATTTCAGAAAACATTTCATTAGAGTGGTAATTTTCAGCTGAAAGAGAAATGATTTTATTAGTCATGGGTAGATGATCACCTTCCGCCTTATCAATCAGGGCAGTGGACATACAGGCTTGGTGATTTTCATGCTGATTTTTTCTTCACTCAGCCTCTGTAATAGAATCTCCTCCACATGCTGATGTTTCACGGCACATATTTCCAAGTTCTAAATTATGTCTGAATTTCATAATTCTTATTCATATCATCAGCATAAAAAAGATCACCTGGTTTGTAAACTTTCTGGTGCTTAATTTCTGGGGTTGGTCATTTAACAGAAACAGGTTGCATTATATAAAGCAAAATGCCAATTGCTGTTTCATTATCTTTTATTTCCTTTTCTTGCTTGTTGATTTATTCAGTTTATATGCCATCTTTACATAATAGCTCAAGGTGCTATGCCAGAATAACTTTAACATACATTCAAAGACAATAGACAGTCCAATGCACAATCCCAGTGAAATCAATACTGCCAGCAGATCCCCCTTCTCTGATCCCCCTCAAAAAGTAAGTTCACAACGCAGGCCTATAGGCCTGAAAAGCCTCCTTCTTCTCTGCCACCCCCTAAAAAATAAAATTAGTAAACAGCAAGCACTTCACTGACCCACAGCAGGAGGGCACCTTCCTCCACTTCTCTCCCTATCCCTGTCACCTCCATCCCATCTGGACCTCCCTCTCAATTCCCTTGCCATAAGTGGGAGCTTAGAACTATCAGGATAAATGGCTCTGATAGCCGAAGCTTGCCATTTATATGGATAATCTTTCAGTTATCTAGATAAATGGCTTTGAATATCAATCTCAATTACAACCTCACTTAACACTGACTATCAAAAAATAACAAACACAATATAGAGATTATCTAAGAATGCCATGATCTAGCGGAAAAATAAATAAATAATTTTTATATCCTTGATCATTACAAATTGAATGAAATGACTGGGTTTTCAGAGAATTCCTAAAAGCAAGATATTCCTTCATCAAATGCAATTCTTTATGCATCAGATTCCATAAGTAAGAGTTTGTCCATGAAAAGAAGTATTTTCTGTTTGATCTAACCAGAAATCAAAAAAAGTGGGTAACTAACAATGCCTCATGTGCGGAGCTATAGCAAGTCTACTCAGTTCATGAGGTTAACTGAATTTTAGGGATGTGAATCGTTTTAGGACGATTAAAATTATCGTCCGATAATTTTAATATCGTCTTAAACCATTATGGAACACAATACAATAGAGATTCTAACGATTTATCGTTATAAATCGTTAGAATCGTGAGCCGGCACACTAAAACCCCCTAAAACCCACCCCCGACCCTTTAAATTAAATCCCCCACCCTCCCGAACCCCCCCCCCCAATGACTTAAATAACCTGCGGGTCCAGCGGCGGTCCGGAACGGGCTCCTGCTACTGAATCTTGTTGTCTTCAGCCGGCGCCATTTTCCAAAATGGCGCCGAAAAATGGCGGCGGCCATAGATGAACACGATTGGACGGCAGGAGGTCCTTCCGGACCCCCGCTGGACTTTTGGCAAGTCTTGTGGGGGTCAGGAGGCCCCCCCCCAAGCTGGCCAAAAGTTCCTGGAGGTCCAGCGGGGGTCAGGGAGCGATTTCCCGCCGCGAATCGTTTTCGTACGGAAAATGGCGCCAGCAGGAGATCGACTGCAGGAGGTCGTTCAGCGAGGGTTCCGGCGCCTCGCTGAACGACCTCCTGCAGTCGATCTCCTGCCGGCGCCATTTTCCGTACGAAAACGATTCGCGGCGGGAAATCGCTCCCTGACCCCCGCTGGACCTCCAGGAACTTTTGGCCAGCTTGGGGGGGGCCTCCTGACCCCCACAAGACTTGCCAAAAGTCCAGCGGGGGTCCGGAAGGACCTCCTGCCGTCCAATCGTGTTCGTCTATGGCCGCCGCCATTTTTCGGCGCCATTTTGGAAAATGGCGCCGGCTGAAGACAACAAGATTCAGTAGCAGGAGCCCGTTCCGGACCGCTGCCGTTCCGGACCGCCGCTGGACCCGCAGGTTATTTAAGTCATTTGGGGGGGGTTCGGGAGGGTGGGGGATTTAATTTAAAGGGTCGGGGGTGGGTTTTAGGGGGTTTTAATGTGCCGGTTTTGCGATTTTACGTTTTTTTGATTTTTCACGATTTTTCACGATTTTTCACGATTTTTCACGATATTTTACCCCCCCAAACGGCAACAATACAATTCCCTCCCCCTCCCAGCCGAAATCGATCGTTAAGACGATCGAGGACACGATTCACATCCCTACTGAATTTTGAACCTCTTAGTAATCAGAAAAGCAGTGTTAGAATTTTGAATTACCATCTACATCTGATTGGCAGTCAATGGATTTCTTTGAATACTGGACATATATTTATTTATTTGTTTGTTTGTTTATTTATTTATTTAAAAGTTTTTATATACCACACAAAGAGACATTTACATGTCCGTCTAGGCAGTTTACAGGCACACATATATAATTTAAAAGATAATAGAGTAAAATAAATTCATACAAAGCAGTAGACCTTAATGCAATTATTTGAATATCAATCTCAATTACAACCTCACTTCTTTTAATTACAGATATCTCCCTTGCCATGCAGTTTTGGATTAGTTGTGCAACCCCTGCTTCATTTGCTTCTTGGATATATGGGCACAGCTGGAAAACTGCTGGGCCTCCATGGACCCCTTGAGGGCTATCAGGCTCCTATTACAGGAAGTAAGATTTGCTTCAGTACTCTTAGAGGTATGACTTTCTTTGTTATCCCACAAATACAGTTCATCAAACATCAGTCTGACTTATTCTGAGTCCCAGATCCCTATTATAATGCGCTTTAGAAACCCTCACCCTCAGTTTTTGGGACTCCATCTTTTGTTACCTAATAGAGATGCTGATTTCTCCTCTCCTTCTCTAACAATCCACAGCAGTCTCCTTGCACAAGAATTAGATATTTCTCCCTCCAGTGATTTCTCCTCTGAGAAAAATCTCTTCACATGGACTTCAGAAAAAATTCCTACTACCACTCTGCTGAGTGCTGAAGCGCTGCAGCACCGTTTCATAATTTAGAGGGCAATAATGAAAGCCCTCTTTGTAGATAAAACAGCATTTTGCCTGCAGTAAAAGGGACTTTCATTTTTGCTCTCTGAATGCGGGCAAAATTATACATCTTGCTCTAAAGTGTGGATAATTTTGCCTGTATTTTAAAGAGGCATTTCTGAATTTGGGGAGTGTGGAGGATGGAGCAAAGTGGAGTTTTCTATAATCAAAACTACATGTGTTCTTTTACCTGAAAAAAATTACCTAGAGAGAAAGCAAGTGCAAATCTCTGTCGGTAATTTTTGAAGGAACAATAATCAAAGTAAAAATACATGCATAATTTTGTCTTGATTATTCATAGACACTCCACAGGTAAATTAAAGTATTTGCAGAATTTGTACCAACATGGGTAGTTTGATTATTGCACACTAATGGGATCATTAATCATAAGGCATTAGGGCCTTATCGTGTGTGTTCCCGACGTAACACACGATAATACCAAAACACATGTTAAATACCGCAATGCAAAATGTGTATGCGAATTAAAAATTGAGTAATCGAGTGGGTGGAGTTTTGGTGGGATTAATGGAAATGAGGGTCACTAGCACGGAATGTGATACAGTAACATACACTAACATGGGATATAATGCCGGAAATAACTACACCTTCTTTTTGTGCGGTATTGTGAAAAAACTATTTATTGTGCTCCTGCGGCTGATAGCGTGGATCATGGGTATTATCACAGTGATTATCACGTGCCACAAAAAGAGGAAGTAGAACTGACACAGCTACCAGGCCTTCCTGGCCCAATAAAAACAGCTGTTCTTACCTGGTCTAGCTTCCTAAAGCCATAATGTTTGTGGCAGGTTTAATTGTTGGGGGATACTGGATGTTTCGGGAGGCTCACCGCAGACAACAACAAGAGGAACAACAATTCCCGGATCTCCCCCCAGATCCCCCATGTGTCTCCGCACTAGCCAAGGATACCACACTGAGTGGCAGCCAGCTTCAGCAAAACCTTATACAGCACTATGTTGCATGATAGGCTTCACTTACCCTATGTCCATCCAAGGAAGGGAAGCCAGTAGAGTGTTAGCTGCTGCTCTCCTCTCTTCTCATCTTTCTTTTTCTCACTGCTTTTCTGTGTGGGTCAGTGTGTTACAGAATACATGTATGCCTACTCAGGAATCATCTTGACAATGGACTGTACTTGAAAAACAATTGTGAAAAAAAAGATTACATCAAATACTTGTGGCTGCCATAATGTGTTCTGCCTGACAGTGACACTAAAAGAGGGATGTGTGGCATGTAAGTTTGTGAACGACTGCCAACACAGTGTTCGTAGTTTGGCCTACCTAGCACCGTGTGGCTTGCTGGCCCTCCCTAGTGGATCCCATCCTAGCGCTCACATGTGATATTGCCACTAGTGTGATGTCACCCCAGATGGCCCTCGAGCATGGAGAGCAACAGCTGTAGAAATGCTGTAAATATCAAATAGCTCTGAAGCTTAAAGGCACAGCCTAAAGGTACAGGTAGACAGTTTAAGATTCAACGGCAGAGTTCCTATTTTACTGCCTCATTCTGAAGCTGAGAAATGTGTGCATGTGAAGTTATACACCTGTACTGGGTAGGCTTACTGTCACATGGGCGAGCCAAGACACAGCTCACATCACTGCCTCACCAGTTTCAGAGCCACTGCTGACTACGTTTTCCAACAGAATCCAGATTTCCAGGACATGTTGATCCAGGCCTGGTCTTACTGCCATACATGCAGGTATTGATAGTCTTGGTTTTGCCCAGAAAAGCTATAGGGAAATCAGATGAAATCCCAGCATGTAATGGGTTCCAAACATGTCCTGAAAATTGGAGCCAGTTGTCAACCCTACTGCAGATATCAGAGTGCTCTAGTAGCAAGTCTTCCCTTACAGCCTTGGGTAAAGCACCTGTGTTATTGAGGCCATTCCCACAGGTCCTTCCAAGCAAGCATACCTCTTGGTGGTTGCATGCACCCAGACACAGATGCACCATACTACACCTAGCTATGGAATTTGTAAATGATAATGTGCAGAAGGTGAGTGCCTTGGCCATTGTGATGTCATGTAGGTTTTGTTAGCTGGACCGTGACAAGAGGCCACATCAAGGAGGATGGAATATGGGCAGAGAATTGAAGAGGGCTTTAGAGTTAGGCTGCAGGACCACAATGGTTGAAGGTAGACCATTCCTTCTGCTAACTGGCACAGGAACTCTGTAGTGAGGAGGGGCCCAGCAGACTTCTTCCATCTAGCTGGCACAGGAACTCTATAGAGGGGCCCGCCCAGGTTGTTGGTACAACTCTTCCTATTTGGCATTCGATGCCATCACCTTTGACTTCATGACTCCTTGCCACATCATGGCTTGCCACTTGGAGGGGACATGTCTTTTGGGGGCCTACCCCTCTGGCGTCTGTCAGTTCTGCTGCAGGGTGTGGACTGAATAATGCTGGGGAAGACTCGGATGGCTGCTCAGGCATCCTTTGAAGGATCTGCATCAGCATCTTGGTAATACTATTGACTGTTGTGGCCAGCATCATAACACCCTGCATGTTTGCAGCAGTCTGATCTCGCAGGGCCTGGCTCTGCCTGTTTACAGCCCTCCTGAGGCGCACTAGCTCTGTCTGTAAGTGTCAGAAGTGTACCTCATTTCTCTGGTCCAGCTGGTTCAGCTGCTCCTGCATGGACTCCTTTGTTGGTGGCAGGGATGTTGTTGGTCCAGTGCTGGTGCTGGGCCTGGTGCCAGGGCTGGTGATGGTTCTGGTGGCATTGCAGTGATGCTAGTGTGGAGTGCAGAAATGTGGGCCTCCAAATGTAGCATGATGGGGCTTCTGGGCTGATTCTGCCAAGGGCGTGGTGCTTCAGGCTGACACTGTGGTGTGCTGGCTCGAGTTTATGCAGAATCAATTGGCTCCCACACAAGGCTTGGTTCCTCCATTAAGTCAGAGATGTTGAGGGACACATTGAGTGGGCTGGGTGAACCCAGGAGTTGCAGCATCTGCAATGCCTCCTGAACCTGTTGCTGCTGCTACTCCTCTTCACTCACCTGGGTCTGAGCATCCATCATGAAGGCCCTCTGCAAAAGGGTTGCCGCATTGCTGGTCCCGGGGGCTTCCTGGCTGGGGCCAGCAGCTTTGTGGGTGAGAGCTGTGGAAACAAAACATAAGACATAAGTACCAATGGCAGCAAGTATCCTTTTTGCATTTGGCATCAGAGGTGAACTTTGCCTTTTAAGCATTGTGAGCATCTTATGCCAAATGATGTGTACACCCATTGCAGCCTTGCCATTTACAGGTGAGGTGAACTTACTAGCTGTGGCTTGTGTGGTGTCCAGCTGCTCCGCCATGGCCTCGAAGACATCTGGTCCCAGTCTTTGCTCCTCCATGGGAGTGAGGATGATGGGACAAGGGACTCCTCCTTCAGTTCAATGTATATATTTGTTTCTGCTCGTCACCTTGGCTTTCAACCGTGCCTTGATGTCCTGGTACCTGTGGGCCACCTGATCCCCAGTGCATTGGTCTCCGCTGTGCTGGGAGATGCCCTGAACTATGTTGTACCAGATCTGGCCCTTAGCTGCCTTCAAGGTTTTGGTCGCACAGTTGTCGAACAGCATGGCATAATGACCCAGGGCCCCTGCAATGACCATCTCATTACACTGAAATGAGGGTGTCCTGCTGCCTGACTGCCAGAAGGGGATGCCACTTCCACTTCCAAAGAGGTGTCCTCTCTTTCCTCACTCTCCATCCCACTCCCCTCTCCCCTCTCTTCCTCCCCCCTTCTGCCCCATCCTGCAAAGTCCCTTCCCCTCTGCCCTCTCTTGTTATCCCTAGCCTGCTGTCCTCCTCTCTCAATCCTCACCTGCCTATCCCCTTTTCCCTCCAGCTTCCTCCTATCCCTTCTCTCCTGCCTTTCTCTACTCCTGTCCCTGTCCCTACTCCTACTCCTATTCCTCCTGCTTGCATTCTCCCACCTTCTCTCCTCCCTCCTCCCCTCCTCTCCTCTCCCCTCTCCCCATGCCTCTCACGTTCTATCCTCCTCACTCCTCCTCACCACTCCTCCACACTTCGCCACCAACACCACTCATCACTCCTTCACACTCCTCCACTACACCACCCCTCACTCCTCCATTCACACAACTCCTCCTCACTCCTCCACCTCTACTACTCCACACCAAAAGACAGATAAACTGGACAAACACAAACTTTCACTCCAACAAAGAAGACAAAAGGCCGAAGCAAAGAGAAACAGATGGCAACAGAAGACCAGAAAACGCATTCAGGTAATTGATTCAGAAAAAGCTCCTACTTCCAGTAAACCACTCACCAACTCTCCTCTCCTCTCTCTCCCACACCTGACACATCCTCAAAGAGGCAGCTTTGGGAAGCTGGGATATATAAACTGAAAAAATAATGCACCATGGACTAATCTACACTAGCAGCGTAAAATGACATGGCATGCGGTGACACAATGTGCGATGTGATGATGCAACATGCCATGCGCTCACAAAATGCACCGTGCATTATTTACCTATGCAACGTGGTAGGCAGGAAATTGGCCTTAACCATGCCCTTTCTTTAATAAATTAGCTGGCTAGAAATTAAATGGATAACTTAGGGGCATTCTGGGGGTGTAACTGGGAGGAGTTGTGTTAACCAGTTAAATTATTTGGCTAACTCTGATATTCAGTTAGCTGGATAACTTGGCCAGCTAAATTTGATCAGGCCAAAGAGCTATCCTAAAAATAGTCGGATAAGATAGCTGGCTATATTCAGTAGTGTGACTGCACTATTGAATATACCTCCAAAGTTAGTTAGATAAATTTATCCAGCTAACTTTGCTATCAGATCAGTAACTGAATATGGACTGCATTGTGTTTTTCCCCCAAGTCCAGTTTGTAGTAGTTTAAAGTAGAGGCCAGGATGCCAGAAAGAGCTGAAGGCTTTTGCAAGATCAATAAAACATGCAAATCTTCTCCCTGAAGAGGTGTTCTTTACATGTTTGTTGATCTGTGTTTATAAGTTAAAGGTTTGGTCAGTGGTTCTGTGTTTTATAAAGAACACAATTTAACGTCTGTGAACACTTTTGCTTTTTGTTAGGAATTTTAGTATTCATTTGTTAAGGACATTACAGAACGGATAGCAAATATTACTGTTGACACAGATCCCTCTGTAGTTATTTGGATTAGTGGTATCTCCATATTTATAGATTTCTGTAATTAAACCTTCTTACCATGTCTTAGGGAAGTGGCTAGAATGCTAAATCAGGTTAACCAGTTTTACTCATACTTCCTGGATTTGAATATTGCTGTAGTTGAATATTTCATTTAGTATCCTCTCAAGGCTACTTGCTTTTCTAGGTTTAAGTATCTGTAGACATTATTTGATTTCCTGTATTTTTATAAGGGTGTCAAGGGATATTTGATATTCTTGATTGCCTTTCTAGCAGGTATAATTTCCCTTGGGTGGATTTTTGAAACGGGCCCACTCTCTCTCTTTTGAAAAGGTAAGCTGCCTTCCCACTGCAAAAAAAAAAAAAAATAATAATAATTTGGAGAAACCTTTCCAGAGAGCATGCCAGCACCCTTGTTGCCTACTCCATTCTTTCATGACATTGTCTAACTCCATACTCTTCCTAGTGTCTCATGAAGACACCTATAAGTGTTTTACACAGAAACTCATCAATAAATACCACACACTTATTGACCTATTGCTGCAAGGTTCTTAATTTTAGCCTATGATGAAATCTACTAGGCTTTACATATAAAATAAATAAAAAATAATATTTATAATAAGGATTCTTCTAGATGCTTCTTGATATATATTGAGAAAAACAGCACTTTCCAATAGTGGTTAGTGTGCTGTAGTTGAATGGCAATAATAATAGTTTAATATTTATAAATCATCTATCTTTACAGATCCAAAATGCTGTAAAACAAAATCGATAGCATTAAATATGATGGCAAAATGTAATTACAGAGGTGCTGCAAAATCAATTCAGCATTAAAGGCAGAATGATATATATAAAAAGAGTTTTAACTTTCAATTATAAGTAGTAACCCTGGCATGAAAAACTGAAGAAACAAGACAATATTTCAAGATGGATGGTGTTATTTTGCTACACTAGACTGAAAGAAAAATGTATGGGAGAAAATGGGAGAAAAGAGTAAATATCTCAAAAGGCAGACATAAACAGAGGAAATCTAAGATTGCTGAATTTATTATAAAAAATGGGCAGTAACAAAATTATTCTTTGATTAAGTGCCCAGAGTAGTAGATCAGGGGTGCAGTAGGTAGGTTCTTTCTATATTTTAGCAAATCCTTTCACACTATTCCCAAATAAAAGATTGGTGAACAAGTTAATCAGTCTTTGCGTTAAAAGAAAAATAAACAACTGGTTGAGAAGGCGGTTGAACAACAAGCCACACAGATTGGTGGTCTATGAGGTTTGACCCGGTGAAAGAAAAGAGCCCATCTGTGTACAACAGGGAATATTGTTAAACCCAGATCACTTCAATATCATAATTAGTGAAGCTGGAAAAAAGTTAGAAAGGAATGTATATGATCATCCTCCAGCTAGACTGGCAACAAATTGATATCTTTCGTCTCCTTTCCCAGCTTGGTGACATATGCAGCAGGACTGCCCTCTGTCCTCTCTTCTATTTGATTTAGCCATTGAGGCAGTAGCTCAGCTGATAAGGTTGGACCAGCTGATTCAGGGGTTTAAATTTAATGACAAAATGTCTTTGTATGCAGATGATGTTCTTTTATTTCTTACTAATGTTCATGCTTTGGCGTCCACGCTTCTGGGCATGCGGGAGGAATATGACCAGGTTTTGGGCTATGAGATAAATTATCAGGAGTCAGAACCTTTTCCTGTGGGTTCTGTGGGGGAGGGGTCTATGCCCAGGTCTCTGCAGCACTTCTGGAGAGTCAGAGAGAGATTCGAGTATCTTGGTATTTATATCCTTAACAAGTGGACAGATCTTTATAAGAAGAGCTATGCACCAATGGTCCAGAAAATTCAGGCAATTTGAAAGACAGGTAGGATATGCTAGTATCTTGGGCTGGGAGATTAGTTATTTTCAAAATGAATATATTGCCTCAGCTAATTTACCTTTTTCAGCATTTTCCATTTCTCTTCCCATGCCATTTTTTTTGCTACGATGAGTAATGATTTTGCATACTTCATTTGGTGAGGTAGGGTACCCAGGATTAAATTTAGCTCACTCTGGAGGATTAAAATGAATGGTTGCTTTTCAGCCACTTCAAACTGGATTAGATTCAGGTATTTTCCTGTTCCCATAAGTCTCACAAACTATGTTTTGTATCTGAGGCAATAGAAGACGAAGTGACTTCCCTAAGGTCATAAAGAGGAGCATTGGGATTTGAACCCTAGCTAATAGAACATTGCTCTAACAACTAGGCTACTCCTGAGTACAATGCCAGCAACTCAGCCTAGGCCTAGGCCTAGGCCAAGGTCTGATATTGGGGACTGACCTGGAGGCTGAGTGCCAACACCTGGGGCTCAGCCTAGGCCGAAGCCCAATGACAGAGAATAACCTGGAGGCCGAGTTCCAAAGACTGGTCCTCAGCCCAGGCCCAGGCCTGATGCCAAGGTATGACCTGGAGTCCAGGTCCCAATGCCTGGGCCTCAGCCTAGGCCAAAGTCTGAGGCTGAGGGCTCTACCTTGGCCCTGCCCTTGCATGTGTTGTCCTCTTCTAACTTCGTTCTTCTTGGCAATGATGGTGTTCATTGGGGATAAACCAGAGTTAATTAATTCCAGCACCTCCCTCTTCAGTGGAGAGTACCATTTTGGTGTACAGCATTTAAATTGCCGTACAACAAAATGACAACCTCACCTGAGAAATGCGCCAGAGTTAATTAACTCCTGTGTATCACCAGCAGAAACCGTCATTGTAAAGAAGAATGAAGTAAGAAGAGAACGAAGCATGAGGCCTACACCAGAAGGCAGGAGCAGCAATGCACAATATGGGGTTGATTTTCAAAACCTTACACTCGTAAATCCTGGGGAGTGTGAGGTCAATTTTCAAAGGCCCGGCCACACGCATAAATCCCCGCGACCTCGGGAAAGGGGCAGGAAGGGGTGGGGCTAGAGGTGCCCGGCCCAGCGGGCATTTGCCGCTGTGCCGGGAGATCATGAGCCGGCAAGGTGCCGATGCACGCAACTTGCTCCTGCCCCGAGGCAGGAGCAAATGTTAAGATAAGGATTTGGGGCGGTTAGGATAGAGCTAGGTGCAGGAAGGTTAGGGGAAGGGGTAGGAAGGTTAGTATAGGGAGTAGGAAAGTTCCCTCCCAGGCCGCTCCTAAATTGGAAGGCCGCGGGCATTGGTGCGCAGATTGCACAAATGTGCACCTCCTTGTGCATGCCGACCCCTGCTTTTATAACATGCGCATGCCGCACTACCCCAAGTATTCACCCACTTCTCCCCTCAACCCCTTTTAATATTCACCCCTCTTCCCTTCCCAAAAATCAGTCCTGCCTGACATGAGCTATGGTAGCTTTCCAGATTGACAACTAAAGAGTAGCAAATCACTTGGACCAGATGGTATGCATCCTTGGGTACTGAAGGAAGTAAAAAATGAAATTTCTGATCTATTAGTTAAAATTTGTAACCTATCATTAAAATCATCCATTATACCTGAAGACTGGAGGGTGGCCAATGTAACCCCAATATTTAAAAAGGGCTCCAGGGGCGATCCGGGTAACTATAGAAACTGAGAAGAGATTTATGTGGGGAAAACCATGATTCTGAGACCCGCCCCCTCCCCTGACATCATCGCAAACAGAGCCGGGCAGTTTGAAAGGCACCAAGCAAGCACCCCTTCGTGCAACCCTTTGTGTTATTTCTTTAATATGCTCCTTGTTATACCTTTTGCTTAAGAACTTTGATTTTAATGGTTTTATTTTTGTAATCTCTTAGCCTCAGGTACAAAAATTTTAGATTGTAAGCCCTTTTAGGGGATAGTGAATTACCTATTGTACCTTATTGTAAACCGATGTGATATCTCTTTTTGAAATGAACATCAGTATATAAAAATCGTAAATAAATAAAATAAATAAATAGAACAGTGAGCCTGACTTCAGTGCTAGGAAAAATAGTGGAAACTATTCTAAAGATCACAATCGTAGAGCAAATAGAAAGACATGGTTTAATGGAACACAGTCAACATGGATTTACCGAACAAATCTGCTTCATTTTTTTGAAGAGGTTAATAAACATGTGGATAAAGGTGAACCAGTAGATGTAGTGTTTTTGGATTTCCAGAAGGCATTTGACAAAGTCCCTCATGAGAGGCTTCTAAGAAAACTAAAAAGTCATGGGATAGGAGGCGATGTTCTTTCGTGTATTACAAACTGGCTAAAAGACAGGAAACAGAGTAGGATTAAATGGACAATTTTCTCAGTGGAAGGGAGTGGGCACTGGAGTGCCTCAGGGATCTGTAGTGGGACCCTTACTTTTCAATATATTTGTAAATGATCTAGAAAGAAATACGATGAGTGAGGTAATCAAATTTGCAGATGATACAAAATTGTTCAGAGTAGTTAAATCACAAGCAGATTGTGATAAATTGCAGGAAGACCTTGTGAGACTGGAAGATTGGGCATCCAAATGGCAGATGAAATTCAATGTGGACAAGTGCAAGGTGTTGACTATAGGGAAAAATAACCCTTGCTTTAGTTACACGATGTTAGGTTCCATATTATGAGCTACCACTCAGGAAAAAGATCTAGACATCATAGTGGAAAATACTTTAAAATAGTTGGCTCAGTGTGCTGCAGCAGTTAAAAGAGCAAATAGAATGTTAGGAATTATTAGGGAGTGGTTAATAAAATGGAAAATGTCATAATGCCTCTGTATCGCTCCATGGTGAGACCACACCTTGAATACTGTGTACAATTCTGGTTGCCGCATCTCAAACAAGATATAATTACAATGGAGAAGGTACAGAGAAGGGCAAACAAAATGATAAAGGGGATGGAACAGCTCCCCTATGAGGAAAGGCTGAAGAGGTTAGGACTATTCAGCTTGGAGAAGAGATGGCTGAGGGGGGATATGATATGAAGTTAGCAAGTAGCACATTTAAGACTAATCGGAGAAAATTCTTTTTCACTCAACGCACAATTAAGCTCTGGAATTTGTTGCCAGAGGATGTGGTTAGTGCAGTTAGTGCAGCTGGGTTCAAAAAAGGTTTGGATACATTCTTGGCAGAGAAGTCCATTAACCGCTATTAATCAAGTTTACTTGCGGGCCGCCCCGGCATCCCCCGGCACAGGCCGCAGTGCCGGAGGACTCGGGACCGCCCTCCCGGCCCACCCCCAAATCGTCGACATGCCCCCGGACCCGCCCCAGACCGCCCCCTGCTCTGGACCCGCCCCTGGACATGCCCCCTCCCGCCCCTTTTATGAAGCCCCGGGACTTACGCGCGTCCCGAGGCTTTGCGCACGCCAGCAGCCTATGCAAAATAGGCGCGCCGGCGCGCGTGGGCCCTGTGCGTGTAAATCCAGCCGGATTTACACGCGCAGGGCATTTAAAATCTGCCCGATAATGAATAGGGACATATACGTTGCAGATTGCCAATATGTCAAAAACGAATTCACACCCCTCCAAGCAACTCTGGTTAGTGATTCTCCCTTAGTTATTGGAGTTGGTTTTAACCTTCCTTTGGACCCTTCAGTTTACAGGAAATCTTTAGTTCCATTAAGACCTTTGAAATCGCATTAGATATTAGAGAAAATGATTACTGATTTAGGTTTGGTTGATCTATGGAGACTGTTATATCCTCCAGGAAAAGATTTAGCTTTGTAATCTCATCCTCACAACTTATACTCACTTATTGATTTTTTTTTTTTTAATTTCAAAGTCAATATTTGTTTCTGTGGTACACAAATTGAAGCTATTCACATTTCAGATCATGCTTTTATTTGCATTGAATAAGACGGGGTGTCTAATGAGGGGTGGACTGGAGATTAAATTCAGTTTTAAAATAGTATCAGAATTTTCAAGAGAAGATCTCTCAGTTGACTAATGAGTATTTTTGACTGATTGATTTTAGCAAGATTTTGGGATCTTGTATAGCATGCTTATAAAGGTTTTCTTCAAGGGGAAATTATAAGGTATGGTACACTTAAAAATAAGAAAAGAATGTATTTAGTTAACAAACGTGAAGCCAAAATTAAAGTTTTAGAGAGACATTATATCTCTACTGACAACAGGCATACTCTGTTAATATTACAGAAGTTAAAATTCTGTTCAATTCTTTGCTAATTCACAGGGCACTATTTATAGCCAATTCTAAATACTATATTGGTCATAATAGATCTGGTAGGGTTCTGGCAAACTATCTAAGAACTTAAAAAAAAACCAACCTAAAATTCATGCTATTTATAGTGGGCCAGCGTTGCTGCATTATACTAAAGATATTGTCCATCTGTTTCTGAATTACTATTGTCAGCTATATTAATTGGAAATTCATTCTTCAGATTGCCTTATTAATCAATTTTTTGGATCACCTTGAACATCTAAAATTAAATAATACTATTGTAACCAGACTGGATAATTCCATCACTTCTCAAAAAGTGCTTCTCGCTAATAACTCTTTAAGGGCTACATTTACTAAGCATTTTTTCCATAGACACAGAATGGGAGAAAAGCCTTAGTAAATCAGGCCCTAAATTTGTAGAAATCTTTGGGTGAGGATGGTTTTACAGTTCAAATTTTAGGATTCTTTTTCTTTTTATTGTCTCAGTGGTTCTGCAAGTTTTATAAGAAATGCATCTCAAAAGGAGAAGCTAGAAGTTCATTTTCAGAAGCTATTACTATTCTTTTATAATAACCTGGTAAAATCTTTTATTTTTTCAGATTTAGAGGTCTATGTCATTACTTAAAATTGATTATAAGATCTATGGTAAAGTATTAGCTATGAGGCTATCCAAAGGTCTGAATCTGTTAATTCATCCTAGTTAGACTGGGTCCATAAAAGGGACACTATCAGCAGATACTTCCAGATCACTATGTCATCTTAATAATGCAAAAATAAAAACAAAAAAAAAAAAGCACTGGGGAAATTATTTTTTTAATTTTTAATAATTAATCTTGTTAATCTCTAATGAAGCACTCAAAGACTGTTGATAAAGTGTTGTAGAAATAAAAGGGAAAACATAAGATAGCTCACACTGGATTAACTCAATACTCCAGTGAAAAATGCAAACTTGTAACTGCCATCACAGAAGAAAAAGTTTTTCATTTCAAATACAATAAGCACAAAGGCTTTCAAAAATACTGTTATCTCAAACAAAATAATTATACAGTTCAATGAGCACAATGGCTTTCAGAATTACTATAAATTGCAACAGAATGACTGCAGATATGAAATACAATACTTATTAATAATAGGACTTCTCTGCAAAAAATGCAGACATGGGCCATGTTTCGCAAATGCTGCTTTTGGACATCAGTTCAATGTGCTTCAAAAATTCAAGCTTCTAAGGCCTGGATTTATCAAAATGCACAAAATATTGCATGCAATAGAAAAAGGGGGGTGTTTTATGGTAATAGGCAGTTTATTGCAATACCTATGTGAAGCACTAAGTTATTGCAAATTGTGATAACCTTTTTGCACCTTGAGAGAAGTGGCAGAATTGTGGTATGTCCTACATACAACCATGAGAGTGAGTGAGTGAGTGTGAGAGAGAACCTAACCATAATGCCTTTACACTAGAGAGGTATTTATATCTCTATAGGAGGGAGGCCCACATAGTAACTCGAGGTGAGGTTTATATATTAGTGTAGGGGTTAGGGGCCACTTTGACAATCAATGTGAGATGTACCAACCGAACAGTGCTCTCTTGTGAAACTTTGATGACCTTCAGAGTGAAGAAACTCACTCAAAGATGAGATTTGTGCAATGTTCTCTCAACCTAGCTTGATGTTACCCAGATAGAGAGTCCAACAAGCTAGGTTGAGAGAACATTGCCCAAATCTCATCTTTGAGTGAGTTTCCTCACTCCGAAGGTCATCAAATCTTCACAAGAGAGTACTGTTCTGTTCGTATGTCTCACTTTGAATGTCAAAGTGGCCCCTAGCCCTTACACTAATACATAAACCTCACCTCGAGTTACTAGGTGGGCCTCCCATAGAGATATAATAAATACCTATCTAGTGTGAAGGCATCATTGTTAGGCTCTCTCTCTCTTTCTCTCTCTCTCACACTCTCATGCTTCAAAACTACTAAAACCAGCAATTGAGACCTTCCTCCTCTTTTTCTGATTTGCATCACACCATAAGTTAAAGGTGCTTAACGCCATAACGCTATTTGATAAATGACCCTGTTAATGTCCAGCAAGTATTCTTAATATATGATCTTGGAAAAGAGTTTTTAAAGTGCAGCCCACACAGAGCCCAAACAAATCAGCAATCAGTTAAAATTCAGGCAGGTATTTTATTCCCGTGCTCGCAAACGTTGCAAGCACAGGAATAGAGACTTTAAACTATTGTTAATTGGGTACATTTCTAATTTAATTTTAACACTTTGCTGTATTTTGTTAATTAAAATAACAGCTAAAATAAACTAAGGAGTTGGTCTTCAGAAAACAACAAATACAGGTCATGATTGTTATGCTCAATTCCCAAAGGGGCGGATTTTCAGAGCCCTGCTCGCGTAAATCCGCCCAAAACCGGGCGGATTTACGCGAGCAGGGCCCTGCGCGCCGGTGAGCCTATTTTACATAGGCTCACTGGCGCGCGCAGAACCCCGGGACTCGCGTAAGTCCCGGGGTTTTCGGAGTGGGCGTGTCGGGAGGCGTGTCGGGGGCGGGGCCGGAGCGCGCGGCGTTGCGGGGGCGTGTCGGCAGCGTTTTGGGGCGGGTACGGGGGCGTGGTTACGGCCCGGGGGCGTGGCCGCGCCCTCCGTACCCGCCCCCAGGTCGCGGCCCGGCGCGCAGGGGGCCCGCTGGCGCGCGGGGATTTACGCCTCCCTCCGGGAGGCGTAAATCCCCCGACAAAGGTAGGATGGGGGTTTAGACAGGGCCGGGCGGGTGGGTTAGGTAGGGGAAGGGAGGGGAAGGTGAGGGGAGGGCAAAGGAAAGTTCCCTTTTAGGCCGCTCCGATTTCGGAGCGGCCTAGGAGGGAACAGGGGTAGGCTGCGCGGCTCGGCGCGCGCAGGCTATACGAAATCGATAGCCTTGCGCGCGCCGATCCAGGATTTTAGCCGATACGCGCGACTACGCGCGTATCTACTAAAATCCAGCGTACTTTTGTTTGCGCCTGGAGCGCAAACAAAAGTAGGCTGTTCGCGCTCGTCTGAAAATCTACCCCTAAGAGTAAATCCCATTGATCCTTATACAGTGCACATGGACTTCCACTCAATTACAGCTATGTTATATCAACTAGGGGTGTGCATTCGTTTGAAACGAATTGGTAATCCGCAACGTAAAGGGCCATAGGGATGTGAATCGTTTTCCATATCGTCTTAACGATAGAAATCGTGTGGCAGGGCAAGAAAATCGTCTTAGGCACGATTTTTTAGTTAAAAAATCGTTAAAAATCGTTTTTTTCCGATTAGTGCGCACTAACGGGAGTTAGTGCGCACTAACTGGGAGTTAGTGCGCACTAACTGAAAATGATACAATTTGACACTTTTCAGGTCAGTTAAGGTCAGTTTAGGAATGAATATGTATTCCTATTGGCTGCCCTCTTATTTATTCATGTTACCAAGTTTCCTACTGACAGTATATGGGGGATGGGAAATGGAAACAGTTGGTAGCTTGACAAAACAAGTAATGTGATCAGTCAATGTGACTAGAACTTGTGCCCTAACCCTGATACCAGGGGTATTGTGATCTTCCTGCACACAGTGCCCTATCCCTATTAATACCAGGAGTGTTGTGATCTTCCTGCACACAGTGCCCTATCCCTAATACCAGGGGTGTTGTGATCTTCCTGCACACAGTGCCCTATTCCTGATACTGGGGGTGTTGTGATCTTCCTGCACACAGTGCCCTATTCCTGATACCGGGGGTGTTGTGATCTTCTTGCACACATCCCGATATCAGGGATAGGGCACTGCGTGCAGGAAGATCACAACACTCCTGGTATTAATAGGGATAGGGCACTGCATGCAGGAAGATCACAACACTCCTGGTATTAATAGGGATAGGGCACTGCATGCAGGAAGATCACAACACCCCTGGTATCAGGGATAGGGCACTGTGTGCAGGAAGATCACAATACCCCGGAGGAGTGAGGGTCAGGCAGCTCCCCCCTGTCTGTGAAGCCAGCCTCTCACTAGTAATGCAGGGAGGGAGCTGTCTCAGACTTCACCATCCTCCCCCCCCCCCCCTTACCCACACACCATTCACTAGCTGGGACATGGGGGAAGTCAGGAGTGAGGGTCAGGCAGCTCCCCCCTGTCTGTGAAGCCAGCCTCTCACTAGTAATGCAGGGAGGGAGCTGTCTCAGACTTCACCATCCACCCCCCCCCCCTCACCCACACACCATTCACTAGCTGGGACATGGGGGAAGTCAGGAGTGAGGGACAGGCAGCTCCCCCCTGTCTGTCAAGCCAGCCTCTCACTAGTAATGCAGGGAGGGAGCTGTCTCAGACTTCACCATCCTCCCCCCCCCCCCTCACCCACACACCATTCACTAGCTGGGACATGGGGGAAGTCAGGAGTGAGGGTCAGGCAGCTCCCCCCTGTCTGTGAAGCCAGCCTCTCACTAGTAATGCAGGGAGGGAGCTGTCTCAGACTTCACCATCCACCCCCCCCCCCTCACCCACACACCATTCACTAGCTGGGACATGGGGGAAGTCAGGAGTGAGGGTCAGGCAGCTCCCCCCTGTCTGTGAAGCCAGCCTCTCACTAGTAATGCAGGGAGGGAGCTGTCTCAGACTTCACCATCCTCCCCCCCCCCCCCCCCCACCCACACACCATTCACTAGCTGGGACATGGGGGAAGTCAGGAGTGAGGGTCAGGCAGCTCCCCCCTGTCTGTGAAGCCAGCCTCTCACTAGTAATGCAGGGAGGGAGCTGTCTCAGACTTCACCATCCTCCCCCCCCCCCCCTCACCCACACACCATTCACTAGCTGGGACATGGGGGAAGTCAGGAGTGAGGGTCAGGCAGCTCCCCCCTGTCTGTGAAGCCAGCCTCTCACTAGTAATGCAGGGAGGGAGCTGTCTCAGACTTCACCATCCTCCCCCCCCCCCCTCACCCACACACCATTCACTAGCTGGGACATGGGGGAAGTCAGGAGTGAGGGTCAGGCAGCTCCCCCCTGTCTGTGAAGCCAGCCTCTCACTAGTAATGCAGGGAGGGAGCTGTCTCAGACTTCACCATCCTTCCCCCCCCCCTCACCCACACACCATTCACTAGCTGGGACATGGGGGAAGTCAGGAGTGAGGGTCAGGCAGCTCCCCCCCTGTCTGTGAAGCCAGCCTCTCACTAGTAATGCAGGGAGGGAGCTGTCTCAGACTTCACCATCCACCCCCCCCCCCTCACCCACACACCATTCACTAGCTGGGACATGGGGAAGTCAGGAGTGAGGGTCAGGCAGCTCCCCCCTGTCTGTGAAGCCAGCCTCTCACTAGTAATGCAGGGAGGGAGCTGTCTCAGACTTCACCATCCTCCCCCCCCCCTCACCCACACACCATTCACTAGCTGGGACATGGGGGAAGTCAGGAGTGAGGGTCAGGCAGCTCCCCCCTGTCTGTGAAGCCAGCCTCTCACTAGTAATGCAGGGAGGGAGCTGTCTCAGACTTCACCATCCACCCCCCCCCCCTCACCCACACACCATTCACTAGCTGGGACATGGGGGAAGTCAGGAGTGAGGGTCAGGCAGCTCCCCCCTGTCTGTGAAGCCAGCCTCTCACTAGTAATGCAGGGAGGGAGCTGTCTCAGACTTCACCATCCTCCCTCCCCCCCTCACCCACACACCATTCACTAGCTGGGACATGGGGGAAGTCAGGAGTGAGGGACAGGCAGCTCCCCCCTGTCTGTGAAGCCAGCCTCTCACTAGTAATGCAGGGAGGGAGCTGTCTCAGACTTCACCATCCTCCCCCCCCCCCCCTCACCCACACACCATTCACTAGCTGGGACATGGGGGAAGTCAGGAGTGAGGGTCAGGCAGCTCCCCCCTGTCTGTGAAGCCAGCCTCTCACTAGTAATGCAGGGAGGGAGCTGTCTCAGACTTCACCATCCTCCCCCCCCCCCCTCACCCACACACCATTCACTAGCTGGGACATGGGGGAAGTCAGGAGTGAGGGACAGGCAGCTCCCCCCTGTCTGTCAAGCCAGCCTCTCACTAGTAATGCAGGGAGGGAGCTGTCTCAGACTTCACCATCCCCCCCCCCCCCCTCACCCACACACCATTCACTAGCTGGGACATGGGGGAAGTCAGGAGTGAGGGTCAGGCAGCTCCCCCCTGTCTGTGAAGCCAGCCTCTCACTAGTAATGCAGGGAGGGAGCTGTCTCAGACTTCACCATCCACCCCCCCCCCCCCTCACCCACACACCATTCACTAGCTGGGACATGGGGGAAGTCAGGAGTGAGGGTCAGGCAGCTCCCCCCTGTCTGTGAAGCCAGCCTCTCACTAGTAATGCAGGGAGGGAGCTGTCTCAGACTTCACCATCCTCCCCCCCCCCTCACCCACACACCATTCACTAGCTGGGACATGGGGGAAGTCAGGAGTGAGGGTCAGGCAGCTCCCCCCTGTCTGTGAAGCCAGCCTCTCACTAGTAATGCAGGGAGGGAGCTGTCTCAGACTTCACCATCCTCCCCCCCCCCTCACCCACACACCATTCACTAGCTGGGACATGGGGGAAGTCAGGAGTGAGGGTCAGGCAGCTCCCCCCTGTCTGTGAAGCCAGCCTCTCACTAGTAATGCAGGGAGGGAGCTGTCTCAGACTTCACCATCCTCCCCCCCCCCCCTCACCCACACACCATTCACTAGCTGGGACATGGGGGAAGTCAGGAGTGAGGGTCAGGCAGCTCCCCCCTGTCTGTGAAGCCAGCCTCTCACTAGTAATGCAGGGAGGGAGCTGTCTCAGACTTCACCATCCACCCCCCCCCCCCTCACCCACACACCATTCACTAGCTGGGACATGGGGGAAGTCAGGAGTGAGGGTCAGGCAGCTCCCCCCTGTCTGTGAAGCCAGCCTCTCACTAGTAATGCAGGGAGGGAGCTGTCTCAGACTTCACCATCCTCCCCCCCCCCCCTCACCCACACACCATTCACTAGCTGGGACATGGGGGAAGTCAGGAGTGAGGGTCAGGCAGCTCCCCCTGTCTGTGAAGCCAGCCTCTCACTAGTAATGCAGGGAGGGAGCTGTCTCAGACTTCACCATCCACCCCCCCCTCACCCACACACCATTCACTAGCTGGGACATGGGGGAAGTCAGGAGTGAGGGTCAGGCAGCTCCCCCCTGTCTGTGAAGCCAGCCTCTCACTAGTAATGCAGGGAGGGAGCTGTCTCAGACTTCACCATCCTCCCCCCCCCCCCTCACCCACACACCATTCACTAGCTGGGACATGGGGGAAGTCAGGAGTGAGGGTCAGGCAGCTCCCCCCTGTCTGTGAAGCCAGCCTCTCACTAGTAATGCAGGGAGGGAGCTGTCTCAGACTTCACCATCCACCCCCCCCCTCACCCACACACCATTCACTAGCTGGGACATGGGGGAAGTCAGGAGTGAGGGACAGGCAGCTCCCCCCCTGTCTGTGAAGCCAGCCTCTCACTAGTAATGCAGGGAGGGAGCTGTCTCAGACTTCACCATCCTCCCCCCCCCCCCACCCACACACCATTCACTAGCTGGGACATGGGGGAAGTCAGGAGTGAGGGTCAGGCAGCTCCCCCCTGTCTGTGAAGCCAGCCTCTCACTAGTAATGCAGGGAGGGAGCTGTCTCAGACTTCACCATCCTCCCCCCCCCCCTCACCCACACACCATTCACTAGCTGGGACATGGGGGAAGTCAGGAGTGAGGGTCAGGCAGCTCCCCCCCTGTCTGTGAAGCCAGCCTCTCACTAGTAATGCAGGGAGGGAGCTGTCTCAGACTTCACCATCCTCCCCCCCCCCCCCTCACCCACACACCATTCACTAGCTGGGACATGGGGGAAGTCAGGAGTGAGGGACAGGCAGCTCCCCCCTGTCTGTCAAGCCAGCCTCTCACTAGTAATGCAGGGAGGGAGCTGTCTCAGACTTCACCATCCTCCCCCCCCCCCCCCTCACCCACACACCATTCACTAGCTGGGACATGGGGGAGTCAGGAGTGAGGGTCAGGCAGCTCCCCCCTGTCTGTGAAGCCAGCCTCTCACTAGTATGCAGGGAGGGAGCTGTCTCAGACTTCACCATCCACCCCCCCCCCCCCTCACCCACACACCATTCACTAGCTGGGACATGGGGGAAGTCAGGAGTGAGGGTCAGGCAGCTCCCCCCTGTCTGTGAAGCCAGCCTCTCACTAGTAATGCAGGGAGGGAGCTGTCTCAGACTTCACCATCCTCCCCCCCCCCCCTCACCCACACACCATTCACTAGCTGGGACATGGGGGAAGTCAGGAGTGAGGGTCAGGCAGCTCCCCCCTGTCTGTGAAGCCAGCCTCTCACTAGTAATGCAGGGAGGGAGCTGTCTCAGACTTCACCATCCTCCCCCCCCCCCCTCACCCACACACCATTCACTAGCTGGGACATGGGGGAAGTCAGGAGTGAGGGTCAGGCAGCTCCCCCCTGTCTGTGAAGCCAGCCTCTCACTAGTAATGCAGGGAGGGAGCTGTCTCAGACTTCACCATCCTCCCCCCCCCCCCTCACCCACACACCATTCACTAGCTGGGACATGGGGGAAGTCAGGAGTGAGGGTCAGGCAGCTCCCCCCTGTCTGTGAAGCCAGCCTCTCACTAGTAATGCAGGGAGGGAGCTGTCTCAGACTTCACCATCCTCCCCCCCCCCTCACCCACACACCATTCACTAGCTGGGACATGGGGGAAGTCAGGAGTGAGGGTCAGGCAGCTCCCCCCTGTCTGTGAAGCCAGCCTCTCACTAGTAATGCAGGGAGGGAGCTGTCTCAGACTTCACCATCCACCCCCCCCCCTCACCCACACACCATTCACTAGCTGGGACATGGGGGAAGTCAGGAGTGAGGGTCAGGCAGCTCCCCCCTGTCTGTGAAGCCAGCCTCTCACTAGTAATGCAGGGAGGGAGCTGTCTCAGACTTCACCATCCTCCCCCCCCCCCCTCACCCACACACCATTCACTAGCTGGGACATGGGGGAAGTCAGGAGTGAGGGTCAGGCAGCTCCCCCCTGTCTGTGAAGCCAGCCTCTCACTAGTAATGCAGGGAGGGAGCTGTCTCAGACTTCACCATCCACCCCCCCCCCTCACCCACACACCATTCACTAGCTGGGACATGGGGGAAGTCAGGAGTGAGGGTCAGGCAGCTCCCCCCTGTCTGTGAAGCCAGCCTCTCACTAGTAATGCAGGGAGGGAGCTGTCTCAGACTTCACCATCCTCCCCCCCCCCCCCCCCTCACCCACACACCATTCACTAGCTGGGACATGGGGGAAGTCAGGAGTGAGGGTCAGGCAGCTCCCCCCTGTCTGTGAAGCCAGCCTCTCACTAGTAATGCAGGGAGGGAGCTGTCTCAGACTTCACCATCCTCCCCCCCCCCCCCTCACCCACACACCATTCACTAGCTGGGACATGGGGGAAGTCAGGAGTGAGGGTCAGGCAGCTCCCCCCTGTCTGTGAAGCCAGCCTCTCACTAGTAATGCAGGGAGGGAGCTGTCTCAGACTTCACCATCCTCCCCCCCCCCTCACCCACACACCATTCACTAGCTGGGACATGGGGGAAGTCAGGAGTGAGGGACAGGCAGCTCCCCCCTGTCTGTGAAGCCAGCCTCTCACTAGTAATGCAGGGAGGGAGCTGTCTCAGACTTCACCATCCTCCCCCCCCCCCCTCACCCACACACCATTCACTAGCTGGGACATGGGGGAAGTCAAGAGTGAGGGTCAGGCAGCTCCCCCCTGTCTGTGAAGCCAGCCTCTCACTAGTAATGCAGGGAGGGAGCTGTCTCAGACTGGTATCAGGGTTAGGGCACTGTGTGCAGGAAGATCACAACACTCCTGGTATTAATAGGGATAGGGCACTGTAAGAGATGACTGTAGTAGATTGAATAAAGATCTGATGTTTCTGCTCTCCTCACACCAAACAAAAACAACACACAAGCAGAGAAGCCCTTCTTACAAAGCTGAGCTAGTGAGTTAAGTAGGAGGAAAAGTAAACATACTGGTGCCAGTGTGGCTACTTAAAAAATACACTTACCAACAATCAATTACATATATTTGAACTGTGTACAGTTCCAGCCAGGACCACCTTTCTAAAATGCACAGTGATTGGCAAATTCAACATGCACTAGCATTTCAGGTGCCTGCTAACAAAAATAATAAACAAACAAGTTCTAGTCACGTGAGTGCTGATCATTACATTACTTTTTTTGTCAAGCTTCCAACTGTTTCCATTTCACATCCCCCCAACCATATTGGTAACATCAATAGATAAGAGCACAGCCAGCCAATAGGAATACATACATACATATTCATTCCTAAGTGACCTTTACTGACCTGGGAAGTGTGAACATTTTGTTTAATTTTCTGTTGGTGTTCGTTAGTTTCCAGTTCCATTTCCCATCCCCCCAACCATCACCTCAGTGGTAACCTTGGTAACATCAATAGATAAGAGGGCAGCCAGCCAATAGGAACACATATTCATTCCTAACTGACCTTCAGTGACCTGGAAAGTGTTTATTTGTATCATTTTCAGTTAGTGCGCACTAAATCGAGTTAGTGCGCACTAACGGGGAGTTAGTGCGCACTAACTCGAGTTAGTGCGCACTAACACGATTTAACGATTTTTAACGATAAATCGTTAGAATTTCTATTGTATCGTGTTCTATAACGATTTAAGACGATATAAACATTATCGGACGATAATTTTAATCGTTGAAAAACGATTCACATCCCTAATATTCATTGTATTTCGTGGAGAAGCGAAACGTATCGCGATTCCCCATGAATACAACGAATGTTCACTGAATTATTTGGCTGTCTAAAGGAGCGAATTTAAACAAACCCCCTACCCTCCTGACTGCTCCAAGATTTAACAAAACTCCCTGGTGGTCCAGCGGGGGGTCTGGGAGCCATCCCCTGCACTCATGCCATCGGCTGCCAGTATTCAAAATGGCGCCGATAGCTGACCTTACTATGTCACAGGTCATACCGGTGCCATTGGTCGGCCCCTGTCACATGGTAGGAGCAATGGACGGCCGGCACCATCTTGTGCTCCTACCATGTGACAGGGACTGACCAATGGCACCGGTAGCCCCTGTGACATAGTAAGGGCAAAGTCTATCGGTGCCATTTTGAATACTGGCAGCCGATGGCCCAAGTGCAGGAGGTCGCTCACGGACCCCTGCTGGAACACCAGGGACTTTTGGCAAGTCTTGGGGGAACCTCCTGACCCCCACAAGACTTGCCAAAAGTCCCTGGTGGTCCAGCGGGGGTCCGGGAGCGATCTCCTGCACTCGGACTGTCAGCTGCCAGTATTCAAAATGGTGCCGATAGCCTTTGCCCTCACTATGTCACAGGGGCCGACCAATGGCACCGGTAGCCCCTGTGACATAGTAAGGGCAAGGATATTGGTGCCATTTTGATTACGCAGCCGACGGCCTGATTGCAGGAGTTCACTCCTGGACCCCCACTGGACCACCAGGGACTTTTGGCAAGTCTTGTGGGGGTCAGGAGGGTCCCCCTAGACTTACCAAAAGTCCCTGGTGGTCCAGTGGGGGTCCGAGATTGACCTCCTGCACTCAGGCCATCAGCTGCCAGTAATCAAAATGGCGCCGATATCCCTGCCCTTACTATGTGACAGGGGCTACCGGTGCTATTGGTCAGCCCCTGTCACATGGTAGGGGCACAAGATGGCACCGGCCGTCCATTGCTCCTACCATGTGACAGGGACCGACCAATTGCACCGGTAGTCCCTGTGACATAGTAGGTGAAAGGCTATCGGCACCATTTTGAATACCGGCAGCCGACGGCATGAGTGCAGGAGTTGACTCCCGGACCCCCTGCTGGATCACCAGGGAGTTTTGGTAAGTCTTTGGGGGGTCAGAATTTTAGCTGGGAAACGAATAAGAATGAACACATGAATGTATCAGGGGACCCCCTTGATGAATGCAACGTATCTGCCCCCAGACGAATATGAAATACCGAATGCAACGTATGTGGTCCCTCTGCATATCCCTAATATCAACATACATTTTCATCAGTCAGAAGTCTGAGTGGCTATTTTCATTGATACAAGAGAAGAAACTAGACTCTTGATTCATCAAAATGCAATAATAATGCATGCACTATGAAAAAGGAGCCTGTTTATGGAAATTTTAGAATTACTGCACCACAACATACTGCTTTGTATTGGTAGTATAGTAAACTTTTTGTGCACTGCAATAATTACTATAAGTAAGTGAGAGAGAGAGAGAGAGAAAGCACTTACCTACAATGACTTCATAGTAGGGATGTGAATCGTGTCCTCGATCGTCTTAACGATCGATTTCGGCTGGGAGGGGGAGGGAATCGTATTGTTGCCGTTTGGGGGGGTAAAATATCGTGAAAAATCGAAAAATCGAAAAATCGCAAAACCGGCACATTAAAACCCCCTAAAACCCACCCCCGACCCTTTAAATTAAATCCCCCACCCTCCCGAACCCCCCCCAAATGACTTAAATAACCTGCGGGTCCAGCGGCGGTCCGGAACGGCAGCGGTCCGGAACGGGCTCCTGCTCCTGAATCTTGTTGTCTTCAGCCGGCGCCATTTTCCAAAATGGCGCCGAAAAATGGCGGCGGCCATAGACGAACACGATTGGACGGCAGGAGGTCCTTCCGGACCCCCGCTGGACTTTTGGCAAGTCTCGTGGGGGTCAGGAGGCCGCCCACAAGCTGGCCAAAAGTTCCTGGAGGTCCAGCGGGGGTCAGGGAGCGATTTCCCGCCGCGAATCGTTTTCGTACGGAAAATGGCGCCGGCAGGAGATCGACTGCAGGAGGTCGTTCAGCGAGGGTTCCGGCGCCTCGCTGAACAACCTCCTGCAGTCGATCTCCTGCCGGCGCCATTTTCCGTACGAAAACGATTCGCGGTGGGAAATCGCTCCCTGACCCCCGCTGGACCTCCAGGAACTTTTGGCCAGCTTGTGGGGGGCCTCCTGACCCCCACGAGACTTGCCAAAAGTCCAGCGGGGGTCCGGAAGGACCTCCTGCCATCCAATCGTGTTCGTCTATGGCCGCCGCCATTTTTCGGCGCCATTTTGGAAAATGGCGCCGGCTGAAGACAACAAGATTCAGGAGCAGGAGCCCGTTCCGGACCGCTGCCGTTCCGGACCGCCGCTGGACCCGCAGGTTATTTAAGTCATTTGGGGGGGGGGTTCGGGAGGGTGGGGGATTTAATTTAAAGGGTCGGGGGTGGGTTTTAGGGGGTTTTAGTGTGCCGGCTCACGATTCTAACGATTTATAACGATAAATCGTTAGAATCTCTATTGTATTGTGTTCCATAACGGTTTAAGACGATATTAAAATTATCGGACGATAATTTTAATCGTCCTAAAACGATTCACATCCCTACTTCATAGTAGCCAAGTATTTATATGCCAATAAGAGAGTTATCTAATAGCTTCAGGTAAGGTATTGGTGGTGGTTTGAGGTTTATGGGCCAGTTTATCATGCAGTGAGATGTATGAACTGCACAGAACTCCTCAGTGAAGATTTGACTTCATTTGGAGTGAGGAAAGTCTCACAAAGATGAAATTTCTACTATGTTCTCTCACCCTAGCTTCATGGATTCTATAACAGGGTACCATCAAGCTTTCCTTCAAATGATGTCAAATCTTCACCAAGGGGTACTGCGCTGTTCGTACATCTAACACTACATGTGAAACTGGCCCCCTTCTCAAAATTTGCATTCTTGCTGTGGAATACCATTATTATCGCATGCATTAATGCCATATCACATTTTGATGAATGACCCTGTAGGTTTGTTACTGTTAGCTGAAACCTGGTGCAGTGATACTGATATAGTACTAGGTAACCCAATATGTCCAGCAGGTTATGCCTCCCTACATCAGGCAAGAGGAAAAGGTAAGAAGGTGTAGCCTTAACATTTAGAGAAAGTTTGGATCTTCATGATATGCATATTGATTTTGGTAATGGCTGTGAGAACAGCACTTTACATTTAAAAGATTGGATAACTGGCTTGTTATACTTTCCACTGGCATTAGATCCCATGTGTAGTACAGCGATTAATATATATTATGTCCTTAGCCTTGATTTCTTGAAAATTATTACTAAAAGGGGATTTTAATATCCATGATGACATCTCAGCTATTAGTCATTACATTGAATTTCAGTCATTATCTTCACTTCAATTAAAACAATTGATAATAGCACAGACTCATAGTGCTGGTCACACTTTAGACCAGCTCATCATAGCAGATGAATATGCATCTAATTTTACAATTTATCAATTGTTAAATATTAAAGTGGTCCAATCATAACATTTCTTTTCAGTTTAAATTAGAGAATGATTCAAAAAAAGTTTTTAAAAATGGAGTGAAGAAATTCTTTTGGGTTCCAATAGAAACAGATACTCAGACCTAGTTGGATGAGCAAATGTTTTGAGGCATCTTGCAAATCTTTTAATGTTTTGGCAAATTCTTTCACCGATGCACTGACTGACTCGGTTCAAGAAGTTGCCTCATTGAAAAGAATTAAATCCCCAGACCTTCAGATAAAGTTCCTTGGTATGATGCCTCAATTAAGAAGGCTTTATGTAAAACAGAATGAAAATGGAGAAAGTCTAAAACAAAAAAAAAATGAGGAGGCATTTAGGAAAGCACATAAGCGGTATAGAGAATTTTTTAACACAGGTACAAAAGTGTTTTATAAAAAACAATTAGATGCCTCTATAATTAGATCATTTGAACTCTTTCACTTAATACACACTTAGTAAATTTCTATCAAATAGAGTTTCCATAAATATGCCATCATGTCAAAGCTTAGCTGAATATTTAGAATGTAAGACTGCCCGTCTTTTAACTGATATTGTTACTGATACCAGTGAAGTAAGCAAACCACCATTAATTAGGGATGTGCAGACCAAACGTTTATGTTCATAAGTCCATAAGTCGAAAGGGGGGGTCAATTTCGGTCAATATGGACATATGGAGAATTCCATAAGTTGAGTCTATGTCCATACGTGCAAATAAAAATTTAAACCCCTCACCCTCCTTAATCCCCCCCCAAGACTTACCAAAACTCCCTGGTGGTCCAGCAGGGAGTCAGGACGCCATTTCTGAACTCCTTTGCGAGGAGCACGTGACGGCGGCGTCACTCCGATCGTTTTCGCCTCATCACTTTTTTAAGTTAAAAAAAAAAAAGTTGTGTTTTACATTTAAGTTCAAAACAAATGCACACCCCTACCATTAATAAAGTTGCAGGTCAAATAGGGCCTATTTGATTACATCTCTATAACAGAAATAGAGAATTCAATAAATATTTTGAAAACAGGTTTTTTGTGCTTTAGATGCATGATCTACTGGTTGTTTTTTTGGTTTTTTTTTTTTACTGTTATAAGGATTTGTTTTTGCCAAAAGATGCCTCAATACCGGACCCTTGATCAATACTGATCAATACCGGACCCTTGGTCTGACCCAGCATGGCAATTTCTTATGTTCTTATGTTCAATACTTCATACCATGGTGAATCACTCATTGGAAGACTGACATATTTCCCAACACATTGACAAAGGCAAAGATCAGACCAGTTATTAAACAAGGATCTCTTTCTATTGATCAGTGTACTAGCTAAAGACTGATAGTAGCCTAGTTGTTAGTACAGCAAGTTACAAACCAGCGAGACCAGAGTTGCTTGGTAGACTTTATAACAGGGCACCATCATGCTAGGGTGAGAGAACATAGTACAAAATTTCATCTTTTGAGAATTTCCTCACTCCAAATGACGTCAAATCTTCACCAGGGTGTACTGTGCTGTTCGTACGTCTAACTCTACATACGAAACTGGCCCCTAAACCTTAAACTACCACTAACACCTCACCTCGACCTAACAGGTGACCCTCCTATAGAGCTATAAATAGTTGCCCACAGGGGGGCCCTTTCCCAGAGTCTCTCTCTCCTTCTCTTTCTCTCTCTCTCTCCCCCCCCAGGCCAAAATACAATTCCCCACAGCTTAACACCAGGAAAAGGTGTGGCTAAAAACCATGCAATATAGCAACACATTCACATCATGTGCTTTTCACACACCCTAACACCTTTTGATGCATGACCCCCTTTGTTAATTTCAGTGTCTGATTTTCTCCTTCAGCGGGTAGATACCAAAAAAGCAGTTATAGTTCTGTTCTATCTCTTCTGCATTTCAGACAGTGAATCATGAATTGTTACTGTGCCAGCTGATTGAATTTGGGATTGGTGTGCAGGTATGTTATTCATGGTTCACCTCTTACCTGGCAGGAAGAACATTTCACATTGGAAGCGCTAGTGACAGTTCGGTCTGGTGCCAGTTAAAAGTGGGTAATTCCTCAAGCAACTGTTTTGTCTACTACATTATTTAATATTTATTTGGCTCCACTGTGTCAACTTAATGAGAAGAAAGCTCTGTTTTACCAGACAAACACTGAGGATATTCAGCTTTTGTTTACCTTAGAAGGAGATCTGCATCCAGCAATTGAAAAGGTAACTGAATGTTTAATGAGTATACAAATTAGCAAACCAATTAGTACTGAATGTGTAAAAGATGGAGGCAATGTTAATTACTAAAACCGAATGTTTATCCTAACCAGGGAATAATGTTCAATGATATATTAATTCTGTTTAAAGAAAAAGTTTGCAATCTTGAAATGGACTCATCATTGACATACATTGATCAGCTAAAGAAAGTAATAATATCTGTTTTTTTATAAACTTAGGCTTTTAAGACATCTTATATATATTTTAACAACTTTGGATTTTAGGAACATTTTACAGGACTTTTTATTTACAACTGTAGATTACTGTAATGCCCTTTTAGTAGGCTTACCAAAGTATCAGATAAGCGCTAATCAGCTCTCGCAAAATGCCACAGCACAAATGCTATTATGAAGTAAATTAAGGGATCATGTACCCCCTTCTTCAGAGACTACATTGGTTACTAACTGAACAGAGAATAAAATTCAAAATGTTTTTACTAGTTTTTTAAAACAAGGAATGATGGCCCGTCTTGCCTGTCCACCCTGGTAAGAAAGAATGAACATTAGTATTCATTAAGATAAGAAGCTGCTTGTTTGTTATTTCTTCCCCTGGTAACAGAATTCTTTTATTCAGACAACTACATTTTTAAAAGCATGAATGGTTTTTCCCCATAAAGGAGCTTAAAAGATAATAATACAAACTACATAAGATGTCTTACACCTCTTCCCAGTAATAGAATATTCAAACCACTCCCGTGATAACATCATGGAAGAAAAGATGCAATATCCACAAGCTGTGTGATCCACAAAAACATTATTAGAGGTAACAACCACAGGAAGCACAGAGGGAACACGTTGTCTCTTAAATTTTAACTTCTAGTATATGTAAAACATCAAGAAGAATCAAAGCATGAATATAAAGAAAGCATCTTCCCATGTATTTTTTTTTTTATTATAGAGGTAATCCTGGATGAGAGATTTGAATACCTCAAGACACAAACAGTATTTAGAGAATCTCTATTGCCATTTGAGTCAAGCCTGAATAACAAAGCATAATCAGTGAACAAAGCACATTTAAAAGCATGAAAAATCATAGACATAGGAAGCATACACTGATGGAACCAATGAAAATAAACCCATGCTTGATGTTTAAATTCAGATATACATAACTTGCAACAGCACTGGAATTCAGAAAAAGGCAAGTTACTGTGCAAGTGGAAAGAGTGGAAACTAGTATGATACAAACCAGTACTTCAAAAGACTGACGTATCAAATCCATTAGCTGTCTTAACCACCCATATATAAAAAAAAAAAAAAAAAATTGAAGTCCAGTCATGTGGCTGTGAGTAATGAGGCAGCATTGAGATGCAAAGGGACTGGGGAAGTTCTTTTTTATTTATTTATGAAATGTGCACTTCAAGGCAAAGGAGGAGGCCACATTAATTGGCAGCAGTGTAGTACTGTGGAGGCAGCTGCAGGAGCATCTTTCTCTGACTCCCGTGGTGCTGTGGTGAAAAGAAGCCTTTGTTTGCTGCAGGGAGGGTTGCACACTTCCTTCTATGGCTCTCCAGGAAGACAGGAAGGGCAGAATGAATGGCAAAGTCTTGAGCAGCTGCTGCTGATCTTCTCCGTGGCTGCAGCAGCACTGGAAGTCTTGCGCTGTCACAGTTCTGCAAGCAGAGAGGCTGCCAGAAGCACCAAGAGCCTTGGGCAAGCTCCAGGTGCCGAAAATGAATGCAGGAAGAGTCTGGCAGTGATGTCTGTATGATGTCATTTCTGGGACCATGGTGCTGTGGGAAAAATTGAAAATATATTTAAAAATCAATAATATAAGGCTAAATAAATAAAAATAAGATAAGGGGACATGTCAGTGCAGTAAGGAAGCCCTGCACAGACCCCAGGGAAAGTTAAAAAAATTATAAAAAGCAAAATCACTCCAATATGAAATTTAATGCAAAAGAAATATAATAAAGTACAAACAAGCAAAAAGGACATCAGTATAGAAGTAGTAATCTCTAAACTTGCCTCCTCATTTTTAAAATTGACAAGGAAGGCATATTTAGCAGCAATTAAAATGGCTACATTTTTAAGACAAATCAGGACAAAGCAAATAGCAGGATGCCCTCTGCCAGGACAAGTCATCTTTATAGTGCCTAGGGAACATCATTTGTGAGCAGTAAAATGTTAAAGAAAATTGAAGAAAATGTTTTGGTTTTTGAAACTCCAAGTCAAGAAAAAAACTAATCTGGTCTGGGTTTTCCCAGCTTAGCTCAGCTATTTGAAAGTCATTTCTATGGAAACCTGGAAAAGCTTGGGCAAACAACTAAGTGTTTAGCCCAGGGAAGGACATGATGGTGAATAATTTGGCTGGGTGCAAAAAGAACCCCCGAGATCATTTTTGCCAAAAACAACTCACAGCTCCAACTGGCTTGATGAGCCTTTCTGCCCCACACGCTCTAACCGTCCCACCAGAACCTCCAACAAAGGCACCCTTCAGGTGCCCTCCCTAAAGAAGGCACACCTTACAACCACGAGGGATCGAGCCCTCTCCATTGCCAGGCCTACGCATTGGAACTCATTACCTACCAACCTCAGGCTTCAGCCATGCACCACGAAATTCAGATCTTACTTAAAGACCTGGCTCTTCAAACAAGCTTCCTCCTCATCCCTGCTACCCCAGCAATTACCTGAAACTATGTACAAAGTTATGTTTGCTGGTCTGCAATTGTTTCCAAGCAGCCCATTGCGTTTGTACTCTCTCGCTCTTTGCTATCTCTTGGTTCCTATTAATCCCCCCCCCCTTTTTTTTTATCTGTTTATTGTTATTTCCATCCTGTAATTGCGCTGTAAACCGATATGATGTCCCCACTAATATCGGTATAGAAAAATTCTTAAATAAATAAATATTCTGATACTATGTGTTCCCTTAGCAGGGGTGTGGCACCTCTAACACTGACATCTTTAGAGGAAGCTCAGACATCCCAGCACTAATTGCTCAGTAATGTCAGAAATGTAGTGCTACTGTTGTATGGATATGCAGTAGTTACAGTTTAGAGTTGTATCTTGAACATTATTGGAAACTGCTAAGAGCAGATCTATGTGCTGTTACTTTGTAGCAAAGTCAGTGCAAGAGAGATGCCAGGCAAAAAAACAGGGAAGGAACATTCCCATAAATGTTAGGCTGACTGAGAAAGTGCCTGAAAAACAGTTTTAACAGTTAAATTTGCTAAAGTGAGCTCTACAAGGTAAGGGACAGAAAAGGACAAGAAAGGCTAGAGTGAAGGTAATAACAAGATGAAACATGGGACTTTGCTCAGCTTTAGTGAGGTGTATGAGTGAAATAAAAAAGGGATGTGCAGGGGTAAAAAATGTTTCATTTTTTGTTTAGTTTTTGGGAGGCTTTTCCCCCCTAAACGTCGTTGTGCTTAATTTCTTTCTTTCTTTAAAAAAATGAATCAAATATTAAAAAAAATAATAATAATAATACAAAAACAAATAAAAAAAAGCAATTGGGGCCAAGACCTCCTGTCACCACCTGGAAAAATGTCAGCGACAGGATGCCCCACCAGCCCCCACTGACCCGCTTGCATAGGCCGAGGCTGCAGTAGGTCACCATGACATTGGTCTAGACTTTACAAAAGGCTGAGGCTTGGAGGCCTGGTGCCAACACCTCAGCCTAGACTTGATGCCAGGGCCCAAGCCAAATGGGATCTGGCCTAAGCCAAGGCCCAGGCCATGGGACCCAGCCTGGCCATGGCTTTGGATACCCATTGGATCATATAAGTGATTTTTTTCAAGGGGTCTGGGCCTTTCCTTGGGGCTTGACTGAGGCCCCAGTTTTGGACTTAAACCTAGACTTAGGCTGTGGTGATGGCATCACACTTGGGCATAAACCGTGACCCTTGCTCTGGGTCTCAGCCTATGCCCTAAGTTTAGGCCTGACCAGACATTTTAACTGAATTAAACAAATAAGATTCATTTAATTTGGTGGCTCCCCCCTCAATTCATTTTGGGGACCCTCGAATGAAACAAATTGGCGCTTATTCATTGTGTTTTGTAATTTTGGTTAAAATGAATGTACATCCTTAAAAGGCATATGATTTTTTTCCAGGCACACAGATTACTCTTGGATTTCTAGACACCTTGCATTCCTTACTGATGCTCAGCGAGCTGATTGAAGCTAAGCTGATAAAGACCCATGTGAAAGAGCTCCTGTCAATAGAAGCCTTGAAAGTACTTTAGCCTCTGCTGTCAGATGCTCAGAGCAGAGTATTTTGCAGGATTTCATACTCTGTCAGATTTACTAGTGTAGATGTCAGCTTCCAATGACTTTGTGTCTGAGAGCATTAACAGCTACAAAATATAGTTCTAAAAATCATAATTGCAAAATAAAAGAAGAATTTTTATTTAGAAAAAGATCTTCCTTCATTGATCACCATAGATTAGGGAAACTTAATTGTATTTACCTTGAGAAATTAGATAGTCCAGAAGTACATCAAGGCTCTGAGATATCCTTCAGGTTACACACCAGTTGGCCAGAAGATTATCTAATATAGTGCAGCAGACAGATTTCCCATTATTTACTTATTTATAGCTAGAGTAGTAGGTACAGACGGATATATGACAGAGCAAGGCACCCAGTCCTGAAAGAGGCACTCAGCTCTAGCTATTCACTCAAGGAAATGGTATATGGTAATTACTAAAGTGTGCAAAATCACAAATTGTGGAGCCAAGAATATGCACTCCAAGTAATCAATATCAAATGCCAAAGGAGATGCAAAGAAACTTGAGAGGTCCAAAGCTTAATAATTTTATGTAGGGAAAACAAAATTTCCTTTTATTCAAAGTGGCAACTCCAGAGCAATGGAGTTGCCGCTTTGAATAAAAGGAAATTTTGTTTTCCCTACATAAAATTATTAAGCTTTGGACCTCTCAAGTTTCTTTGCATCTCCTTTGCCATTTGGTATTAATTACTAAAGTATGCACATCAATTGTACCACTGCAAAAATTATATAAACAGTCAGAAACCACATACACACAGAACATAGAAAGAGAGAGTAAAAATTCAAACTAAGTTATATAATGTATACTTTACCAGCAATAGTCCTCAAAATGTGTCCAGTTCATCAGCAAGAAAAAGAAGAGAAACACAAAGTATCATATCATTTAAGGAGAACACCCCCCACCCCCAGACAACTTAGTTTTGCTGAGTTTATTTTTGTTTAACACTTTATTTAAAGCACCAAACAGCATAACCTTATAGAGAAGGAAGATTTGAACAGCTCCTTAAGTAACAACCAACAAACAACTTTGCTAACAGGCAGTATATCTTCAGATATAGGTAGAATTGTAACATATCCAATATCAGCCCAGGCCTTGTCATGCATCATGATATTATCTCTCAATATTAAAGTCAGCTTTTCAATCAATGCAATAGTGTGAACCTGCACATGCCAATGTTACAGGGTAGATGCTGATTTTAGCTTATTTTACCAGTTAGTAGAGTTTGTGAATTGGAGACAATATATATAGAAACATAGAAATATAGGTATGAAGGCATCCAGTATGCCCAGCAAGCTCATGGTAGCATCTGCCGCACCATCCAATTCACCATATTTATTTTATTTATTTATTTAAAAGGTTGTATATACCAACATTCATCAATGATATCACATCGATTCACAGCGTAATATAAAACTAGTGCCTGTAGCGGCGCTTTACATCGAATAAGTTTAACATAATACAATTAAAACATATTGAAACATAATAACTAGAGAGTAAAGGAAAGGTGGGGGAAATAAAGATTTAAACTAAAATTAAAATAACATGTTTACAAAAGGGTAAAAGAAGAAAAAAAAGGGGGGGGGGGGAAGTGCCAGCAGAATAAAGTTAGATTAATAAATTATTGTAGGGAAAAGTGACAGAAGAATTATTGTAGGGAAAAGTGACAGAAGAATAAAGTTAGATGATAAATTATTGTAGGCAAAGATTGCAGGTATATACAATATGTACAATATGCAGGTATATACAATATGTACAATTATATATATACCTAACAACCTTCCAGACCATCAAGCCAGGGGCCTTGTTGGTTGCTGTTTGAGTCCAATTCTTATCATCTCTTACCAATGAAGCAGAAAGAATGATGGAGTTGCATCAACAGCATGAAGGCTTGCTGGTTAAGGGTAGTAACTGCCATATCAGCAAGTTACCCCCATACACTCTTTTCTTCGTTTCCATCATCTGTCTAATTCCCATTTTCCTCTCTCCTCACTGTCATTGAAGCAGAGAGCAAGGTTGAAGTTGCACCAGAAGTATCAGGTTTATTGGTTAAGGGTACTAACCGCCACACCAGCAAATTACCCCATGTACTCTTTTCTTCATTTCCATCCTCTAACCTTAAGGGATAGACAATGTTTTTCCCATGCCCCTTTGAAATCTTTCACTAATTTAGTCTTCACCATCTTCTCCAGAAGAACATTCCAGGCATCCACCACCCTCTCCATTAAGAAATATTTCCTGATGTTGGTTCTGAGTCATCCTCCCTGGAGTTTCATTACGTGCCCCCTAGTTCTAGAGATTTCTTTCCAACGGAAAAGTTTTGTCGATTGTGCATCATTAAAACCTTTCAGGTATCAGAAGGTCTGTATCATATCCCCACTGAACCGCCTCTCTTCCAGGTATATATATTTAAGATCTTCAATCTCTCCTCATAAGTCAAGTGAAAGAGACCCTCTACCATTTATGTCGCCCTTTTCTGGACTGCCTCCTTCCTGTCTCTATCCCTTTTGAGATACAGTCTCCAGAATGGAACATAATACTCCAGGTAAGGCCTCACCAATTTACTGTACAAGGGTTGTATCACCTCCTTTTTCTTACTCATTATTCCTCTCTCTATGCAACCCAGCATGCTTCTGGCTTTAGCTATCGCTTTGTCATATTGCTTTGCTGTCTTCAGATTGCTAGACCCTATCACCCTAAGGTCCCTCTCTTGCTCTGTGCACAATAACAGTCCTTCATCCCCCATCACATAAGGCTCTTTTGGATTACCAAACCATAGATGCATGACTCTGCACTTCTTGGCATTGAATCTCAGCTGCTATATCTTTGACCACTGTTCAAGCCTCCTTAAATCAATTTTCATTCACTCTACTCCTTCCGACATGTCCACTTTGTTGCAGATCTTAGTGTCATCCTCAAATAGAAAAACTTTACCTTCAATCCCTTCCACAATGTCACTCACAAAGATATTGAGCAGGACTGGTCCGAACACAGATCCTTGTGGCACTCTGCTTAACACCATTCTGACTTCAGAGAAGGTTCCATTCACCATTACACGATGTCTTCTATCTGTCAACCAGTTTGTAATTCACATCACAACCTTGGTGCTCACTCCCAAGCTTCTAATTTTATTCACAAGCCTCCTGTGCAGGACTGTTTCAAAATCTTTGCTGAAATCCAAGTAGATCATATCAAGCACTCTTCCTTGATCCAATTCTTTAGTCACCCAATCAAAAAAATCAATCATGTTTGTTTGATAGGACCTTCCCCTGGTGAATCCATGCTGCCTCAGGTCCAGCAATCCTCCTGCCTGTAGATAGTTCACTATCCTTTCCTTCAGCAGAGTCTCCATTAGTTTTCCTACCACAGAGGTGGCCTGTAGTTTCCAGCCACTCTTTCAGCACCCACCATCGCTCTTCTCCAATCACTTGGCACCACTCCTGTTTCCAGGGATCTATTGAACAGGTCACTCAGCGGACCCGCCAGCACATCTCTGAGCTCCCTCAGTATCCTGGGATGGACCTTATCAGGCCCCATGGTTTTGTCCACTTTTAGTTTTCCTAGTTCTTCCCATACATTTTTTTCTGTAAATGGAGTTTCATCTACTCCACCCCCATCCATAGTCTTGTTAACTAGGGATGGTCCTTCTCCCAGGTCTTCTTTAGTAAACACTGAACTGAAGAGTTTGTTTAATATTTCTGCCATCTCTTCATCTCACTCCACACATTGATTCTTGTCACCTTTCAATTTCACTATACCACCAGACCTTTCTCTTTTCTCTGCTGTATCTAAAAAATGTTTTCTCACCTCACCTCTTTGGCTATCCTTTCTTCCGAATGACTTTTTGCTTTCTTGATTACTTCTTTGTCTCTCTCAATTTCATCAGATATTCTTTTCTGTGTTCCACTTTTTGGGATCATTTTTATTTCTTGAACTCTGTTCCTTTTGCTTTTATTATGTCAGCCACCTCCCTTGAGGACCAGATCAGTTTCTTATTTCTCTTACTTTTGTTTACTTTTCTAACATATAGATTTGATGCTTTTGTAATTGCTCCTTTTAGTTTGGCTAACTGTTGTTCCATCTCTCCCAGTTTTCTCTTTCTACCTTATGTCAACATTTTGACAAAGTCCGCAATTTTGAAATGCAAAACTCGGATCTTCATGTGACATGTCACATGACATCGCAAATCTTATTTTATTTGCGATCTTATTTGCGATGTCAAACCAAACTGTTTGATGGCACCCACCCGGACATTAGAGACATTCTCACTGTTAGTGAGCACTAGGTCAAGTATAACACCCTAAAGAGAACCCCTTGAAGTACAGCCAATATCGCTCTGCTTCTGGTAGATTCTGCAGAAGGGATTCTGCAGTCACGCATAGCATATTAAAGTCTCCAACAATCAGCACTTCTCCTTTCCTTCCTACATTTTGGATGTCTTCAACCAGATCCCTGTCTAGTTCTTCCATTTGAGTTGGAGGCTTGTAAACCACACCAGTAAAAATGGATGAACCATCATCTTTTTTTAGGACAGCCCATAATGCTTCTTCTCTACCCCACTTTCCTTGCATTTCAGTTCCTTGGATATTGTTTTTGAAATAGAGACCTACTCCTCCCCCTTTTCTGGCCACTCTGTCCTTCCTTAACAAGTTATAGCCCAGTATGGCCATACCCAAATCATGAGAATCCGTGAACCATGTCTCTGTAACAGCAACAATGTCCAAATCTCCCTCACCATTAGGACCTGCAGGTCTGGTAGTTTATTGCCCACACTATGAGCATTAGTAGTCATAGCTTTTCAATTTTTTTCCCTTTGATTTCTTGTTCTTTGCATGCACCTTTTCTGCTTTTTTGTGCTGATTGATTTTGTTGTTGTCTACTTCCATGTCCTGTATTGCTTGGGGCTGACATGTCAATTTCATTGGCCATCTCCTGCCTATTTATCTGATAGAGTTCAATTGGTAATACTCCAGAACCTTTTCTACTTTTACCCTACTCCACCCTAGTCTGAGAGACTGAACTGGACGGATGTAGGGCCCTAATTATTTTACCCAGTAGGAGAGAGGGCATCTGTGAGTACCCCCTACAAGAAATATTATTCTTTGTCCCTTACCACCAGCCTTGGACACCACAGTGGGAGAGGCTCTGTCTTGCAGGGTAGTTACATAGCATCCAAGAAATTTTGGAATAGTTGACAGGATTGGGCTGTGTTAGAGGTATGCCTAATGTACAGGCTATCTCTGCATTTGTGATCTCTTAAGTGGTACCCATTTTTCACACGGTACATCATTGTACCAATGTCTAGCAGAAATAGAGAAGTTGCAGGCACAGTTGGCAGCCCAGGAGGCAGATCTGAGAGTCCTTACATCACTACAAAAGAGGTACATAGAGGGTTCCTGGACTACACTATGTACATACTATGGGATAAAAAGATCATAGATTTCACAGGTATACCAAGCAAGCACAGGATTTTGTCAATTGAGGATTGGATCATGGGGACTGAAGCTAATCTTAAAGTACTAAGAATCCTGACCAGACCATTTAGTGAGAGGTCATCTAGTTGAACAGGTTAGGGATAAGTTGTAGTTTACTCCTAGGGCATAGCTTTAGATATAGCTTTTCCAAAAAAAACCACTTGTGAATTAAAAGGCAATGAATATAGGATGATTCCAAGATGGCCGCTTGTTGAGAGGCATGGGATGTCAGCGCTCCTCTCTTTCTGCTAAAAATTATTACCACAATGCCTCATACCAAGAGGAAGGCAAAGATTTGGGAATTGGGGTTAACTACCCCTGTTTCAGACTCCTTGCAACCTACTTTTGAGGGGCTCCTGCTCCCGGTCTCAGATACTTTAACCCTGGTAGCATCCTTGGCGTCGGCCCAGGAGGAGCGGATAGGGATGTGCAGAGCAAAAGTTTATGTCCATATGTCCATATGTCCAAAGGGGGTCCCATTTGCGGTCAATATGGACATAAACAGAATTCAATGAGTTGAGTATATGTCCATATGTGCAAATAAAAATTTAAAACCCCTCACCCTCCTTAATCCCCCCCCCCCCAAGACTTACCACAACTCCCTGGTGATCCAGCGAGGAGTGAGGACGCCATTTCTGCAATCCTTTGCGAGGAGTACGTGACGTCGGCGCCACGTCAAGTGACGCGGCGTCACGTGATTCCCCGCGGGGTCACGCCGGAACGCTCGTTCGGCCCAAGGATTGCAGAAATGGCGTCCTCACTCCTCGCTGGATCACCAGGGAGTTGTGGTAAGTCTTTGGGGGGGGGGGGGGGGATTAAGGAAGGTGAGGGGTTTAAATTTTATTTTGGATCAACAATCGCGATTTCCAACATATCCAACATAGCTATGTTGGATATGTGGGAAATCCGATCGTTTATGTCTCATCACTTTTTTAAGTTAAAAAAAAAAATATAAGTAGCGTTTTACATATGCGGTCAATACGAATGCACACCCCTAGGAGCGGATGGACTGGTCTCTGGACTTATAGACTACCTTAAGCCCCAGAGCACCATTTACCCCTCCTTTTCCCTCAAATCCTCATAATTTGGATGCTTTTCCACCGCCATGTGGACCCTCAGGTCCTAGAATGGTGGTTTATGAAGAAGCTTCACCTACCAGCTGCTGCTTTTGCTTCCGGTCCTGAGACTTCGGCATTTCTGGAGAGCTCTGTGCTTGGAATAGACGTGCAGGTCCCTTTCCAGGTGATGGTTTCTACTCCACGGCGGAATAATGAAGATTCTGGGGAGTCAAAATTTAAACAGGAAAACTGTGGTATGAAACCCAATTTTTTGCACCCTGTTCTTCCAAAACCTTTGATAATTATTATGGAATCTCTCTGGTCAGCCTTAATGGTTTTGGAGAAATCCATATCTTCTTCAGTTGATGTTACCTCTACTTTTGCTGGAAGATTTCAAATTCTTGAATCTGAAACTGTTTCTCACAAACAAAAAACTTCAGCATTGGAACTCCAGGTTTCTTCTTTACAACAAACTCAAGGCTTGCTGGTTAAATCTAATTTCTTTCATCCATGAAAATTGGAGAATATTGAAAACTCTTTTTGTTACTTAAACTTGCATGTACTACATTTTTCTCAGTCAAATTTAATTTCTCCAATTGATATGATCAAGAAATATATAACTGAGATATTGGAAGTGTCTAAAGAAGTCATGCCTACTTTTGCTAAAGTTTACATGACAAAGTCTTCAAAGCCACATATGACTGACCATGTTTCTGAACCAGAGCTGGACTTTGTTGCACTCGGGGGTGGACCCATGTCCTGGGACAAGGATGGAATGGCTCCTGAAAGGGAACAGGAGGTAACTGGCCCCAGGGGGTTGAGTACTGGAGGAGACAGAGGCTAGGTAGAGCCTCACCACTGGAAGCCTGAGGTCCCCCCGGGAGGAGCACGTAGGGACCCAGGCTGCTTGGACTTAGGTGGGCCTCACAAGGTCTCTTGGGAGTATGGAAGTCTGGCATGCCCACAGACACAGAAGGAGCACGGTTGGGTTCAAGCTGGAGCAGGGAGAACCAGAACAAAGTTAGTGATGACAAGGTGAGGAACATGTTGTGTGTTCCCGACGCCCTCCCTCCGCCCTCCTTACCTCTTTGGCGACTCCCTCTTCATCCGCAGGAAGATTGGCTGCCGCGGTTTCCTTCTGCCAGAGTCCTCCGGCGCCCCTGGACCGGCTAGATGCTGCAACCTGCCATGTTTCCTGTAGGCCTAGGGGCGCATGCGTGGCGCGGACCCAACTGAAGTACCGGCGATGGTGCGAACCTCAGGGGCGTCCCACTGAGATGACGTCTCCCGCAACGGATATATAAGGTCTTAGAATTTGCTAACAGATTTAGTTAGTAAGGGTTCGGGTTACTCTATTTAAGCTACTCTGCTTCCTCAGACTTACCAGGGGTACCCGCTCCTCGGGGGCCTCACTCTCTCCTTTGTTTTTCAGGCGACAGTCTGGAACTGGTACTCGCTCCTCAAGGGCCCTCGTTCCCAGACTTGCTCCGTATTCTCTTCTGCCTGGATGTCATTGCTGCCAGCTATATCAGTGAGTTACCATTGCTCTCTCAGAGCTTTCCCTGGAACCGCTCCTCGAAGGCCTATACATTCCGGCTCCTGGGCTTTTATGAGACATTGTGTGAGTGTTACCATCAGGTTTGGTACATGAACTCTGCATGTCCTGCCTACTCACTATTTCAGTTTCTCTACAGCTCAGCCTCCAGGGATCGCTGTTCCAGTATCTGAGGGACTGCAGCCCAGCCGGGCATTCCAGCTCACTGCTGCCACTTCTGGTGGTTCAGTATACTGTCTAATAAAAGAACTAGTGTGTGTCTGTCTCCATACTCAGAGCCTTACTGGTGGTCCCTCTCGGGATCTTCCCCCGGGGGCATGGTCATCTGACACTGGTCCAAGGATCCACCCACAACTCTCCTAAATAACAACAGATTGCTAACTCCCTAGCAAACTGCTAACTCTTAACAGATTGCTAACTCCATGGATCCGGCACAACTTAATGCTTTGCAGGCCATACCGGGCCTGGCCCAGCGCATTGTGGAGCAGCAAGACCCCTTGGAGAAACATACTGCAGCATTTCATCAGCTACACACACAGAAGGTTCAAGGCACAGCCTCCAATTAAGAAGTTCAGTCACCGGAGGTAACTTTGAAGACTGCTGTACCACTGGCGGCTCCAATCTGCTTTTCCAGAGAAATCCAGAAGACCTGGGGCTTTTTGAACCAGTGCTGCATGCACTTTGTCTTACAGCCATCTCTATTTCCTACAGCTCTCTCCAAGACTACCTACATTCTTTCATACCTGGATGGTAGGGCCCTGTCTTGGGCATCCACCTTGTGGGAACTCAAGGACTCTATTTTGCAGGACATAGAAGGATTTATGGACTTGTTTAAATCCATTTTTGATGACCCTGCTCAAACTTCTGTAGCCGGTTCTGCTTTAGTGGATTTGAAGCAAGGCAACATATCATTGGCTGAATTCACCCTAGAGTTCAAAACTCTTGCGGCAGAACTTCGCTGGTACTCCAAATGTCTCAAGACTCTCTTTTGCAGAGGCCTGGATAACCATTTAAAGGACGAGCTGGCTGCTCTCCAAACACCTGACTCGCTGGACAAATTAATAGCCTTAGCCCCTCGGATTGATTACCGGCTCCGGGACAAGGTGAAGGAACTCCGGCCTAAGGTGTTACCTGGGTTGAAACAGCCAAGTGCTGTCTATGCCCCTCAGATGGTTCCAGTAATCCCTGCTGCTGATACAGATGAACCTATGCAACTTGGTCATGGAGGCTTGACTTCCAAGGAGAGAAGATTTTGGAAGAAGCGCGGACTTTGCTCGTAGTGTGGTCAGCCTGGCCACGATGTCTCTACATGCTCCACTCATCCGAAAGCACGGACGGGCCAAAGTCCTACAGGAGGACTATTCTTAGGCCTTACTGCGCCCTCTCTTACACTCTCTTTCCCAGTCTCCTTGACCTACGGACCAGTCACGGTTCAGACTCCTGCCCTGGTGGACTCGGCGGCAGGAGGCAACTTCATTCTCAGAAGTCTAGTAGAATATTTGAGGATGCAACTCATCAAGTTGAAAAACCCACTACGATTATCCTCCATTCATGGAGAGCCCTTACCGGGAGCTGTGACTTGCCAAACCGAATCAGTTACTCTCCGCACCGGAGCTCTTCATACGGAATCACTCTTCTTCTTTGTACTGGAAAAGGCCATGCACCCTATCGTACTGGGGTTACCCTGGTTGCAAGTACCAAACCCAATTCGACTGGGCATCTCTGGATCTCTCCCACTGGGGCCCAGAATGTCATGGGAAATGCCTTAAGGAGATATCGCCTGTTATAGGCACGCCTGCGACTCCAGCAGTACCGGGTCTGCCACTCCAGTACATCCCCTTCGGGGATATATTCTCCAAAGAAGTAGTTGATATTCTTCCTCCACTGGAGCCCTATGAGTGTGCCATACGACAGAAGTCTAAAGCTGAGCCTCCGAAAGGACAGGTGTACTTTCTCACAGCTTTTGAGAATAAGGCAACGTCAGAAAATATGGAAGAGAATCTCCAGAAGGGCTTTACTCAACCATCAGAGTCGCCAGCTGGTGCGGACATTTGCTTTGGGGGAAAGGTAGATGATACGATTCCCAGTGAAAGTTCTGCAATATCTCAAGATGAGGACAATACACTAACCAGTGAATGTTCTTCAACATCTCAAGACGAAGACAATACACTAACCAGGGAATGTTCTTCAATATCTCAAGATGAAGACAATACACTAACCAGTGAATGTTCTTCAGTATCTCAAGATGAAGATGATACAACTCCTAGTGAACTATCTTCTATATCTCAAGACTCACTTATCATCAATACAGAAGACGAATTAGAACTCAAAGTCACAGAGATTCTGGATGTTCGTAAAAGAGGCAAGACTTTTGAAAACCTTCTAAAGGGGGAAGGTTTTGCCCCTGAAGTGATCTCTTGGGAGCCTCAGATCAATATCCTGGACAAAGAGATGCTTCATCAGTTCCACCTAAGCCTGGTATCTGAAGAGGAAATTGCCCTTTGAAGGGGGGTACTGTTGTGTCTATCAGTTCCCAATGCCCTCTCTCCGCCCTCCTTACCTCTTTGTTGACTCCCTCTTCATCCACGGGAAGATTGGCTGCCGCGGCGTCCTTCTGCCAAAGTCCTCCGGCGTCCCTGGACTGGCTAGATGCTGCAACCTGCCATGTTTCCTGGAGGCCTAGGGGCGTGCGCGCGGCCCCGACTGAAGTACTGGCGATGGCGTGAACCTCAGGTACGTCCCCCTGAGATGACATCACCCATGATGGATATATACGGTCTCAGAATTTGCTAACAGATTGAGTTAGCAAGGGTTCGGGTTACTCTACTTCAGCTACTCTGCCTCCTCGGACTTCCCAGGGGTACCCACTCCTCGGTGGCCTCGCTCTCTCCTTTGTTTTTCAGGTGACAGTCTGCAACCTGTACTCGCTCCTCTAGGGCCCTCATTCCCAGACTTGCTCCATATTCTCTTCTGCCTGGAAGTCATCACTGCCAACTACATCAGTGAGTTACCATCACTCTCTCAGAGCTTTCCCTGGAACCAGGTACTCGCTCCTCGAGGGCCTATACATTCCAGCACCTGGGCTTCTATGAGACATTGTGTGAGTGTTACCATCAGGTTCGGTACATGAATTCTGCATACCCTGCCTACTCACTATTTCAGTTTCTCTACAGCTCAGCCTCCAGGGATCGCTGTTCCAGTATCTGAGGGACTGCAGCCCAGCCGGGCATTCCAGCTCACTGCTGCCACCTCTGGTGGTTCAGTATACTGTCTAATAAAAGAACTAGTGTATGTCTGTCTCCATACTCTGAGCCTTACCAGTGGTCCCTCTCGGGATCTTCCCCCGGGGGCGTGGCCATCTGCCAGAGCCAGAATCTGGAGACGAGGTCAGGCAGGTGAAAGATCAATGTCCATAGGTCAGTCCGAGGAGTAGTCAATGAGGCAAGGGTCAGATACCGGAGGCCAGACAAAGTCAGAGGCAAACAGAGGTCTAGAGGCAGGCGGCAGACAGGCGAGCAGATCAGGAGCAGACTGAGTTCTTGAGGCAGATGGCAGATAGGTGAGCGGGTCTGGAGCAAGCTGCGGTCTTGAGGCAGGCAGCAGACAGACAGGCAGGTCAGGAACTAGCTGAGGTCGTAGACAGGCGGCAGGCAGGCAGGCGTTCAGAAGCAAGTCGAGGTCAGTACCAGAAGGTCAATCCGAGGGTACTACCTGGGTAGACAGACAGACAAACACAGGAACAGGCAGGACTCAGGAACGTGGAAGCAGGTACAAGAGCAGAGACAATCTAGCATACAAACCGACCTGATTGCCAAGGCAAGGAAGTGGAGGCAGGAACTTCCTTATATTGTTAGATCAATCAGGGCGTGCCACGGAACCAAGACCCACCCTCAGCCCTACAAGTGTCCAGGCTGTTCGCATGCGCGTAGGGGCATGGCTAGCATGGCAGGAGACGCCGAACCTCGGCTTGAGGCTGGCGTGCAGAGGAAGGCCCGGCGACTGCCACCGCAGGACGCTGGGGCCTAGCTGGGCTAGCAACTACCACGAGGGAGGTCTTCCTGGGACCCGCTGAGGAACTATGCAAGTGAGCGGTACTGTGCGTGGGATGGCTGCGGGTGGGGCGTGTAACAGTACCCCCCCTTCTAGGCCTCCCCCTACGTGGCTGTGGTTTCTCAGGGTGCATTCTATGGAAGGTCTTCAGAAGGAACAGACAGAGGTAGAGGTAGAAGAGGAAGTGGTTGGCATCCGTAGACTACATGAAAAGGTGAGGAGCCGGTGGCTGAAGATGAGTGCGAATTTAGAGTGAATTCTGCCCATGGAAGCAGGTCTGCCCAGTCATTCTGCTGGAGAGTAACATAAGCACATAGGGATTGCTTGAGTGTTCTGTTGGTTCTAATTAAGCTAGATATTTCACTTAGATGCAGTTCCAACACTGCTCTCTACATTAATGGTGGGGGTGGAAGGGAAATAGAACCAAAAGGTTACTAAGAGCCAAGAGTAACAGATAAGTATGAGAAGAAAAAAAAAGTGTGAAACTTGCTGGGCAGACTGGATGGGCCGTTTGGTCTTCTTCTGCTGTCATTTCTATGTTTCTATGTTTCTCTCTGCCTGCCCATTGACCTGGGGGTGATATGTGGAGGTAAAATCCAAGGTAACGTTGAATTTTTTGCAGAGAGATCTCCAGTAATGGGCAGTGAACTGAACTCTGCGGTCAGACAGAATGTGCTTAGGAAGTCCATGAAGCCAGAATATGTGGCGGATAAATAGCTGGGCAAGCTGTGGAGCTGATGGAATGCCACGCAGGGTGACAAAGTAGGCCATTTTAGAAAACTGGTCCACAATGACCCAGATGGTATTGTTGCCACCGGAGGGTGGAAGGTCGATGATAAAATCCATCGCTATGTGGGTCCATGGTTTGCTAGGAATTGGCAGAGGTTGTAACAGGCCCCAGGGATGTCCCACCAGGGGCTTATGGCGAGCAGAAGTGGGACACGACTCCACATAGGCCTGGGCATCCTTCCTCATGGTTGGCCACCAATAAAAGTGTTGGAGGGTGGCCAAGGTCCTGGACTGCCTGGGGTGCCCTGCGATGAGGGAGTTGTGAGCCCAACATAGAATCTTCGGCGTAGCCAGCACGGGACCACGTCTTCCCAGGTGGAACCGGGTACGTGGCTGCCAGCATGACCTTAGCAGGGTCGATGATATGCTGAGGAGGATCCGGGATATCTTCAGGATCAAAGGACCTCGAGAAGGCATCCACCCGGCCATTCTTATTGGTGGACCGGTAGCACAGCAGGAAATTAAACTGGGTAAAAAGAACCACCAGCGGGCCTGGCGATGGTTCAGACGTTGGGCTCAGTGCAAATACTCGAGACTTTTATGATCCGTATACACGGTAATTTGATGCTGTGCTCCCTCAAGCCAGGGATGCCAGTCCTCGAAGGCTAGCTTGATAGCCAGGAGTTCCTTATCTCCAATGGCATAAATTCTCTCTGCAGGTGAAAAGGGCTTGGAAAAAAAAGAGCATGGATGTAGGGTGTGATTAGCAGAGTACTGACTTAAGACTGCCCCTACTCCCTCGGTGGAGGCGTTGAATTCCACGATGAATGGACATCTGGGATCAGGATGTCGGAGACAGGGCTCTTGGAGAAAGGCGGCTTTGAGGTCCTGAAAAGCAGTAACAGCCTCAGGTGGCCACTGAGATGGATTTTACCCTTTGCTGGTCAAAGCAGTAAGGGGCGCTGGCAGGGAGGAGAAGTGATGGATGAAGGACCGATAATAATTGGCAAAGCCAAGAAACCTCTGTAGAGATCGGAGGCCCATGGGCTGAGGCCAGTCTCGAATGCTTTTCAACTTAGCAGGATCCATCCTGAAGCCTTGGCTCAACACGCTGTACCCGAGAAAAGGGATGGTCTCCTGCTGAAAAGAACATTTCTCTAATTTTACAAACAGCTGGTTATGTTGGAGACATTGAAGAACGCAGGAGATCTCAGCGATGACTTTGCAGGTCCTTGGAAAAGACTAAAATGTCATTGAGGTATACCACGACACACCGGTATAGCATGACCCTGAAGACCTCGTTCATTAAGTTCTGAAAGACAGCTGGGGCATTGCAAAGGCTGAACGTCATAACGAGGTATTCGTAGTGGCCATCCCTAGTATTAAAAGTTGTCTTCTACTCATCACTCTCTCGAATGTGGACCAGCTAATAGGCTCCCCTGAGATCCAGCTTGGAAAATATCTTGGCCCCTTGGAGCCTATCAAAAAATAATGTGATGAGGGGTAGAGGATAGCGGTCCTTCAGAGTGATCTTGTTTAGGCCCCGGTAATTGATGCAGGGGCGGAGCATCCCATCCTTTTTCCCTACAAAGAAAAAATCCACTCTAGTAGGAGACTTGTAGGATCAGACTTGGAGGGTCAGAGGAACCCCTTGGCCAGGTTCTCGCGGATGTATTCAGTAAGCGAGAGCGGGTAAATTCTGCCTCGGGGAGGCTTGATGATGAGTAGGAGGGTGATAGCGCAATCATAGGTGAAGTGCGGTGGCAAAGTGCCAGCGGCCTTTTTGGAGAACACATCCGCAAAGGCTGAATACTCTGGTGGAAGGCCTGTAAGATGGAGCGAGGTACTAAGAGAAGGCCGGGGCGAGGCAGGCTCCAAGCAGTTAGAGTGGCAGGAGGGTCCCCAGCGGGAGAGCTGTAAGGTAGCCCAGTCGAACTGGGGGGTATGCTGTTGTAGCCATGGCAAGCCGAGGACCACAGGGTGGATGGCTTTGTCCAGAACATGGAAAGTGATGGTCTGTACGGAGATGGAGTGGAACCGTGGTGTGGGTGACCCGTCCAGGGAAGGGTTCACTGTGAATAGATGAAAGGAGCAGAGGAACCGGGGTGCGGACAGTAGGGATCCAAAGATGTCCTGTTAGCTGTTTCAGGATGAAATTGCCCCCGGCTCGTGAGTCTACAAGAGCCAGGGTATGGAATTCTTGATTGTTCACCGTAATCAAGACCGAAGTGTTAATGGAAGAGATGGAGAAGTCAGGCCTAGGAGCAGCCCTCCTGCCGAACCTAGGCCCAGGAGTTTCCCAGATGCACGGGACAGGCGGCCAGGGCATTTCCGGATTTACCACAATATAGGCAGAGGCTGGAGAGCTGGCGTCGGTGCCGTTCTTCAAGCATAAGCCTACTCCGACTCAATTGCATGAGCTCCTCTCAGGTTTTAGCTTGGGTAGCAGAATCCATCCTGGGAGAGGGAGAGCGTCGGACGTGGTGAGAGCCTGAAGCAGATTTCTCAGAAACTTGTAATTCCTGAAAACATTCCTGGAGACGCCAGTCGATCCGCCCGGCGAGGTCAATAAGGGAATCAAGGGATGAAGGTAGTTCACGGACCGCCAAATCATCCTTGATTCAAGAGCTCAACCCCTCGAGAAATATGGATCTAAGACATTCTGAGCCCCAGTGCAGTTCCGAGGTCAAGGTTTGGAACTCTATGACGTAGTCCACCAGAGACCTGGTACCCTGCCGGAGGTGAAGGAGCATAGATCCAGATGCAGACTATCTGCAAAGGTCATAGAAGACCGAACGGAACAGGGCGAGGAAACAAGGCAGGTCTCAGAGGATAGGATCCACACGTTCCCACAGAGATGAGGCCCAGGCCAAGGCCTTACCATCCAGGAGAGAGAGGATGTAGGTAGTCTTGGTGACTACATCTGGGAAGAAGGCTGGCTGAAGGCAGAAGTGCATATTACATTGGTTTATAAAACCCCGGCACAATAGGGGGTTTCTAGAGAAGCGTGGAGGTGCCAGAAGCAGAATGGTCGGCCATGTGACCAGCATGGGAGCCGAGGAGCTGGAAGCAGGAGACGGCGGACTTGCCGTAACGGCGGCGTCAAGGCGACTGCTAAGATTCTCCACTGCTGCCGTGAGATTTTCCAGGATCTTTTTGTTGTTCAATGATCTTTTGTGCCAGACCAGGGATGGCCTGTATTGTGGAGACCTCCGCCAGGTCCATGGACTTGGCAATCTGTTAGGAATTGTAGACCCTTGCCCCGAGGTGGGGTTGGTGCTACCTGCGGGGTTGAGCCCCGCAGGTTCCCACTGTCAGGAGGTGAGGCTGGCCAGGAACAGAGGCAGACAGGAACTTCGCCAGTACCAGCCCACTTTCCCTGCAGGTTGAGCCCTTGGATGCCGGGGCCAACTGGTCTTAGGAGATCTTCTGTGTGGCTGGTCCCGGAGGGAGCAGGTGGCTGGGAGCAGGGATTGTCAGAGAGGTCAAACTCAGTCCAAGGTTGAGGTACCCTCAGAGGGCGAGAGAGAGAGCAGACCCCAAGGGATAAAATGCTACAGCAGTTCTGGAGACAGCAAAGCAGGACCACGTGGGACAGGCCCCAAGGAGAGGAAGTGCAGGAGCAGAGGCCTGTATAAGAACATAAGAACATAAGAAATTGCCATGCTGGGTCAGACCAAGGGTCCATCAAGCCCAGCATCCTGTTTCCAACAGAAGCCGAACCAGGTCACAAGAACCTGGCAATTACCCAAACACTAAGAAGATCCCATGCCACTGATGCAATTAATAGCAGTGGCTATTCCCTAAGTAAATTTGATTAATAGCCATTAATGGACTTCTCCTCCAAGAACATATCCAAACCTTTTTTGAACCCAGCTACACTAACTGCATTAACCACATCCTCTGGCAACAAATTCCAGAGCTTTATTGTGCGTTGAGTGAAAAAGAATTTTCTCCGATTAGTCTTAAATGTGCTACTTGCTAACTTCATGGAATGCCCCCTAGTCCTGCTATTATTCGAAAGTGTAAATAACCGATTCACATCTACCCGTTCAAGACCTCTCATGATCTTAAAAACCTCTATCATAGTGGTATTCTGAAGCAGAGCTATCATAGTGGTATGCTGAAGCAGAACTAGAGCGGGGAATCTGCTGTAGCAGATTCTAGTAGAGTAGAGGCGCTGAGACACTGCCCGTGGTGCGGCAAAGCAGTAGCAGGATCCTGTGATGTAGAAGCACTGAGGGATGCCCCGAGGAGCAGGGGCACAGAGACGCAGTCCAGGAATGTAGCAGCACTCAGACAGGTCCTGAGCAGGAGCATAGAGACAGCGTCTTGTGACATAGAAGCTCTGACCCAGGCCCCAAGGAGTGGAGGTGCAGTGACTGGGTTTCGTGATGTAGCAGCGCTGAGCCAGGGTCCCAAGGAGTAGTAGCAGAGAGTCAGGATCCCCAATGTAGAAGCGCTGAGGCTGGTCCTGAGGAGCGTGAGCGCCAAGGCAGGGTCCCAGATGTAGAGGCGCAGAGCAAGGCCCCGAGGAGTGGGACATCAGTAACAGGATACTGATGAGAAGAGCAGGGATCCATAGAACAGGAACAATAGGGCCTGAGTACTGGAGCAAGCACCAGCTAGGAACCAGGGAACTGGTTGCCAAGTCAGCTTGTGGTGGAAAGAGGTAGTCCTTAAATATCCCGGGCCGGTGATGTCAGCAGCCGGGGACGAGCCTGAAGTTCTCGCTATTGGCCCTTTAAAGGAAGGAGAGAGATGGCACCTGCCTAGAGAGGCCCAGAGTCGGAACGTTGGTCGGTGGCATCCAAGATGCCACGTGGAGCACAGGGAGCCAGGAGGAAAGCGGCGGCAGTGACTGGCTGCAGTTTCGAGAGCACTGGGAGTAAAGGGCCAAGCCAGACATGAGGTGAGTTGTGCCGGCTGCAGGTGGCCGTGGCCGGTGGACGTAACACGTAAGCAGTCTGATCCAAGATTACAATTCCCTCCACCCTTATTGACTAGGTTTATCACAATGGAGGGGTCTTGAAAAAGTCTCTAAAGCTTTCCTTTATTCCCATGTCAGATTACATTTAAATTGACCTGATGTCAACTGAAAGTCATAACATCATGTAATACCAGATTTTAAATGTTTAAAAAAAACAGATCCACAGGTTCTGGAGGAGTTCATCTAGATTTGTTATACACCAGGCTCTTCTTGCATGCTCAATGGGAAAAAGAATTTAAATTATAATGAGTGAATAAACCACTCCAAATTGAGCCTAAATTGAAAACTTGTATTTGGAGTAAAACAAACAAAAGAAAGACCTTTGACAATAAGGATAATTCAACTGAAGAAAATATATGAAGTGAAAGATTAAAGATTAAGCTGCTTTTCTTGTCTTTGTGCAAACGAATGAGCTGATTCAGCCACCTGAGTAGCAATCATGACAAGGCTTGTTCCCAAGTCTCTAAAAAACAGGCATCATTCAAAGTGTCATCATTTCTACTTGATCCATCAAGGAATCAAAAGGTCACACGTGGGGGTAGAAGAGGAATTTGATTGAGATGACAACCCAACAACCAGCAAGGGCCCTGACTTTTATGGTGACATAAGTGACAAAGTACAGGTCTGCTTCTAAGGCCAAGTCCATAAAAAAACTACATCAGCACAGTCTGAAATTTCAAGAAGGCTCAACACCTTGTAAAAATGTCGCTAGCAGTAAATTTTTTATGAGTTATCATAAGGCTTGGGAATAATTGCATGGAATGGCAGCTGCTACCCTTAAGACGCATGGGGGTAACCTGCATAGCGTGGCAGATACTACCATAAGAAGCTTGCTGGGCAGACTGAATGGATCATTTGGTCTTTTTCTGCTGTCATTACTATGCTACTATGTTTCAGTTTTCACTCTTTATTTGACCAGGAGTATATTGAGCCTCTTCTATAATCCCCCTTATAATGGGTAAATTTTGCCATCTTAAACTTCCATAGATCAACTCTAAATTGATCGATGGTTTTTTATAATTCAGCAAATTGAGAATCAAAAAATCCACTGTAGTGGCCGATTTTAGGGCAACAATTTGAAAATCAAGGTCTTGATGTAAAAGAATATCATTCTTCTTAGTAGTCTCTATAATTAGGAAACTCAGGTTCAATGAATTCATATTAATAATGACATTCCACTTTATAACAAAATCAGCATTTTTTATATAAATCTTAGGTTTTGTTATTATTCTTAAACTTCGAGGCATGTACTCTTGATGTGAACACAGTACAAAATCAGAGGCACCATGTAATTCTGTTTGAATTATTTTTTTATACAGCTGCTACCACTCTGAAGATGACCAAATACTGGAATCCACATCAAGACTACCACTTTCTTGGAGGAGATTTTGGACATAATTTCAGTGTAACTGAATATACTTTTCTAAGAGCAGGCCATAATAAAATAGATAAATCACATTAAAAAAAAGCTTCCAAATGAACAAAAGCAAAACAAAAAAATAACCACTGGTGAAAGTTTTTAAAATTTTTAATAATTAATCAACCCAGGAAGGATAACTTTAAAAGAAAAAAACACACAAGCCCAGAAGACGTGCTTTTTCTGTAGCTGGCCCGCTAATCTGGAATTCCATTCCTGATGAATTAAGACAGATCACCAATCATAAAGAATTTTTAAAAAATCTTAAAATCTTTCTTTTTTCAATTGCCGTCTTAAGCTTCTTTTTCGGTAGACACCTCTCAGCACTTAAAATACCTACCAGCCTCCCTTTCACTTTGACTCACTCCTTTTATAAACCAACAGCCACAACAAATTTTGTGTATAGATTTACCTATTCATTTACTTTTGCTGTCCTTCTCTGTTTTTATGTTTTATATCTTACATTTTTAATATTATCTTAATTATGTATGTTTTTACCTTGTAAACCATTTTGATCAACAAGTCTTTGGAAAAGTGGTATACAAACAATTTTAAATATATATATATAAATAAATACATATTTGTGTGCATATTCACATGCTCGTGGATTTTATAATGAGCGTCCATATTTTTTCTTTATATTTTCTATATATTAGAAGTTACAATTTAAGAGACCAAACTTGTTCTCGCTATATTTTCTGGACATTACATTTGAACTTTTGGCATACATAGACCTGATGCCTTGAAGTAACATTTTCAAAACGTGGCCCACCTCGATGTTTTTTAGATAAATCCTATTTTTGACAAGTACTGTATTTCACATGTGCAATCATTCTGTTGGAATTTCTAGTAATTTTAAAAGCCATTGTGCTCATTGAACTGTATAATATTTTTTTTGAGATACTAGTACTTTTGAAAGCTGTTATGCTTTTTGTATTTGAAGTGAAAGTGTTTTCTCCTATAATGGCAGTTACAAGTTTTCTTTTTTTCACTTGAGTTTATCCAGTGGAGCCATCTGAGGTATTTCCTTTTCCTTTTACAGTAGTTTATCGACATTTTTTGTGCATTTCATTAGAGATTAACAGGTAAATTTTCAAAAGCTTACACGTGCAGAAAACTCCATATTTGCAGGTAAATAGCACATCTGTGGGCAATCCTTATTTTATAAATATGTAACCTATGCATGTAAATAAGCCTTCATGTATAAAAATATGCACGAAAAAAGGGGGCATGTTATGGATATTTTAGGGGCATGTCAGGGTGTGGTTTGCATGTACATGCGTAATGAGCTATTTTAAAAGGGATTTATGTATGAATGCCCTCAAAACTATGTGAGTACATTTACTACTACTAATTTACGCACAGAACTTCAAACTTTCATGCTGTTTTACATAAGAACATAAGAACATGCCATACTGGGTCAGACCAAGGGTCCATCAAGCCCAGTATCCTGTTTCCAACAGTGGCCAATCCAGGATACAAGTGCCTGGCAAAGACCCAAAAACTAAGTCTATCCCATGCTACTGATGCTAGTAGTAGCAGTGGCTATTTTCTAAGTCATCTTGATTAATAGCAGGTAATGGACTTCTCCTATAAGAACTTATCCAAACCTTTTTTAAACCTAGCTATACTAACTACACTAACCACATCCCCTGGCAACAAATTCCAGAGTTTAATTATATGTTGAGTGAAAAAGAACTTTGTATGTTGATGTATGTTGATGTTTTGCTTCCTGACGTCTCTGGGTGAGTAGATATGGCAGTATGCTAGGGGGTGGGAGTAAGTGTATTTGGGACAGACAGGGCCATACTGAGGGTTAACTGGGACATACTAGCTATAATAGGGGTTTGTCAGGGGATACTAGTGGATGGGATTCTGTGGTGGTAAAACAATATCCAAAATTACTCTAATGTCATTATGGGTACTCATGTCACAATGATTGAGAAGGAAGGGAGAATTGAGTATAAGGAGGAGGAGGAAGAGGTACACCTTACAGAGAGCATAGGTCACAGTTTTTGGGTCTCTCACAAGAGCATGTCATGTGCAAGTTCAGATTCAACAAGAAAACTATACCAGCAGTTTGAGCAGGATTTGCACTCTTCCACCCACAGGGCCCACACCTTGCTGTACACCAGGCTCACTACCTCCCTGGCATTTTTGGCCATCGGCAGCTTCCAGACAACTCTAGGGGTCACAGCTAGCATAAGCCAGTCTGCCAGCTCCATTTGTATAGATCAGTTCCTGGCTGTGATTCTCAGAAAAAAACCTCTTGGAACAGATAGCAATACCAACAAATAATGACTTATTTCTAACAAATATCAATTTTCCCCTCTGTCTTAAACATAGAAACATAGAAACATAGAAATGACGGCAGAAGAAGACCAAATGGCCCATCCAGTCTGCCCAGCAAGCTTCCCTCATTTCTTCTCCCATACTTATCTGTTTCTCTTAGCTTTTGGTTCTAATTCCCTTCCACCCCCGCCATTAATGTAGAGAGCGGTGGAGGAGCTGCATCCAAGTGAAATATCTAGCTTGATTAGTTAGAGGTAGTAGGAGTAGTAACCGCCGCAATAAGCAAGCTACACCCATGCTTATTTGTTTTTACCCAGATTATGTTATACAGCCCTTATTGGTTGTTTATCTTCTCCCCTGCTGTTGAAGCAGAGAGCTATGCTGGATATGCATCGAAAGTGAAGTATCAGGCACATTTGGTTTGGGGTAGTAACCGCCGTGACAAGCCAGCTACTCCCCGCTTTGTGAGTGTGAATCCTTTTTTCTTCTCCCCTGCCGTTGAAGTTATGCTGGATATGCGTGAAGTATCAGTTTTTCTTTTCCCCTGCCGTTGAAGCAGAGAGCTATGCTGGAAATTCGTGATGTATCAGTCTTTCTCCGATGCCGTTGAAGTAGAGAGCCATGCTGGATATGCGTCGAGAGTGAAGTATCAGGTACATTTGGTTTGGGGTAGTAACCGCCGTAACAAGCCAGCTACTCCCCGCTTTGTGAGTGCGAACCCTTTTTTCTTCTCCCCTGCCGTTTAAGCAGAGAGCTCTGCTGGATGTGTGAAGTAACAGTTTTTCTTTTCCCCTGCTGTTGAAGCAGAGAACTATGCTGGATATGCATTGAAAGTGAAGTATAAGAATGGAGTGATCAAGCTAGTTGAAAGGCATCAGGAATAGAGGAAGGTGGAGGTAGTAATCTGGATATTTGGTTTGGGGTAGTAACCGCCGTAACAAGCCAGCTACTCCCGTCATTGTGAGTGCAAATCCTTTTTTTCCACATTTCCTCATGCTGTTGAATCTTAGAGTGATGTTGGAGTCACAGTAACCATGTGTATGTTTATTGACTAAGGGTATTGTCTCCAGGCAGTAGCCATCATTCTGGCGAGTCACCCACTCTTCATTGGCGGCCTCTTGACTTTATGGATCCACAGTGTTTATCCCACGCCCCTTTGAAGTCCTTCACAGTTCTGGTCTTCACCACTTCCTCCGGAAGGGCATTCCAGGCATCCACCACCCTCTCCGTGAAGAAATACTTCCTGACATTGGTTCTGAATCTTCCTCCCTGGAGCTTCAAATCGTGACCCCTGGTTCTGCTGATTTTTTTCTTATGGTAAAGGTTTGTCGTTGCCTTTGGATCATTAAAACCTTTCAAGTATCTGAAAGTCTGTATCATATCACCTCTGCTCCTCCTTTCCTCCAGGGTGTACATATTTAGATTCTTCAATCTCTCCTCGTACGTCATGCGATGAAGATCCTCCACCTTCCTGGTCGCCCTTCTCTGTACCGCTTCCATCTTGTCTTTGTCTTTTTGTAGATACGGTCCTCCAGAACTGAACACAGTACTCCAGGTGAGGCCTCACCAAGGACCTGTACAAGGGAATAATCACTTCCCTTTTCTTACTCGATATTCCTCTCTCTATGCAGCCCAGCATTCTTCTGGCTTTTGCTATCGCCTTGTCGCATTGTTTCGCAGACTTCATATCATTAGACACTATCACCCCAAGGTCCCTCTCCTGCTCCGTGCACGTCAGCCTTTCCCCCCCCCATCGAATACAGTTCATTCGGATTTCCGCTCCCCATATGCATGACTTTGCACTTCTTGGCATTGAATCTCAGCTGCCATATCTTCGACCACTCTTCCAGTTTCCTTAGATCCCGTCTCATTCTCTCCACTCCTTCCGGCGTGTCCACTCTGTTGCAGATCTTAGTGTCATCCGCAAAAAGACAAACCTTACCTTCTATCCCGTCCGCAATGTCGCTCACAAAGATATTGAACAGGACCGGTCCCCAACACCGATCCTTGCGGTACAACACCGCTTAAAACCGCTCTCTCTTCAGAGAAGGTTCCGTTTACCATCACACATTGTCTTCTGTCCGTCAACCAATTTGCAATCCAGGTCACCACCTTGTCACTCACTCCCAAGCTTCTCGTTTTATTCACCAGTCTCCTGTGCGGAACCGTATCAAAAGCTTTGCTGAAATCCAAGTATATGACATCGAGCGCTCTTCCTTGGTCCAATTCCTTGGTTACCCAGTCAAAAAAGTCAATCAAATTTGTCTGACAGGATCTTCCCCTGGTGAATCCATGTTGCCTCTGGTCCATCAATTCTCCGGACTGTAGATAGTTCACTATTCTCTCTTTCAGCAGAGACTCCATTACTTTTCCCACCACTGAAGTGAGGCTAACCGGCCTGTAGTTGCCAGCCTCCTCCCTGTTCCCACTCTTGTGAAGCGGGACCACCACCGCTCTTCTCCAGTCTCTCGGCACCACTCCCGTTTCTAGGGATCTATTGAACAGGTCACACAGCGGACCCGCCAGAACATCTCTGAGCTCCCTCAATATCCTTGGATGAATCCCATCAGGCCCCATGGCTTTGTCCACTTTCAGGTTCTTTAGCTCTTCCCACACATTTTCTACTGTAAAAGGATTTTCATCTATTCCACTTCCCTCCAGTTTCTTGTTGTGTAGAGATGGTCCTTCTCCAGGGTCTTCTTTAGTGAACACAGAGCTGAAGTATTCGTTTAATATTTCTGCCATTTCTTCGTCTGTCTCCACACATTGATCATTACCACCTTTCAATTTCACTATACCACTTTGGACCTTTCTCTTTTCGCTGATGTATCTGAAAAATGTTTTGTCACCATTTTTTATCTCCTTGGCAATCCTCTCTTCTGCTTGATTTTTTGCCAACTTGATTGTTTTCTTTGTCTCCCTCAGTTGATACAAATATTCTTCTTTGTGCTCCTCCCTTTGGGATCCTTTATATTTCTTGAATGCTGTTCTTTTAGCTTTAATTTTGTCAGCCACCTCCTTTGAGAACCAGATAGGTTTCAATTTTCTTTTGCTTTTCTTTATGTTTCTAACATATAGAGCAGTTGCCTTGGTGATTGCTCCTTTTAGATTGGTCCACTGCTGATCCACATCTCTCTCGTTCTCCCATCCTTTAAGTTCTTCCTCCAGGTACTTTCCCATTTCCTCAAAGTCTGTGTTTTTGAACTGTAAAACTCGGGTCTTTGTGGTTCTTTTCCCTATTCTATTAGTGATATTAAACCATACCGTTCGATGATCACTGCTGCTGAGGTGGGCGCCCACCTGGACATCCGAGACATTATCTGCATTATTGCTATTATTGCATTATTGCATTATTGCTATTATTGCATTATTGCATTATTGCATTATTGCATTATTGCATTATTATTATTGCATTATTGCTATTGATTGCACTCAGATCCATATGAGGGCACCAAGGGATGATGAGGCCTCATACCGCAACTGCAAGGGTTGCCACTCCCTCAATATGCATGTGTCTGTGATGCCAAGTGCATCCTCTTTGATGTTATGCTCAAGTTACTGGGATCTGGTCATGATGCCTTCATCCTTTCACAGTCAAGAATTCATGATTGCTTCCAGAAAGGGCAAATCACCGGGGACAGGCTCTAGGTAGGAATACATTTACCATACTTCTCAGGACAGATAACCTCTTCTTTTCATCTCCCTCATATCTAGATGGATTGACAGCATTAGAACAGGAGGATCGCTCCAACCTGGACCGGTAAACTATCCCCCTACCTAATAGAGATGTGCATTCGTTTATCAAAAATTAGGCAATTTTTTCGAAATTGACTAATTCGTCGTGGGTCGGGGGTCCTGAACTCTGAAACAGATTTTCCCCGAAGTTCGGGTAAAATTTGTTTTTCGGGTTTGTACAGGGGGGAGGGGCAAATTTTATTTTTTTAAGTAAAAAACCACCCCAAGCATTAAAATTTACTATAATACAACCCCCCCCCCCACCATCCCGATCCCTCCCCAAGACTTACTAACATCCCTGGTGGTCCAGCAGGGTCCCACGAGCAATTTCTCCCTCTGTGCCGTTGGGCTGTCGGGCCTGCCTCGCATCAAAATGGCGCCGATAGACTTTGATCTACTATGTCACAGGGGCTACCGGTGCCATTGGTCAGCCCCTGACACATGGTAGGAGCAATGGATGACCGGTGCCATCTTGTGTTCCTACCATGTGACAGGGGCTGACCAATGGCACCAATAGCCCCTGTGACATATTAAGGGCAAAGGCTATCAGCGCCATTTTGATTACTGGAAGCCGACTGCCCGAGTGCAGGAAATAGCTCCTGGACTCCCACTGGACCACCAGGGATTTTTGGCAAGTCTTGGGGGACCCTCCTATCCCCCACAAGCCTTGCCAAAAGTCCCTGGTGGTCCAGCGGGGGTCTGGGAGAGATCTCGCCGTCGGCTGCCAGTAATCAAAATGGCGCTGATAGCCTTTGCTCTCACTATGTCACAGGGGCTACCGGTGCCATTGGTCGGCAAATCGGCTATCGGCACCATTTTGATGCGAGGCAGGCCCGACAGCCCGACGGCACGGAGGGAGAAATTGCTCGCGGGACCCCGGTGGACCACCAGGGATGATAGTAAGTCTTTGGGAGGGATCGGGATGGTGGGGGGGTGGGGGGTGTATTTAATGTATTATAGTAAATTTTAATGCTTGCGGTGGGTTTTTTTGAGCTTTGTTTTCCTGCATCATTTTTTGGGCCCATTTCGTTTTTCCCCGCTTAGTTTTTTGTTCATTTTTCCAAAAAACTAACCGAGGAAAAACAAACTTTACCCCAAAGCATTCAACTCAAAAAACGACACGGTAGAAAAAAACGAAGCTCATCTCTACTACCTAACACTAAAGGACAGCTAACTCTGCTTTTCTCTTTGTTCTTCTCTGCAGTTGATAGAGGAAATTCACTCAATATCTAGCTCAAGATCCTGCTAGCTAACCCACAGACCACTCCAGAGATTTTCTACAATAGGGTCCATTGTCAGACCAGAACAATTATCATGAGAACATTTGGCCTTCTCAAAACATGTTTCTGCCACCGGAACAGATCTGGGTGATACATTCTTAAAATCCCTAAAATGACTTTGATATCTTTCTAGCCTGCTGCATGCTTAAAGCCTGACAAAAACCAGAGGCCTGCCTCCTCCAGAAGAACTACAAGATCATCTAGATGAAGAGGAGGACAAGGAGGTACATGACCTGACCCAGGAGGAATTACAGGAAATGCATCACCAGACTTGACAACAGGCGATACAGGAAAGGAACACTGATACAAAGATATTTCAGATGGTGAAGATGTACAGGATATGTAAAGATTAATTAGGAGGTGAAGGTGCACTAATTTTCATGGAGTTTTCAATGTGATGATCAATAAAATCAATTCTTTCTGACTTTCCTAGGCCAGCTTCTTTTTTGGGGTAGAGGAAGCTCTGTTGCCTTGGCCTGCCTAATTCTTGTGCTCCTTTGCAGCAGGTTTCTATCATAGCTTACACTGCACTCAAGTGCCTGGGACCTGGGAGCAGTAGCTCATCAGGATAGCTGCTGGAGGTACTTGGAGAGCTCTGATGCTGCTGTTAAGATGGGCTAGCAGCTGTGGTGGGCCTCTTTTCCTCAGCCACCCATGTGCTCAGAGAGTAGGATGCATCTCTCACTGGTGGTGGCAGTAGTGATATTGCTGTAGGCTGCCTCACTGCAGGTGGTGACAGAAGAAGAGGTTGAACCACTATGGGTGGTGGTTGAGAAATAGATGGAGTGGCCCATGAGGCAGGTCGGTTTCAGGCCTGGGGAAGCACCATCAAAGGTGGTGGTACTGCCAAGACTGGTGGGGGCTGCATCCAAGGAGACATTATGTAGTAAAGAGCTAGTTAGGTCTGCAGCTGGCAGGGGGGCATCCTCTGTAGCATCTCTATCCACTGTGAAGTCTTGGCCTCCATCTGTTTGCAAATGCCCCTTAGCTTCTACTACACATCCTGCATCTCCTGCTTCATACCCTGCATCTCTTCTTTTACCACATCTGTCCTGTAAGTCATACCTGAAGCCTCTGATCTCCTCCACCACTCAACATTCTGGCCTGCATCTCCTCTTCCCTCTGAGAACCAAGGTCATCCTCAGCAGAGCTACCCTCCTCTAGCCCTACTGCATGCTACCAGAATTCTGGCATATGTGACTGATTCATGATATGCTTGTTCTCCATCTTCTCCTCCACATGTCCACACTGTGCCACTGGGTGCTCTTCTGCTGCTTCCTTCTCCTCCTCAGTGTCCTTTTCCAGGCTAGGAGGCAACATCTGAGAGTGCTACCTTGCCCATCGAAGGCCACGGAGTGCCAGAGCATCAAAATCATTACCTGACTGCTCCCCTGCAAAATGGAAGAGTGTATATAAGGTAAATATGCATACTGTGTGGCTTATTCCTTTCACACTAAATAGACCATTCTTTCTGCCTAACCCATGTGCCCTATGCTAACACCTCCAGATACACCACAACTTGACAGAAAGCTTTTCCATGGAATTTAACTCTATACTTGATTCACTTGTAAAGCACCAGCAGTCACAGAAATCTGGTATAGGATTGCAAACTGACTACATATTTTCAGTACAGGTAGATATAGTTCTTTATGTATCCTATATAATTCTGGAAGTTTTAGTTTGATCTTCCCTATTACATTCCCACCATAAAACAATATTAATAGTCCCAGTTTGCTGTGTGGTAAAACCAGGACAGCATCCACCTGTCCTGAAATACAGGACAGGTGGATGCTGTCCTGTATTTCCCTACCCTATTCTTCAGGGTTCACCTAAGTGAACTGTGCACCATTTCCATTTTTCACCTGGTAACATATATCTATGTAAGGGGAAGAAGCATTTAGTACTCTTAAAAATGCTGTATGTCACATTCTCTATTTATTAGGGATGTGAATCGTTTTTCAACGATTAAAATTATCGTCCGATAATGTTTATATCGTCTTAAATCGTTATAGAACACGATACAATATAAATTCTAACGATTTATTGTTAAAAATCGTTAAATCGTGTTAGTGCGCACTAACTCGAGTTAGTGCGCACTAACTCCCCGTTAGTGCGCACTAACTCGATTTAGTGCGCACTAACTGAAAATGATACAAATAAACACTTTCCAGGTCACTGAAGGTCAGTTAGGAATGAATATGTGTTCCTATTGGCTGGCTGCCCTCTTATCTATTGATGTTACCAAGGTTACCACTGAGGTGATGGTTGGGGGGATGGGAAATGGAACTGGAAACTAACGAACACCAACAGAAAATGAAACAAAGTGTTCACACTTCCCAGGTCAGTAAAGGTCACTTAGGAATGAATATGTATGTATGTATTCCTATTGGCTGGCTGTGCTCTTATCTATTGATGTTACCAATATGGTTGGGGGGATGTGAAATGGAAACAGTTGGAAGCTTGACAAAAAAAGTAATGTAATGATCAGCACTCACGTGACTAGAACTTGTTTGTTTATTATTTTTGTTAGCAGGCACCTGAAATGCTAGTGCATGTTGAATTTGCCAATCACTGTGCATTTTAGAAAGGTGGTCCTGGCTGGAACTGTACACAGTTCAAATATATGTAATTGATTGTTGGTAAGTGTATTTTTTAAGTAGCCACACTGGCACCAGTATGTTTACTTTTCCTCCTACTTAACTCACTAGCTCAGCTTTGTAAGAAGGGCTTCTCTGCTTGTGTGTTGTTTTTGTTTGGTGTGAGGAGAGCAGAAACATCAGATCTTTATTCAATCTACTACAGTCATCTCTTACAGTGCCCTATCCCTATTAATACCAGGAGTGTTGTGATCTTCCTGCACACAGTGCCCTAACCCTGATACCAGTCTGAGACAGCTCCCTCCCTGCATTACTAGTGAGAGGCTGGCTTCACAGACAGGGGGGAGCTGCCTGACCCTCACTCCTGACTTCCCCCATGTCCCAGCTAGTGAATGGTGTGTGGGTGAGGGGGGGGGGGGGAGGATGGTGAAGTCTGAGACAGCTCCCTCCCTGCATTACTAGTGAGAGGCTGGCTTCACAGACAGGGGGGAGCTGCCTGACCCTCACTCCTGACTTCCCCCATGTCCCAGCTAGTGAATGGTGTGTGGGTGAGGGGGGGGGGGTGGATGGTGAAGTCTGAGACAGCTCCCTCCCTGCATTACTAGTGAGAGGCTGGCTTCACAGACAGGGGGAGCTGCCTGACCCTCACTCCTGACTTCCCCCATGTCCCAGCTAGTGAATGGTGTGTGGGTGAGGGGGGGGGGGGGAGGATGGTGAAGTCTGAGACAGCTCCCTCCCTGCATTACTAGTGAGAGGCTGGCTTCACAGACAGGGGGGAGCTGCCTGACCCTCACTCCTGACTTCTCCCATGTCCCAGCTAGTGAATGGTGTGTGGGTGAGGGGGGGGGGGGGAGGATGGTGAAGTCTGAGACAGCTCCCTCCCTGCATTACTAGTGAGAGGCTGGCTTCACACTCAGGGGGGAGCTGCCTGACCCTCACTCCTGACTTCCCCCATGTCCCAGCTAGTGAATGGTGTGTGGGTGAGGGGGGGGGGGGAGGATGGTGAAGTCTGAGACAGCTCCCTCCCTGCATTACTAGTGAGAGGCTGGCTTCGCAGACAGGGGGGAGCTGCCTGACCCTCACTCCTGACTTCCCCCATGTCCCAGCTAGTGAATGGTGTGTGGGTGAGGGGGGGGGGGGGGAGGATGGTGAAGTCTGAGACAGCTCCCTCCCTGCATTACTAGTGAGAGGCTGGCTTCACAGACAGGGGGGAGCTGCCTGACCCTCACTCCTGACTTCCCCCATGTCCCAGCTAGTGAATGGTGTGTGGGTGAGGGGGGGGGGGGGGAGGATGGTGAAGTCTGAGACAGCTCCCTCCCTGCATTACTAGTGAGAGGCTGGCTTCACAGACAGGGGGGAGCTGCCTGACCCTCACTCCTGACTTCCCCCATGTCCCAGCTAGAGAATGGTGTGTGGGTGAGGGGGGGGGTGGATGGTGAAGTCTGAGACAGCTCCCTCCCTGCATTACTAGTGAGAGGCTGGCTTCACAGACAGGGGGGAGCTGCCTGACCCTCACTCCTGACTTCCCCCATGTCCCAGCTAGTGAATGGTGTGTGGGTAAGGGGGGGGGGGGGGGGAGGATGGTGAAGTCTGAGACAGCTCCCTCCCTGCATTACTAGTGAGAGGCTGGCTTCACAGACAGGGGGGTGCTGCCTGACCCTCACTCCTCCGGGGTATTGTGATCTTCCTGCACACAGTGCCCTATCCCTGATACCAGGGGTGTTGTGATCTTCCTGCATGCAGTGCCCTATCCCTATTAATACCAGGAGTGTTGTGATCTTCCTGCATGCAGTGCCCTATCCCTATTAATACCAGGAGTGTTGTGATCTTCCTGCATGCAGTGCCCTATCCCTGATACCGGGATGTGTGCAAGAAGATCACAACACCCCCGGTATCAGGAATAGGGCACTGTGTGCAGGAAGATCACAACACCCCCAGTATCAGGAATAGGGCACTGTGTGCAGGAAGATCACAACACCCCTGGTATTAGGGATAGGGCACTGTGTGCAGGAAGATCACAACACTCCTGGTATTAATAGGGATAGGGCCCTGTGTGCAGGAAGATCACAATACCCCTGGTATCAGGGTTAGGGCACAAGTTCTAGTCACATTGACTGATCACATTACTTGTTTTGTCAAGCTACCAACTGTTTCCATTTCCCATCCCCCATATACTGTCAGTAGGAAACTTGGTAACATGAATAAATAAGAGGGCAGCCAATAGGAATACATATTCATTCCTAAACTGACCTTAACTGACCTGAAAAGTGTCAAATTGTATCATTTTCAGTTAGTGCGCACTAACTCCCAGTTAGTGCGCACTAACTCGAGTTAGTGCGCACTAATCGGAAAAAACGATTTTTAACGATTTTTTAACTAAAAAATCGTGCCTAAGACGATTTTCTTGCCCTGCCACACGATTTCTATCGTTAAGACGATATGGAAAACGATTCACATCCCTACTATTTATAACCTGTCTCTGGCTTTTGCTGGTCAGACTATGACAGAGATATCAGTACATCTTGTCTGTCAAATGACACTTAGTGTTAGTATGCAATGGAGGTCAACATTCCCCCACTGGATGGGTGGTCTTCAATGAGTGCCTGCTTAGGGATGGTATCTCTCAGAAGAGGCTCTGTGGATGGCTGAAGAGAAGATTTATAGTAAAGGACTTCTGGGAAGTAGGGAAGACTGAAGAAAGAAAGAGATTCCCACAAGCTGAGAACTAGTGTACTGAGAGGTGCTACAGGTAGGGCACTCTGCCAAGGAGTGTTCACCAGTGTCTGAGTAAAGCCAAAAACTGCTTTAAACTGTGTGAACATAGGAGGTACAGATTTAAGCCAACAATCATCTTTTGATTGGGGGGGGGGGGGAGTGAATGTGAAAAGAATGTGTGTTCTAGTTCTAGTAGTTTCTGTGTGCATTCCGGTAGTGTGGCCACAGAATACAGAATACTTTCCAGGTTAGACAATCATTTCCATGCCATCACTTACTAATGCTTTACTTTTTCTACCATTGCACAGGTGCACAGAGTGTTTTAATAAAGAGCTTGACTAATGAGCAGGACAAGTCTCTGTAATTACAACTGCTTCAGGGCAATTATATTCATCAGGTTTTCCCTATGTGCAGGGACACAGAGACGTTATGAGTCCTTGGTTGGTCTAATGGCCTTCCATGTGTAGCCATATGCCCAGTAACTTCACTGGACATAGACCACTTCTATTTATATTTGTTACTATAGATATTTATAGCCATTACATACATACTAGCACATTATTTAGTATTCTTATTTTAAAAAATGCTCATTTAGAGAGCCAGCAGGCTGCGAGGAGTCCAGTTTTCCTACACCTTCAGAAATGGTGTTGAGCACCATCCATTCTGCTATATAGAAGATGATCTGGCTGGCAGGCCTCTCAGATCTCATCCAGGCCTGCTTCTGCTTGATGAGATGCTAGATGTCCTGCCATTTGTGGCTGAGGTCTTTCAAACTGTGAGTGTTGTGAAAGATCACAATGAGACTGTAGTGGACCTTCTCTCATGTCCTCTCTTTCCTGTATGAGCCCACTTTCCTGGACTTGGAGCCATATAGGACATACCAGAGCTTCATGACTTCATGGTCAAGAAAGTCCACCTCTGTAGGTAGGAAGTTTGCCTTTCTCAGTAGCCCTCCGCTCTTTCCAGAAATGGTGCAAGTAAGAAAGTACACACTGTAAGCAACCCCCTTATACATACATATGTGTGCAAATTGCATATATTTGCACATAGAAAGGGGCAGGATATACAGTAGTAAATATTACATGTGTATATTATTAAAATAGGAAATATACATATGCTTATTATTACTCACATATATAAATGTAACCTTCACATGTATGATTTATAATTTTTGCTTGGCCTTTTTCCCTTAAAACTGTATTTCTCTCCATATGGAACATAACCTTTTTATTTTGCCATTATCTAGCTAGCTCATTGTAATTTATAAGTGCCCTGTGTCTTACAATCTATTAAGCTAAGAGTTTCTAATGAGACTCTTGATTCTTCTACCATACCAACCTTTTGTCCTTTAATTCATGTTTGGATAGGAAACAACTAGACCGAGGCCCAGGTGTCAGCATCTGGCCTCCGGGTTGGGACATGGTGTCAGGCCTGTGTCTGGGCCGAGGACCTGACATTGGGACCCGGCCTCCGGTTTGGGTTGCATTATCAGGCCTGGATCTGTGCCAAACTGTGGTGTCAGAACCTGGCCTCCAGGTTAGGTCACGGCTTCGGGCCTGGGCTCAGATCAAGATCCCAGAATGGCATATGCACATGTTGCATGCACAAAGCTATGTGACAAAGGGGCAAGTCTCTTTGTACATACCAAGTGCCACTGAGTTCAATTCATTTCTTTCTTTTTTTCCTTCAAATCTGTCCTATTTATCTATTCATTCTGCAAGTAGCCAATATGTACACAATACCCATCATTACTGTACAAGGGTGCAATGGGAACCTTTATCATTTACGATATAAGAATTCCTTTTGTAAGAGCTGTTGTCTGCACTCTATAAGTACCCAAAATTCCCTACCATATTAACAATGTCAACCTTATTGTCGTTACTGGTTAATACTCAATCTGTACAAAAAGAAAAAACATGTGCTTCCTGATTTACTCACTTCTCGATTCCATGATTGTCTAGTTCTCACCAAGACATGGTTTTTAGAGATTGATATTGTTTTAACCAACCAGATTGCTCCTGCTGAATAGGCTATCTTTTCTCAGTCCAGACCCAATAAACAAAGTGGTGGGCTCCTCACAGCCATCAAGAACAAATACAGGCCATGAGAAGTGGCAACAGACATCCCTCTCTCTTATATTAGCCATCATCTTCTTGTTTAATGATAATTCATAATACATTATTTTAATTGAAGCCCTTTCTGGGCTTAATTTAGATCTTAAATTTAGGGGACTTTAATTTGCGCATTGATCAAGACCTGCTTCCACCAGTGGATCAAATGTTGCTATCCTCAATGAGTTGTTTGGGCTGGAATCAATTTATTCATGTTCCTAATCATAGACAAAGACATACTCTTGATTTACTGTTTATTAGGGATGTGCATTCGTTTGCGACGAAATAGGAAATATAGATGATATTTCCTATTTTGTCGCAGTTTGGGGGGTCCCCAAAACGATAGGAAAACCCACAAAGTTTCAGTGGGTTTTCTTATCATTTTTTTTTGGGGGGGGAGAAAGGGCACATTAAAAAAAAAAGCCCCCAAACCACCCCAACCCTTCTGATTTATTTATTTACAATCCCCCACCCTCCCAACCCCCCCAAAACTTGCCTAAAGTCCCTGGTGGTCCAGCGGGGGTCCCGGGAGCAATCTCCCCCTCTTGGGCCATTGGCTGCCACTAATCAAAATGGCGCCGATGTCTCTTTGCCCTTACCATGTGACAGGGACTATCAGTGCCATTGGCCGGCCCCTGTCACATGATAGGAGCAATGGATGGCCCACGCCACTTTTTAAGATGGCGCCGGCCGTCCAAATTTCCCGCGGCGGGCTGATAACGAAGGCCGAATCAAAAGGTTTGGCCGAATCACATCTCTACTGTTTATTAAGCCTAATCTATTTCGATACCCTCAGGGATTTGTATTGGGACCCGTAGTTTTCAATATATTTATAAATAATCTGGAAAGGAATACGACGAGTGAGGTAATCAAATTTGCAGATGGTACAAAATTATTCAGAGTAATTAAATCACAAGTGGATTGTGATAAATTGCAGGAAGACCTTCTGAGACTGGAAAATTTTGCACCCAAATGGCAGATGAAATTTAATGTGGACAAGTGCAAGGTGATGCATATAGGGAAAAATAACCCATGCTATAGTTACACAATGTTAGGTTCCATATTAGGAGCTACCACCCAAGAAAGGGATCTAGGCGTCATAATGGATAACACATTGAAATCATCGGTTCAGTGTGCTACTGCAGTCAAAAGAGCAAACAGAATGTTAGGAATGTGAAGTTCTGTATCATATCTCCACTTGCATCTCCTCTTTTCTAGAGTATTCATATTTAGATCTTTCAGCCTCTCCTCATAAGTTTCCTGATACAGACCCTACACCATTTTGGTTGCTTTTGTCTGGACTTCCTCCATCCTTTCTCAATCCTCTTTTGAAATATAGTCTCCAGAACTGAACATAGTACTCAAGGTAAGTTCTTCTTTCTCTTAATGGTTTTTCCTTTCTCTATGCAGCTCAGCATTCTTCTGGCTTTAGATACTGTCTTGTCACATTGCTTCACTGTTGTTATGCCCGTCGGTCACAGATGGCTGCGACCACTCATGCTCACCTCCTTTTTTTTCCTGCACCATTAATCCTAGGAAGAATGGCGGCCTCCGCCAACCACCGCCGACCTCCCCGGCATTCCCGGGACGGCATGAGCACTGCCGACCACCATCTTGTCTCCGGAATCACCTAAGGCATGCGTGCGCATGTAAGGGCCTCCTTTGTACACATCATGGCTGAAACCTCGAGGGCATCCCCCCTGGATGATGTCAACTCGCTGCTGTACTTCAGCTGACCGGCCCTTTGTTTCAACGAGTTAGCAAGGAGTTCTCTCATTGCTGAATCCGCTCCATTCTTGGACTTCCAGTTCCATATTCCTCTCTTGGTATGTGGACGCTCTGGCTACCCGCTCCTCGAGGGACATTCCGCGTTCCTAGCTATCCACTCCTCGGAGGGCCTTCCTGCCTTGGACTTCTACCTGAGCCGCTTTTTGGGACACTCTCCTGGAACTACCTCTTGTGAGTACCTTACTACAGACTTCAACAATACTAGCTTTACTGCGGTGTACCCCGTGCCTCAGGCCACTACCATTTCCTCTTCAGTAGAAGTTGTTCCAGTACACCCTGTGCTGCAGGGTATTGCCGCACCAGCTACAGGATCCACTTCCGGGTTCCTGCACCTCAGACTATTTCTTCATCATCTACAGTACAGTAATCCTCGGCGTACCCCACTCTGCGGGCCACTACTGGATCTGCACTTCTGAGGTAATCTATACTCATCTGAAGGGACTTCCTAGCGTACCCTGCGCTGCGGGCCACTACTGGATCTTCACATCAGTGGTATCACCCTGGATATACCCCACTGCTCAGAACTGTAGTTATTTGCATCTCCCGCTCTGCGGGCTCTGCTTTTGCTTCCTTCATAATAAAGTCTCTATCATACCGCCCTGTGGGCGGAGACACCTGTCATCTCGGCCCAGGGTTCACATCCTTAAAAAACATAACAACTGTTTTCAGATTTCCAGACACTATTACTTCAAGGTCCCTTTCCCAGTCCATGTACATAAGTCTATCACCCTTATCACATACAGCTCTTTTGAATTACCATACCCTAGATGCATGACTCTGCACTTCTTGGCACTGAATCCCAGCTGCCAAGTTTTCTATCCTCTTCAAGCTTTCTTAAACCACTTTTCATACTCTTTACTCTTTCAGGTGTGTCCACTCTATTGCACATCTTAGTATCATCTGCAAATAGACAAACTTTACCTTCTATCCCTTTTGCAGTCTCTCACAAAGTCATTGAAGAGAATCAATGTCAAAACTGCTTTGTAGCATTCCTATCTCTTTGAGGATAGGTTTTATTTACTATTACATACCTTCTTCTATCATTCAACCAGTTTATAATCCACTGCACTCTACTACCTTGGCACTGACTCCCAAGCTTCTCAATTTATTAATGAATCTCCTATGTGAGACCATATCAAAAGCTTTGCTGAAATCCAAATAAATCACAACAAGTGCTCTTCCATGATCTAATTCTCTATTCACCCAATCAAAAAAATCAATTACATTTATCTAACAAGACCATTCTTTGGTGAACATATGTTGCCTTGTGACAGAAACCCACCAGTTTATAGATAGTTCACTATCCTTTCCTTCAGCAGAGTCTTCATTAATTTTTCCACCTGTAGTTTCCAGTCTCCTCTCTGCTACCACACTTGTGAAGTGGGGCCACTACCACTCTTCTCCTGTCCCAGGGCATCACTCTGTTTCCAGGTATCTATTGAATAAGTCTTTCAATGGACCCTCCAGCACACCTCTAAGATGCCTTAGTATCCTGGGATGTGCCTCATCCGGCCCCTATGGCCCTGTTCATTTTCAGTTTTCCTAGCTCCTCCCATACATTCTCTTCTGTAAACAGAGTTTTGGCTACTCCACCACCATCTTCGGTCGTGCCAACCAACAATGGTACTTCTCCAGAGTCTTCATTAGAGAATTGAATTCTGTTTACAGATTACTGGTGGTAATCTGTAAACAGAACTGAATTATGTTTACAGATTACTGGTGGTAGAGATGGGTGAGGGGGGCAAGGCCATGGAAACACCAAGCAATCCCTGGTAGCTCACAATGGAGCTTTTGTGTGAAAATCCTCAAAAATCCTTCGTCTCTTCTCACACATTGCTCATTGTCACCTTTCAATTTCAAGATACTACTTCTGACCAGGGGAGGGTGTCAAGCACGAGGCATGTGTCACCCTCCCCGGAAGAGGAATCACAGCAGCAGGGACAGGGAGCCGGGCGGCCCGGCCTCGCTATTAGATGCGGGCCCGCCACATACTTCAGCGTGAAGCCCTATCAGGAATCTCTAGCGTGGAAAACAATAATAAACACAAAAACATTCTACAATGTAGACTGCTGAAAAAGAGATGAGAACAAATTAAGCCAGTTTTATTCAACCTTCATTGATTATCCATACAAAATCATGTCTAATACATAAACATCATACCTGTGAATTTGGCACCCAAGACTTTTCACGAAGCTTATCTAAGTTTCAAGACTGGGCTCAAAGTTCAGCACAGCCCTGCTTCATTGCCTGTGGAAACTTGCTAGTCATCTTTGCCTAAACCCTGCAAGCCAAGCCATCTAAGCCTGCTTGCTACCCAGAGATTATAGCATTAACTTGTCATTTCCCTGCTGGAGGTACAGCTGGCTGCCCTCTTTGCTGATTCTCCAGAGAGAGAGAGAGAGCAACCCAAATGTCATGAAGGGTGAGATAAAATAGATACATTTCTGTTTTTAGCTGGGAATAGTTTAATAGGCATTGTATTTGATAAATGAAAGTTAACTGAGTTAAACATGGGATTTTCATAATTTTTGAAACAATAGTGCTTTGCTGTATTAAAACTAGAAAAACAAAGCTAGAAACATAAAACCTAGATGTACTGTATTAAACCATCGAATCCTTATGCTGCTGCATAAAATCTATTATTCTGAACCTCAAGAAAGGTATAGACATTCTGCTCTCTTTACATGAACTTGGACCTTAATTTATTTGATTTAAATGTCAGATAAATCATATAAAACTAGCATCCCTTGCACTCCATGCTGACAGTAGGTAACTAATCTAATGTGGTCCCACTCTGTCCTTATGCTAGATGTGAATATCATCATTCAGAGAGAAATATATTGTAAATGAGGTAAGGAGGGTTATAACACTGAAATGAAACCATTGTATTTTATGCTATTTACAGTGGATACTAAAACATCATGTAAAGGGGACTTGTGTGACATTTCCTAGATAGAATCAATGCCTTTGTATTTTCCTTGCAGGAATTTTGTTCATGACAAAGTCTACTCCCTGAGGCAAATGTAACAAAGAGTTGCTCCACTGTCAAAATTGCCCCAGATTTATGAATGAAAATATCTTTGTTTTAAGTGGGGCAATCATTGGTGGAAAACTGGAAAAAAAATTGACACTGGAGCAAATCTGGATGAGTAGTCTGACATATTTGTCTCTAGTGTTCTTGCTAATAGATAAAATAAAAAAAAAAGCTTATATTTAATGTTATTGCTGTAGTGCTTATACTTTAGCCAGTATGTATTATAAAGTACCACCTAATTATTTATTTAGAACTAAGGCAATACATTCAAGAAGGTAAATATCTGCTTCTTCCACATTTGAAACTATTGGTTTCTCATTTAAAAGCCTGATGTTGAACCTGTTAAGCATATGCCAGTTAAGAATCTACAATTTTTTTGTAAAATAAACATAGAGCCGAATTTAAATTTATAAAGGTCAGTTATTTTATTAGAAAATTTTTTCCAGAAGGAACCCTGGTGCATATCCCCTAGGATTGTGTATGGGAAAGATTGTGTTTGTTTCCTTTTTCTTATTTTTTTCATTGTATTTTTCCTTTTCCTTTTTTTTTTAAATTTAGATGTGTAAAATGCATTGTTACACTTATACTGTACATGTTTGCTTATGTGCATAAAATCAATGTTCAATTTTACATGTGTAAATACAATTTTACATGCCTGAAAAATTTATGTTCCTAAAGTTACAAATGCACATCCTTAAAGACCCTGGCCAAGACCCATCAATGTAATGTCTGGACTAAAACACAAACTGGGAGGGGATATAAAATAAGTGAAAACATTCACAAGTCCTTGCAAATGAAGAAAAATGGTTCCAGATCCCAGTCCTAGTTCCAAATGAGCTGGAGGTACAAAGGGGCCAGATGAAACTGCCAGAGCAAAGAAAACAAATTTTTCTTAATGCCAAGCCCATGTTTCAAAGTGATTAGTAATCATTTGATATTAGTAATCTAAATTACATTTTTTATTTGCCTTCTACAATAACCTCTTTTAATTAGAAATTCATCTTAAGAAATTGGCAGATTTAAAAGAGATAGTAAGAGGCCCTGAATGATCTCCTTTTAAAATTATATATCATAAAAAAGTGACTTGAAGATCTGGAAGTAATAGTCTCTACTCCAGTGCAACTTTGTTTTTAAAAAATTCTCTACCAAGTGAAAAATGTGTACATAGGCATAGTAGGTTGGCCAGTGGTCCCATATTTTCTCTCATATGTATCTATATATAATATATAAAGAGAGAAAAAAATATAGAGAAAAAGAAAGAGAGAGAAACAGATTTGCAGTAAACAACAAGGGGTACATTTTAAAACACAGTGCGCGCGTACTTTTGTTCGCACACCAGGTGCGAACAAAAGTACGCCAGATTTTATAAGATATAAGGTCCGGAGGCCGCAGCCACGCCCCCGGAATGCCCCCGGGCCAAAAGCACGTCTGTGGCACCACACCATACGACGCGCCGACCGCGTCACGCCCCCGACACGCCCACCCCAAGAAAGCCCCGGGACTTACACATGTCCCGGGGCTTTGCACCCGCCGGAAGCCTATGCAATATAGGCTCGGCGCGCGCAGGGGCGTTTTAAGAGGGTTACACACGTACCTTATGCGCGTAACCCTTTTAAAATCCGGCCCTAAGAACTGTGTTCCCCTACAGCATGGATAATCAAACTGGGGGGGTGGGCCCCACAGGGGACCTTGAACAATCTTGAGGGGAGGCACACTGGCAGCCCGATCAGGAAAGAATAATGGCTATACTGTCATGAGTCTCTGTGCCAGCTCAGGAAGGAGCTGCCGGAACATAGCGACATCAATGTGAGCATGCCATGGCATAGCCATGAATCTCTCTTGGTGAGCCAGGGAGAGGAGCGCTTCTGCTGTGGTGGGCCCGGGTGGGGAGCTGCTTACTCTAAAGCAAAACTGGACATGTGAAACTGTGGAGTTCCACCACCCAGGAAGAGCTGCCCCCCTCTGCTGCCAGGTCCCTACCGAGGGAGAGAGATCACAGCTGTTTTCCACCCCCCTCCCACACATACACACACACACACACACACACATATACATATGTATATATTGTAACCCAACCTGGGGTGCCCCAACCAAATGCATGAATGATAGGGGGGGGGGGGGGCCTGCGGCTCAAAGGCTTTGCTCACCCCTGCCCTATAGGAGAAAAGATCAAAACAAAATAGAGAACATACCCAAATAATGGGAATATGTAAACCAAACTATTGTTATATGTAACCCGTACTTTGGGGGGGGGGGGGGCGGGTTAGGTCCCAAGGGCACACAAACGTATTTATTCTTTGGGGCTACTCCAGCTAGCACTTCTCTCATAAATTTACTCTCTGTCCCAAGGGTGGAATCCTTTTTTTGGGGAAAGCTCTCTCTTATAGCCTAGGCAATGATGCGTGTGTGTCCCTCTCTCTGTGGTGTTAGATGCTGCATTTCAAGGGGAGAGGTGCTGGGATATACCATGCGGGGCAAAGCATTGGGTATTAAATTAAATGTTTACTCATTCTTTAATAATTAAGTTAAAGTTAATTTTCAAGAAAGATGAATTTACAGCTGACTGATGTACAAAGATGTTTTTTTCTCTTCTGAGTAGGTGTCCTTTATCTCAGATATCTGGGTAAGGCTTCCCATGGTGATTTTAATACGCACAAAGCTCTCCCAGTGGGGCAAATGGGAATTCTATTGGAGGGCTCCCATCAAACATGAGTCCAGTTTACTACCTGAGTCAAGTTTACTAACAATTTCCCAACATGTCCTGGACCCATGTGGTGGAGATTCGATTGGGAAATTCCAAGATCTTGATCCTTCTGATTGTTGGTACTGGCAGGAAATGTATTTAGAACATGGGAACCAGGCTATACCAGTCCTAAAACCCTGTGGGGAGGGGTGAGTCAGAAAAACTCCCCTCAAACAATATGTGAAAATTGGCTTTCTGAAAAATCTCTCAGTGACTGCTGCTTTACCATCACTGGTGCTTTCCCCATCTAGAGAGTAGATTAAGACTCACAGGTTTTTAGATTTCTTCCTTCATGTCCAGGAGGAGCCTTCTCCAAAGGGTGCAAGGTTTAAGCAGGAATCCCTTCTTAAAAAATTCACAATACATCTGAGCCATCAAAAAACTCACACAGAAGGATCTGTCATTAGTGCTTGCCTCACCTAGGCTATAGACTGGGCTCACAAGTCTTAAGACTGCTGGATTGAGAGCTAGGAGAAAAGATGGCTGAGGGGAGATATGATAGAGGTCTTTAAGATCATGAGAGGTCTTGAATGAGTAGATGTAACTCAGTTATATACACTTTCGAATAATAAAAGGACTAGGGGGTATTCCATGAAGTTAGCAAGTAGCACATTTAAGACTAATCGGAGAAAATTCTTTTTCACTCAATGCACAATTAAGCTCTGGAATTTGTTGCCAGAGGATGTGGTTAGTGCAGTTAGTGTAGCTGGGTTCAAAAAAGGTTTGGATAATTTCTTGGAGGAGAAGTCCATTAACAGCTATTAATCAAGTTTACCTAGGGAATAGCCACTGCTATTAATTGCATCAGTAGCATGGGATTTTCTTAGTGTTTGGATAATTGCCAGGTTCTTGTGGACTGGTTTGGCCTCTGTTGGAAACAGGATGCTGGGCTTGATGGACCCTTGGTCTGACCTAGCATGGCAATTTCTTATGTTCTTATGTTCTTAAAGGGAACCCATGAAAAATCTATCCCACTGCAATTAAATACAGGAGAACCTTCCTGCAGGGTGTGCACAGAGATGAAGCTCTTCAAAAATAAAGTTCGATAAGACTGGGAGGCCTCATAAGGGAATGAAGAAACTACATTCTCACTGCTCTGAATCTAACTCAAAATGACTCTAAAGATCCCAGAAAAGACTGTACTAAATAGGATGAGGCATCCAATCCAAATCCTCAAGAATGGGAGGGGCAGAAAGGTTGGAAAGCTCATAGCTGTAAAGTTCTAAGCAGGGACTTAGTGATATCTAGTGGCAAATCCATAGGAGTAGAACACCATAAAGAACACTGAGCAATGACTCTAATGTTAAATCATCAAAATGAAAGGAAAAATTTGTCGAGAATAGCAACCTTGAAAATATAAAAATTGAGAAACTTGAGAAAATGATATCAAAAAATGTGTTATGCTTTTAAGGGTAGATTTTAAAAGGCCCGCATGCGTAAATCCCAGACTTTACCCACATGGATGGGCCTTGTGCGCGCCGGGCAAATCTTCAAATGTGCCTGGCCACACGCGTAAAGCCTCGTATGTGCATAAGTGCTGAGCCTCTTCAAAGGGTTGGGCCGAGGGGTATGTTCAAGGTGAGGAGGGGAGGGATGGAGGGCAGGCTGGGACAGCACCAATGATCATTATTCCGCCGGCAACCTACTTCAACTTGGGAGGTCAAGAAAGTTGTAAAATTGGGTTTAGAGGTGGGGAGGAGAGTGGAAGAGGGAGGGAGAATAGGTAATGGGGTAGGGAAGTTCCCTCCCAGTCTGTTCCTTAATTGGCGTGGATTGGGAGGGAACTGGGGAAGGCCCGAATGCATCGCTGCAAGGAAATTGCGAAAGTCCCCCCCCTTGCGTGTGCACGCATGTTATAAAATTAGCACGTCCATGTCTGCGCACTGGGAAGCGCGTGCACATGGATACGTGTGCGCACGTTTGAAAATCTACCCCTTAGGTTTTAATCTGTAGGCTCTTGCCCACAATGGGCTGAAACCAGTATCAGTAGCCAAGCATTCAATTCACGTCATTTACAATTCTCAAGTTAGAATCTCCCTTTCTATAGTTCCTTAAAAAGCTTTCATCAACTTTTATTAAATGTAAAAAACACTTAAAGGTAGATTTTAAAATGGCCATGTGTGCGCTCATAAACATGCGTATGTGATGGCGTGCATCAAAGGAAATGTATTCTGTAATGGTCACGCAGATGCACGCGAACAATGCAAAATATGTGCATGTTTTGGCTGTAAAGGTGGGACCACTGAGAGGAGAGGATCACCTCGCTGGTGGCGGAAAAGAATCAGTAAGTACTGCTTGGGGAAATGTTTAAAACGTAAAAGTAATGGAGAGAAGTAAAACTATTGAGGTATATTATTTAGTGTGTTTGTATGTCTGTATTCAATAGGTAGTCAGAAAGGCAGGCAAAAACCAGGAGCTTTGTGTGCTTTATATTAAATAGGTAGTCAGAAAGACAGCAAAATACAGAAGTTTGTGTGATCCCTCACCAAATCCTGCGCTCCATTGAGAATTAGATCTAAAATTTCTCCCTCTCTCATTGGTTTTTGAACCAGTTGCTCCATAAAACTGTCATTTACTCCGGGGAATTTTATCTCTCTAGCATGTCCTGATGTTTCACTTACCCAGTCAATATTGCAGTAATTGAAATCTCCCATTATTACTGCACTACCAATTTGGTTAGCTTCCCTAATTTTTCTTAGCATTTCACTATCTCACCATCTATTATACTCCTAGCACTATACTCTTCCCCAGCACACAAGGGATTTCTAACCATAAAGATTCAATTGTGCATTTAGTCTCATGCAGGATCTTTATCCTGTTGGACTCTATGCCATCCCGGAATAAAGTGCCACCCCACCGCCAAGATGCTCCTCTCTGTCATTGTGATATAATTTGTACCCTAGTATAGCACTATCCCATTGGTTATCCTCTTTGCATCATGATGTCTGAGATGCCAATTAAGTCTATGTCATCATTCATTGCTATGAACTCTAATTCTCCCATCTTACTTCTTAGACTTCTGGGATTAGCATACAAACATTTCAAAGTGTGTTTTATGTTTGTATTAACATTCTGCTTTTCAGTTGACAGGGATAAATTGGAATCTTTTGGCTCAGGTGACTTTTTAATTAGAGGCACTTGGACTACTTTACTTATTATTGTAACCTCTCTGCTAGGATGCTCTAACTCTAATGCTTCATTAGTGTCCTTCAAAGATAACTCCATGTGCTGCTGAGAGACTGTCGGCTTTCCCCTTTGATTTAGTTTAAAAGTTGCTGTATCTTCTTTTTAAAGGTTAGCACCAGCAGCCTTGTTCCACCCTGGTTAAGGTGGCGTCTATCCCTTCGGAAAAGAGTCCCCCTTCCCCAAAAGGTTCTCAAGTTTCTTACAAAACTGAATCCCACTTCCTTGCACCATTGTCTCATCCACACATTGAGACTCCAGAACTCTGCCTGCCTCTGGGGACCTGCATGTGGAATATCTATATATCTCTCTGTCTGCCTCATCTCTGCCAGGGCTGCCACTTTAGCCTTCAGAGATCAGACTCATTCTCTGAGAGACAGCAGCTCTTTGCATCAGATGCACATGTACAATTTCTCACCTGCGGGTAAAAAATCATAAATGTGACACTCTAGGCAGAAGACTGGGAGGCCTCCCTCTTGCTGCTGGATTGCTGCCTTCATCTTAAATTTGTTCAGTTCCTAGTAGGGATGTGAATCGTTTTTTGACGATTTAAAAAATTAATATTTTTTAAATCGTCAAAAATCGTTAGAGTGCGCGATTCAATAGAAATTCCCCCGATTTATCGTGAAAAATCGTAAATCAGGGATTTGGGGGGAGGGCGGGAAAACTGGCACACCAAAACAACCCCTAAACCCACCCCGACCCTTTAAAACTAAACCCTTACCTTCCCCCACCCTCCCGAACCCCCCCCAAACATTTTACGAGTACCTGGTGGTCCAGTGGAAGCCCCGGGACCAATCTCCCACTCTGGGGCTATCGGCGTCATTTTGATGCCACTAATAAAAATGGCGCCGATGGCCCGATAAAAAAAAAACCCACTGACCCTTTAAAAATTGACCCCTTAGCTTCCCCCACCCTCCCGACCCCCCCAAAAACATTTTAAAATTACCTGGTGGTCCAGTGGGGGCACGGGGAGTGATCTCCCGCTCTCAGGCCATCGTCTGCCACTAATAAAAATGGCGCCGATGGCCCTTTGCCCTTACCATGTGACAAGGTATCCGTGCCATTGGCCGGCCCCTGTCACATGGTAGGAGCACTGGATGGCCAGCCATGGCCTGCGCCATGGCCTGCGCCATTTTTAAAGATTCTTGCTAGCACCTGGGGATAATTGGCTTTGTAGAGGTCAGTAATGATGGGAGGAATACTAATCCCTAGATATTTAAAGCCAGTCATAGTGACAGAGAAGTTAGCTAAACATCTAGGTAGCTTGTGGTGAGAACCCAAGGGTAAAATCTGAAATTTGGAAAAATTAACTTTATATCCAGAATGAAGACTATACCCATGCAATGTGTTAATCAAGGCTGCACTGGATTTCCCAACATCTGTGATAAACAGCACATCATCAGAGTACATTGACAATTTGTGGCATATGCCTTGAACTCCAGAATTCCTGGATCAGGGAGGTCAAATGTTCCAAAGTCAAGTTAAATAGTAAAGGGGAGAGAGGGCAGCCCCATCTAATTCTGCTAGTATAAATAGAAAACAAGCTTGATAATCTACCATCTGTCAAAATACAAGCAGTAGGATTTCTATATAGGTCCTCAACCCAAGCTATAAATTCAGGAAGGAAGGTATTTTTCTTAAGGACCACAATCATAAAACACCAGAAAAGACAGTCAAACACCTTCTCAGCATCTAATGATACAATCTGGTCAGGGATCTTCTTAAGCCATGCCACGAGTAAGATATGAAAGAGCCACTGAATATTATTCATAGAAGATTGCCTCTTAATTAAGTCCATCTGATTCAGATGGATCAATGAACATTCTGTAGACAAAGTTGAAACACTTTTGCCAGGATTTTTACATCTGTATTAATAAGACATATAGATCAATACTAAGCCCAGCTTTATATTTTTTATGTATTAAGGTAATTGTTGCAGCCAATAGATCAACCAAAGAAGCACCCAGCATCTGCAAATTGTTAAATAACACACAACAAGGGAACATAAACCTATTTAGATTGTTTACAATACTCAAGGCAATAATCATCAGGCCCAGGACTCTGCTGGGAAAGCAGTAGAGAGCCCTGTCAATTTCCAGCTCTGTAAAAGGAGTTGCCAATTGCTCCTGTACCTCTTGAAAAATAACAAACAATGAGACCCCCCTGCAAATAGGATGCAACATCCTCCTCCCTTATCACATCATATGTCTTGTATAGTTCTGAATAATGGGCCATAAACAGACTATTTATATCTGCAGGTCGGTGATGCAAAGTGTCCTCTGCATCCCTGACCCTGCCTATCACAAAACCCACAGGCTTCTCACATGCTGCCCACACCAGCAAAGCTCCAAATTTGTTCCCATGCTCATAGATTTTTTGTTTAGTAAAACATAGAAACTTTACAATCTGGGCTGACAGCAAAAATGTAAGCTCATTCTGGCTTTGCAAAGACCCTGATTTATTTTATATGAGCAATCTCTTTTATGTTGATCCTTGAGCTGGTGAATAGATCAGATTAGCTCTTCTTGCCTATGGAGTCTCAGCGTTTTGTAGTAGCAGGCACATGCTATGACCTTCCCTCTTATAAAGCCTTGTGGGTTTCCCACCACAGTATAGGGTTATATTTGTCTGGAGGGTGCGCCTGTTTGAACTCATCAATGGCCTCCCAAATCTTTCCTCCAAAGTCAGCATTCTTCAGGAAGGAAAGATTACCGGTAAGTCTCCAGTGACTCCCACAGGCCCCAGAATTTAGCAACTTCAATGTTAAGGATATCTGATGATGGTCTGAGAGATAACACGGCAAGATATCACAGCCTCTTACCTTTAATAGCACCAATTCACTGCATAAAAATAACCACATCGACTATAGGTGCTATATGGAGGTGAATAATAAGTATAGTCCTGGCCACTGGGATTACGTTCCATCCATATATCTTTCAGACCATAGGTTCATACTGCAGCACATAGTTCTGAAATCTCAGACCCATATGCTGTATCACCTTTGTGCAAATGTAACCCCACCCCAGGGAGCTTATCGCACTCCAGTGAGGCCATAAAATAATTTGTCAGTCTCCTAAGAGCTGAAATACCTCTGACTAGTTCTCTTCCTCTTGTCTCTTTCCCCAGAATGTGGATTTGTTTTATGGGGCGGGGAAAGAGTTAACTGTCAGGGCCCCAAGTGCTAAGGTTAACTTTCCTTCTTTTGTGTCTAGGAGAGGGGGGGGGGGAGGGGGTGTCTCACTTTTCTTTCTCTGTATTCCCTGGGAGTTGGGTACATGTCCTCACTGTGTACTGTAGGTGCCAAAAAACACTCTGGAGTCACTGGTTTAGTGTGCCAAAATCAAAGTTTTTACTGTTGAAAGCACTGGTGAAGTAAGGCACAATTAACTTAATCCTCATCACCCCAATATTTCTTTTGTGTTAAGGTCTCTTTCCTTCTTTTGTGCATGGGTCTTATAACAAGGGCAGGGAACAGCCACCCTCCAGGGCATGGAAAAGCACCAACACTGGTAAAAATGTTTAAACAGTCTTTGCACAGAGAGTCCAATTCTCTCTCTCCAGGGGTGAAGACTCCATTTGGGTGTCGTCCAATGGAGCGCAATGACATTTATAGCCAGGAGATTCAGTCTCGCTCCCTCAGTCCCCTTTCCCCTCCTACATGCCCTGCCCATCCATCCTCCTTCCCCCTCCCTAGTCTACAGCAGTTTCACTCTTTCAACCTTTCTCCCCTAGATTAAAAAGACACAAGGAACCCATATGGCATTAGGCCTGTTGTGGGGATTAAAGTGACCACTACAACCAATGGTAAAATTATCAAAATAGCATTTTCAGTGGGGAAAGCATAGTGTGATAGCAGAGAAGGGCTGGTTTAGTGAGGGGCTTATAATGGAATCAGCACGGATGGTGAAAGGAGCGTTTCGCCAAAAAGCTGCCAACTGAGAAAGGTCTCTTTAAATGGCATCGGAAGTATTATATCATATAGAAAAATGCTTCGGTGGGAACAATATATCTTTTAGTAAATGTGAAGTACTCAAAAGTAAACTACCCTCCAAAATGAGAAATCTTCCCTCAGGGACTAAAAAGGACCTGGCGACTGTCAGTGGCAGTGACTTAGGAATTAAAATACACACTCCTCTGTTTTTGGAATTGAAAGATGTGAAGAAATTTTGTCCCACCCAGCCTCTGCTCAGCTTCATATGTTATGCATATATTAGGTGCTTCTCATGTAAGAACACTATGCTCAATCTAATCCTGACCATCTTTATCTATAGTATAACAGATCTTTTGCATATCCAAGCAATAACCTCTTGCATACCCCCAGAAATAATAGTAATAAATATTGGGTATGGATTATGTATAGGGGGATATCGTGTGATGGAATAACCCTATGTGTATGATTTACCAAGAAATAATAGAGCATCGACTGTCATCCATGACCCTGGATCTAAGCTGTGCATATGTCCTGGTGTGTCTTAGCATGTTTCCAGTGTGTCTTACCATTTTTTGAAAAACTGTAAGAGAAACCAAACTTCCTTTGAGCTTCTACACTAATCAAGCTCTTTCAGACTATTCTCCCCCCCCCCCTCCATTCTTACCCCCCTACTTAAAAATGTCCCTCCCTTACCATCCCCCTCCAGAAACTGGTCCCTCCCTTCCAACCCTCTTTTCATCATAATCTAAGAATTCCTCCCCCTTCCAAGGATCCCCCACCCCTGGAATGGATCAAACAGGCTGCTCATGGGCTATCCAATGCATTTTCCTTCCGGCGAAGCCGCAAAAACTTCCCACATCTAAAGCTGAATAGTTCATAAATCATAGTTACTGCAAATCTTCACTAACCTAGGTGTTTCTTCCTCCACTAGCCACTGGTTCTGAGGTATTCTTAGGAGAATAGGACCTTCCTAGATCTTTCCCCTTTTTGTACCTGTTTTCCTGTGTGCAAATCTCTGTAGTCTAGTAACATGAACTGTAACACTCTGACTCCTTCCAAGCAGCAGCTCTGAAAGTAGATCTTCCAGTCTGGCAATCCTTACTCTGACTCAAACCGGAAATCTACTCTTCAAAACTTAAGCAAATCTTCAGCGAAATGCAAGTGTTTAAGACTAACTTCCATTTCATTATTCTTCTCATCTTTTGGTTCCTTAGATCTCAGGAGTCTCCATTGACCCCCAAGAAATCTCTTGTTAGGCCTAAAATCTAAGACATTGAGCCTCAGTCACCTTAAAAGGATAGAAGAATGGATAAAAGAACAAAGTGGGCTCATGAATTTTGTTTAATCACACTCCTTAGCAAGACACCTTCCATGTGTCAGGGAACACAGACCTGAGATACCCAATGTCTGTGAAGACTGATGTTGATGCATATAATAATGGACACTTTTGTAAGACCCTTATACAAGTATCAAAATGTTGTCACCAGATCATCAATATGCTCTCTGACCTCTACTATACATCAATGACTCACTTACTACTTAAGCTCCCAAATCATGTAATATTTGGTGTGCAGACTTGACTCATCCATGGTTACAGTATGCTTTTTTCCTTAATATCATGAAAGTCAGATGTTCTATTCATAAAATCAGCAGTATCCTTTAGACCAGTGGTTCTCAACCCTGTCCTGGGGACCTTCCCAGCCAGTCGGGTTTTCATGATATCCACAATGAATATGCATGAGAGAAAATTAGCATACACTGCCTCCATAGCATTCAAATTTTCTCTCATGCATATTCATTGTGGATATCATGAAAACCTGACTGGCTGGGGGGTCACCAGGACAGGGTTGAGAACCACTGCTTTAGACAATTTAGGATTTTCTTCACCAATGGCTGCAAAAGAAAATCTAGGTAATTTATTTATTTATTAGTTTTTTTATATACTGGTGTTCAATCTGGAATATCACATCAGTTTACATTGCAACTGTGTTCTAAGAAGTCGAGGTCTTCTTGTTTTACATTATAACTTCAAGTTAATTCTTATTTAACATTATAACTTTAAAATTAATTAATTCTTACATAGGAAATTAAAACTGAAACTGAAAGGGGCGCTCTTGTGCGGAAACCAAGATGACCGCTTGATTGTTAGACTCCGGGAGACTCCGCCGGATTTTAGTCAGGAACTTTCATTATATTCGCTGGAATCCTTCTTTTTGGATCACCACCACGTTCCGAAGCATGGCTTCATCGAAACCTGGCAAAATTGAAGCCGCCTTTCCAGTGGCGGCTGGGACTAAGCATTCTAAGCAAGATCCGCCTTCCCCAGACAAGATCGTGCCGACGAAAAACATGGCCTCTGCAGATCTGGTTCTGGTGGAATTAAAACAATTAAAAGACATGCTGCAGTCCAATATGGACACAATCTCAGCTGTCCGGGCAGATTTACTTACTTTATCATCCCAGTATGATCAGCTCAATAACTGTCTGGATGATACGGAGACTCAAGACTCTTCGCTGTTACTGGCGACAGAGCCGATTCCCAAACTTGAAAAGGAGGTGGAAGTGCTTTGTAGAGATCTGGAAGATCTCTCTAATCGAAACAGGAGAAACAACGTTCGCCTTCTCGGAGTCCCTGAAGGAGTGGAAGGTACTGATATGATTCATTTTCTCACCCAGTTGATCCCTGATATTCTCCGCCTCACTTTTGCCCTTCCGTTTGAATTGGAGTGGGCCCATCGCATACCATCGCGTCCACTTCACTCCTCCAAGTATCCTAGGCCCATCATTTTCAAGGTTTTGCGCTACCAGCAAGCTCTGCAAATTTTTGACGCTGCAAAATCCCGTTCCCCTCTTCAGTATCAGGGGTCATCTATACTGTTTGTACCAGACTTAGCCAAATCAACAGCTGCAAAATGCCAGGCCTTTTTGGTGCTTCAGACTCAGCTTCACTCGCTGGGTGCGAAATTTGGACTTCTTTACCCAGCAATGATGCGAGTCACACATCTTAACCAGACTAAGCTATTTCACAATCCCGCTGATCTAGAAGAATTTCTGCACCCCTTCGAGCACTCTCAAGATATGATCACTTGAAGACCTATAAGGGTTCCTATTACTACTATTTTTTTTGGCTCCCCATTGGTTTTATCGAAAGGGATTGTACCCCCGTGTGTCTCTCAAGCGGCCTATGGTCCCACTTGAGACCCCTTTTTGGCTACTGGGCGGCCGGCGACATCCCCCCAGAGCTGGCCAGCCGTTACTGGCAGGTTTTTCTCTTTTACACCTGGTCATATAATTTTTGGAACCTGCTATATGTATTTTCTTTTTTTTCTCTCTCTCTATACACCTCCTTCCTCTGAGCCTCAACGGATCCTTCATATTTGGCAACTAAATCACCATGATGTTCACAGTGCTACATATCGCTCCTCATTTTTCAGCTCTATTCTGTACAGACGGCATCCTCCATAGACTATAGTGATTGTATCACTGAACGTCAATGGTTTTTCACATCCCATTAAACGAAAAAAAATCTTGACATATCTCCAGTCACTTCGAACGGACATTGCACTTCTTCAGGAAACTCACCTTATAGCTGCTGAGTCCCTTAAGCTTAAACAACAATAGGTTGGGAAAGTCTTCTCTAGTGCTGCAGTCAAGAAGAAAGGTGGCACTGCGATTTTGATTCACAAGCGTTTAGACATTAAGGTTGTACAACAATCAGCTGACATCGAAGGAAGATGGAATATATTACATTTTCGCATTCAGGACAATTCCTACACAGTCCTCAACCTTTATGCGCCTAATGCAGATAAGCCCTCTTTTTTTCAAGACGTCTTTGCTCATCTTCTCTCCTTGGACACATCTTCTTATATCATCAGCAGGGACTTCAACCAGCCGCTCGACCCTCTTCTAGACAAGAAGACAGACGTCTGATATGTTACTTCCAAGTCTTCTCAGACTTTGCAACATCTCATGTCCCAGATGGGCTTATCAGACCCATAGTGACTTCATCATCCTACCGATAAAGACTTCACCTTTTACTCTTTTCCACACTCTTCTTATTCTCGGATTGATTTCTTTTTGACTTCCCACAGTTTAATTCCTCACATCACCAAATCTACGATCTGCCCTATCTTAGTGACAGATCATGCAGCAGTCCTTCTTCAGCTCCAATTCACATCGCCAATACCAGTAGACAAACAATGGAGATTCAATGCCTCACTTCTATCGGAACCCAAACTCCTTACGTTTCTTACCAACAAAACGTCAGACTATTTTTCTCACAACTCCATATCTGATGTTTATTTATTTATTTTATTTATTTAACTTTTTTATATACCAACATTCAAGACGGTGGTCCCATCATGCGGGTTCACAAGAAACAGGGGTGTAATTATAAAAAACTTTACCATTTAAACAATAGTGCAGAAAAGCAGTTACATATAACAAGTGTCTCCAGATGTGTCTCCAGATGTGATGTGTCTCCAGATGTGATGTGTCTCCAGAGATTCTTTGGGAAGCTTTCAAAGTGACGATTCGAGGTGAAATTATCAGCTATTCCACCTATAGGAGACGTCTTCAGTCGCAGGCTCTTCAACAACTTCAAATGTCAGTGGAGAACCTGGAACAGCTACATCTCAGCTCCCCAACCACCTCTTTTTTAATGCAACTATGGAAGGCGAAATATGACTATAATCATATGTCTAAGCTCTCAGGTCAACTTGCACCTCTTTCACTCTAAAGCGCAATACTATGCTGGGAACAACAAATGTGGCCGATTGCTTGCTTCATACCTTAAGAAAAAATCTGATAAGACCAGAGTTGTGAAGCTAGCCACATCATCCGGTCAAGAGGTTACTTCCGATAAAGATATTCTTCAAGTGTTTCGAGACTTTTATGCTCAACTTTACCAGACTGAAGCCACACCAACAACTACAGATTCGGATCACTTCTTTTCCAACATCTCCCATCGTAAATTGTCGCCTGGACAACTCCAAGCTCTGGACATTCCTTTCACAGTGCCTGAAATCTCTGCTGCTATTATGTCTCTTTCGCTCGGTAAAGCGCCTGGACCAGATGGATTCACAACGGACTTCTACCATGCCTTCAAAAAACTTCTTGCACCCCACCTGCTCCCCTATTTCTCATTCATGTCATCGCCCTCGTTGGGGTCCTCTCATTTCACCGATGCCTGTATAGTAGTGATTCCAAAGCCAGGTCGGGATCCCACTCACCCAGCTAATTATCGACCAATATCCCTGTTGAATGTGGATTATAAAATGTTTACCAAAATGTTGGCTATTCGACTGTCTAAGGTCATGGAATCTCTCATTCACACTGATCAATCTGGTTTTATTAAACATTGCCTCATTGCTAATAAAACTAGACTTTTTCTTCATATGCAAGAGTCTTTTTCCCACTACAGAACCTGCTATCACAGTATTGCTAGATGTGGAAAAAGCTTTTGACCACATTGAATGGTCCTTTCTGTTTGATATGCTACATAGGTTTGGTTTTGGGCCACTCTTTACCTTCTGGCTACACTCATTATATCACGCTCCCAAAGCTTTTCTCTATGTTAACAATCAGGCTTCACCCTCCTTTCAACTTTTTTGAGGCACTTGCCAGGGTTGCCCTCTTTCTCCCCTTTTATTTAATCTGGCTTTGGAACTGCTACTGTTAGCTATATGTGAATCCCCGAACATCACTGGTGTGTCCATAGGTTCTGAAATATACAAACTCTCTGCATATGCTGATGATGTTTTGCTCTTCTTGACTAATCCCGATGTTTCATTGTCTCATTTGTTTACGATGATTGATGCTTATTCTCTTCTTTCAGGTTATAAGGTCAACTGGAGTAAAACGGAATTTTTGCCTCTAAACTCACTTTCTAACACGTTAGACTTTTCACATCATTCCATACAAAAGGCCAAAAAGGGCTTGACATATTTGGGGGATCAAGTTTTTCTCCGATCCACAACTCACACTTACAGGATGCGAACACTCCGTAATGCAACAGTTGAAAGATAATACTCTTCAATGGTCCCCGTTACATCTCACCTGGTGGGGGAGATTAGATATGATCAAGATGGTTTTAGCACCCAAAATCACTTTTGTACTATCTATGCTCCCGATTTTTTTTCCTAGAGATTTTTAAGCCAAATAGATAGGATCCTCACTAAATTTTTATGAAATGACAAACAACCTTGCATTGTGTTGTCCAAGTTAAAATCGAACAAACTTCATGGCGGAGTGAACTTTCCCGATTTCTATACATATCATATGGCCTTCATGCTACAACAGAGTTTTCTTCTATTTACCTCAGAGATCCCTCAAGGAGATCCACCTAGATGGCTTCAAATTGAACAATTTTATATATTGCCGGCTCCGGTCTATAGTTTCCCAGGTATGTCCTTCCCTACCCGCTCACTTCCAAATAGAATACTTTCATCTCTACATCGATTTTTGAGGGAATTTGATGCACTTTGCCTGCCTTATAAACCTACTTGGACCAATTCACAGATGATCCCTATATGGAATAATCCTAAGATTACCATAGCCGACCACTCTGTAAACTGGCCTGCCAGGCAAACTAATAGGATTTGGTTTCTCTCTTCCATCTCCTCTCAAGGCTGTCTATATTCATTCTCCTGCATCTGAGAGCTATTCCACCTTCCCTCCACCCAATTTTATGCATGGTTACAACTCCGGGAAGCAATCACTGGACTAAAGCTTCCCACCCTTTTACTAGACCAAATCCCATATCTTTTGTCGGTTTTTGCAGCGTATGGGCATCGGGAACATTTAGCCTGTAGACTTTATAAGATAATTAAAAGTCTGCAATCACCTTCCCGTAGTACTCAATTGCAGAACATAAGGTCTACAGACATTAAGGTACTTCTAGATACTGACATGTGGGCCTATATGTGGTTCTCTTCTGTCCGTACCTCCTTATCTACCAGTATTTCCCAAACATCTTTTTTCATACTTCACAGGGTGCTTTGGACTCCTTGGAAATTGCATAGAGCTCACCTTCTTCCCCCTCTCACCCCTGTTGGTCATGTTTAGCTCCAAAGGCTACACTAGATCATATGTTATTTTTCTGTCCTCTGGTAAGCGTGTTTTGGCAGCAGGTATGGTACAAAATCTCAAGCATGCTTTGTCTCCAAGTCCCATTATCTTATGCTGTGATAATACTGAAAAGTGCACATCCAGACCTCACTCTCTCCCTTCCACACCGGAGATTGTTGGATTTCCTCCTCACCATTGCTTTACACAATATTACATCTAATTGGAAGCACAGTGAGTTGTTATCGGAACATCTTTGGTGGAACACGGTTTGCCTTTGTAGTAAATATGAGAGGGCTATGCCTATCAAATACAATAGGCTGGCCAAATGGGTCTTGATGTGTCAACCCTTAGATTATCATAACCCTTAACACTGTTTTTGAAGTACTCAGCAATGATGTGTACTGTCTCCTCAATTGTTGGCGGCTCTAGAGTTCTCTTCTGTCTTTCTTATTTTCTTCTTCCTGTCCCCGGTCTCTACGTCTTTTCTCTCCTTTTGTTCTCTCTGTTATCTTTGTATTTTTCCTTTTTGACTATAATTTCTAGTTCTTTCCTCTCTTTCCCCCTTTTTGGTACTATCTGACTTCCTAAATTACTATTGTTAAGCTTATATACGATGGTGTCTTGATAAGAAGCACGTAACTTTACTTGTTGGCATCTGTTTTATATTCTGTTATGCTGTTACCGTTATATGCCTATTGTGACTTTCTGTGTATCTTGATTTGTAATAAAGATATTACAACAAAAAACTGAAACTGAAACAGTGATGACAATACATCCTGCGGAGTATCTTGTCGTATAACAATGTGAATATTGAATTGTAACTTATATGTCTTATAGAGTATCATAGTATGGTGGCTTCGAAAATATAATTTACAATGAATAGGGTGTAACTTCAGTGGAATACGTTGGAGCAGGAGTAGCATTGTTTTTGGTGGTTCATCTGGAGTAGCGTGAAGTGTAGTAGTTTGACATTTATTAGTATAAGAGTCAGTAGTATGCCATCTATAATTGTAATTTAAATCTGATTGGGAGAGGGTGTGTTATTAGGGAGGGGGTGGCTTGGGGATGGAGAGGAGTGTGTTGTGTTGGAGGATGGAGAGGAAAGAAGATTAGGAGGACTGAGGGATGTGGGGTCATCTTAGTGTAATGGGTGGATGGGTATTAGGTGGTTGTTGGGAAGGCTTTTTGGAAAATCCAAGTTTTGAGGTTTGTTTTGGAGGATTGCATTTTTGTTTCCAGCCTTAAATGTGATGGTAAGTTATTCCAGAGCGAGGGTCCGGCCACAGATAGAGCGCGTTCTCTTATTGTGGTCAGGTGAGTTACTTTTGGTGAGGGGATTGGGATGAGTCTGGTGTTGTTGGAGCAGAGGTTCCTTTGTGGATTGTGGAACTAGAGGGACGTGTTCATCCAGTTAAACTTGCCAATGTAGAGAGCTTTGTGGATGAGGGGAGGGCTTTATATTGTATTGTGAATTGAATGGGTAACCAGTGTAGGTTTTTTGAGGATAGGTGAGATGTGGTCCGATCTTTTGCTGTTTGTGAGCAGTCTTGCTGCTGCGTTTTGGAGTAACTGTAACGGTCTGAGAGTGGTTGTTGGGAGGCCAAGAAGGAGGGCATTGCAATAGTACAGTTTGAAGCATAAAAGTACTTGAAGGACCGTTTGGAAGTCATGGGTGTATAGAAGTGGTTTGATTCTCTTTAGAATTTGAAGCTTGAAGAATCCATCTCGTAGAATTGTGTTAATATGCTTTTTGAAATTTAGGTCTTCATCGAGGATGATGCCTAGGTCTTTGGCTGTGGAAACTATTTGCTTCTTTGTTTCGGGTGCTGTGCAGTTTTGCGTGTTTAATGTGGTGGGTTTGTTTTTTATTATGTGTAGGATCTCAGTTTTTTTATGGTTGAGGGAGAGAGACATTTGTGAGAGTATTTGGGTTATCTTCTGTAGGTGTGTGTTCCAGAGTTTTAAGGTGGTTTCAAGGGTTTCATTCAGAGGGAGTAGGATTTGAACATCATCTGCATAGATGAAATATGATAGGCCTAGTTCGGTTAGGAGGGTACAGAGGGGGAGGATGTACATATTGAAGAGGGTGGATGAGAGGGAAGAGACTTAAGGGACGCCGTGTGGAAGTGGGATTGGTTTGGATTCTGATGTATTCAGTCTGACTTTATAGGATCTGTCTGATTGTTATAATTTAAACCATTTAAGTGTGGAGTTGCATAGGCTGATTTCCTTCAATCTGGTTAAGAGGATTTCATGGTTGACAGTGTCAAATGCTGCCGAGATGTCTAGTAGGATCAGTAGGTAGGAGTGACCACTATCAAGACCTTTGAGGATGGAATCAGTGAGGGTGAGAAGTAGAGTTTCTGTGCTGAAGTGCTTTCTGAATCCATGTTGTGCTGACGATAGTATGTTCTGGTTTTCCAGGTGTTGGGTGAGTTGTCAGTTGACGACTTTTTCAAGGATCTTGGCAATAAACGGAAGGTTTGAGATGGGTCTGTAGTTTGATGGTCAGTTTGTCAAGTTGGGGCTTTTTGAGGGTTGGCTTGATGATGGTGCATTTGAGCATGTCTGGAAAGATGCCTTGTTCGAGGGAAAGATTGACTATGTCTGATATAGTTTTGGCAATGGTGTTGGGGGTTTGTTTTAGGAGCTTTATAGGGATGAGGTCAAGGGGGTGTGCTGCGGGATTTAGGTTTTGGATGATTGGTTCAATTTCGGTTAATGCAACTGTTTAGAATTGAGACCATGTAATAGTGGTTGGATGAGGTAGTTTAGTAACTGTTTTGCTTGTGAGTGGGTTTGATGTGAGTATTTTGTCAATTTGATTTTGGTTGGTAAATACACAATAGGTAGCCCTGGAATGTTTAACATGCATTTATATGCAACCCTTGGGCAGCACAGATCCTTTAGTTTGCACTCAGGGGCACATAGGAAGAGAGATGGACCCTTTCTGCACACAGTTCTCCACAGATAGCATTTAAATGACTTCCTGTGGGGGGAACAATATTTCCAAGGTCCTTTTACAGTAGTCCCCGTACAAGCCCCTTTCTGTCTTTATAAGCAGCACTAACAATAATCATAATCTTTTATATCCAAAAAGCAATGTGGTTTCCAACTTTGTTACTGATAGTTGATTTCAAGACTGAAGCATATTTATACAGCTCTCAATTCAGCATTTAAATAAAATCAATAAATAATAGGACAGCAGGAAAGTTAATAAACTTATGACCTCATTCTTCTAGCAAAGTTTCTTGACTTCTTTGGAAGCCCACTTCTTAACACTTGAGCTCTTTCTGTCTCCCAGTTGCACCAATTACTCAGATTGCTCAGATTTAGATAATCAAATCCTCCTTTTCAATTCCCAATATTTATATCTCTGTTCTCTCCTCATGATGGAATGATTAGAATAAAGTCCCAGTAGTGTATCAGAACATAAGTCCCAATTCTCATACCTTTCCTGAAGTCTTCTGCAATACTTTAGCACTCCTTATGTAGTACCAGATGGGCACTCTCCTCTCAAGCACCTCTCACATGAGTCTGCAGTATGCACAGTTCTTAATACCTTCGGCTTTTTTTCACTTTTGTCATCAGCAGGGATCCTTTCCTCACAGATGAATTCCTTCACCTTCAAGTTCTTTTAACCTGAAATACACCAATCTCCCAATGGACTAGTAACTGAGTCTCTGGTACCAAGAACACACGGTTCAAAAATAAACATTGTAATTATCTCCATAAAGGGAAAAATCAAAGCAGAGACAGGAAGGGTGGATAAACTTCCTTGTCTCCCAACTGGGTAGATAGTCACAAAAGTCAGATAATTTAAAGTTGAAACTCTTCTGCATTGGGTCACCATCAGGACCACACCCTGGAGGAGGAGTAGCACCCTGCAGGTCTTCCCTACCTCTTTATAAAGCCTTATACAGGGACACCCCAATCATCACTGAAAAGGGTACCAAGGTTTTTACACTTTAAAAAATTGGCTTTAAAGAGAAACTGGTCATACGAGAGGCTGACCCAACTCCTTTTCATCAAATAAGGAAAAATTATACAGCAGGAGACAGAGAGCTTCTGTCTGCTTGAAAGTCTAACTCAAAATCCTTGAGGACTGATGGTGCATGAGAATGATAAATAGCTAGAACATCATCTGCAGCTCCCACATGGGGAGTAAAATCCAACCCTTTCTAACTAATTCTTTTGTGATCCTCCCCAGAATAACAGTACACTCCTTTTAGTAAGGGAAACCATAGGTTCCCTACATCTATTTATAGGAAATATATAAATTATTGAACAGTGAAGATAGGTAACTGTTACATTTTTTTTCCAATGCCTCATCAATCAATTTATTGTTTAATATTAATACCATAATACTGTTCTCAACTTTTTTTTGCTGTCAAATGGAGGATCCTTCCAAGGCTTTTCTATCAAGTACTATCTTCCAACTGCTTCAGGACTTCTTCTTTAGGGTAAACATTATTCAAAATCACAAACCCCTTTTTATAGGTTTGATAAGAATACTCTTAATAGCCTTGTTTTTGCAAAGCAATTTGCTCTTCCATTGCAACATCAAAGTAGATTCTATTCATAAAAATCTAAATCCCTTCAATTTAATTTCATGAATGTTTCTATTGCTGAGCTCTTTAAAAGGGGATTAAAATGACATTTTGATCTTGGAAGGATTTTTTAAAATATATCCTGTCCTCAGTGGTTATTTGATTCTCTGAAAATAATTGGTTTGAAGTCAGTGAGCATTGCAAGTGAAATAGACTATCTCATAACTAAATCTGTTGAATTGTGTGGCTGGCACAAAAGGCATTCCTTTGAAGAGTACTCTGTGTTCTTTGTTTACAGAGGGTCTATTTGACAGATAAAATATTGGGCACACATACTTTTGGATAGAGATAACAATCTTCTCATTTTCCTTATGTTGTCTTCCTGTTTTTTTGGAGAGCCTTTTCTGTTTGCTTTTCACAAAAAAAGCTGTTTCTTTAATCCTATTTACTGATGTTCAGCCTTTGATGAACTTGAAATCCCTGCTTTAGTTAGAGTTTAATTTTTATATGATTTGCTTATTTTGATGGGATAATGACCTTCATTTTGTATTTAGAAGATATGAATGATGAGTTATTGGTTCCTATAACCTTGATGAATGCTCCTATGTGAAAACCAAAATGTCATTTCATTTTGAATATTTATGTAACTTTTTGCTAAACTTAATTTAGCTTAATTTTCACAGTTATTCTCCTTGTTTTTTTCTTTCTTCTTTCCCACCTTGGACATTGTGTAGCAGGAATGGTCATTTTGACTGTTCTCATAAAACAATTTTCAGAATCTCTCAAGTGGCAAGAATCTGGTGTGATTTTCACTGCGACAGAAACATAATGGTGCGAGTTTTGCCTTACATCATCATTTTGACAGATTTAATGAGTGATGGTTATAAATTTGTTGGTAAACGAATTCAGGTGAAGTTATATAGGACTCTCAAAAGCCAAATACAAACCTATATGACTACATGTACTTGGGATCTAATAGATAGAGTTATTCTGGTTAAGTGCTGGACCCTTGTCGTCTTCAGTTATGTTAGTGATGTCTTCATAGCTTCTAGCATTTAATGGTGTGCCACTTTGTTTCTGTGCTTGCAGGTGATAATGACTTCTAACTTCTTTCCTACATCTTTTCTTTGCTTCTGATGAGCAGCACAATTTTGTCCATTGCTCTATCAGGTCCATGGTCAAATGCATCTTTGGGCTGCTAAAAAGCCTCATATGCATTGTAGGCCCCCATCAGAATCTTCCTAGCTCTTGTACTAGTGAAAGTTAGCAAGATGTTCATTGTAGGCTACATGTTACTAAGTTTGTGTTGATCACCATATTCTAAGGCCAGAAGAGGCAGAAGATAAGATACTGACACAGAGGAAGAAATTATGGATGAGAATGGAGAAGAGGTTGTTACAGATGCATCATCACAAGGGTTTCCACAGTGTCCAATTCTTCAGTTAAGAGCTCTCTGGAAGTTGTGTGGTACATCAGAGTCATTACGAGATTTTTAAATGATGTGCTTGTTGTTGGATTGCCCAGGGCCAGTGCAAGCTTTCTGCTGCCTTGTGAATACAATTATTGTACTGTCCGGCTCCCTTTCATTCAGTCTCTTTCTTAGGCTTGCCAAAAAAAGTGCAGCTCCTTCCAGCTACCTAAACTTTAAAAATTGTCACCCTCCCACCTTCTCCTATCCTGCAACCTATGGTCAGTGCACGAGTATAAGGTACCCTAGGCGAACCTTATACCCTTGCACCCTCCAACCACCCTCTCCATGTGCACAGTTAAGAATTATGTATTTTTTAATAACATATTTTACATGAAAATAATATTCAAAGTAAGTTTTCTGAGGTAAAAAAATATCACAACATATATATTAGATTTATATGGACTGCTGTGGCGCCAACCAGAAACCCCTGAAAAAAAAAAAGACACTTAGAGCCCATATGACATTAAGGCTACTATAACGCATGTTGGGTGTGGGCTTAACCCTCAAAAAGCCATGAGCAAATTAGAATTTAAATATAATAAACCTCCCACACCAAAACAACACTAACTACCAACACTTAAAAAGTAACAAACCTACCTATGAAAAGGCAACACTGCAAATATTACATCAGGCCCTAAAACACCAATACATACCTCCTATTAGGAAAACAGAACAAATCAAGCTGCTATAGATTCCTATACACTAGCAGAATACCTCTCCTTGGTCACACATGCAGAACAAAGACCAAATACAGAAAAAAGGAACCACAAAGTTTAAATAGCAATATGGAGACAAAAACTGAACTGGAAACCACAACAAGTCAGAATATGTATGCAGTACAACAATGGAAAAACAGAACCATCACCAATCCTCGGACATTAAGAAATATAATAAATATATTAACCATAATATTATAAACATACTAATAAAAATAAAATTTCAAAACAGCTGATGAGTGGAAGATCCAATAATTAAAAACTCATACAATTTGTTTTAAATTTCCTAAATGTCAATAAAATATATTAAAACAGCAGACACAACAAATAACACCCAAAAATTAAAACTAATGATAAAATAATTCATTCTCTCCATACCTGGGAACATTTTATTACCAATCACCCTGAGATTGTCATGTATTAATGGGAGAGGGATGTACAAACTTTGTCCTCCTCTTTCATAGACATACTGTATATATATACAAATATTCACACAGATGCTTCTTCTCCCTCACATATACGCATGCTCTCTCTGTAAGACACACACACATGCTCACTCTTCCATGCATATATTCTCATACACAAACAAGATCTCCTTTCTCACACATACATGCTCTCTCACACACACACACACACACACACACATACTCACATACTCCCTCTCTTATATACACATCATCAGACACATACATGCTCATAAACTTATATACATGCTCAGACACACACACATACCCTCTCTTTCATACAAATATGCTCAAACACACACATGAAGAAAAGTGGCAGGTCTGGACTCCTATCACAACCTTTCCTGATAAAAACTGCAACATTTACTGCTTTGAAGGTAGTCTTCTTTCTCTATCCTCCTCTATCCCTCTCACATACATGCTCCCTCTCTCACATTAATGCTCAGACACACAAACTCGCACAAGCTTTCTCTCAGGTACACATGCTCAGACACACATACACATGTTCCCTCTCACATACACACATGTTCAGACAGGAACACACACTCCTCTCACAAAAACATGCTCAGACACACACATGCTCAGATACATGCACACACATGTTCTCTTTCACACATACTCATACACACACACAAAAAACACACACACACAGGTTCCTTTCCGCTCAGACACATGCATATTGGTTTCTTCTCTAACATATCCCAAGGCCTCTCCTTGCAGCCCTGGGCCCTCCTCTTCTTCACTTTTGCTATGGGGCAGGTTGGGATCTTTTGCCTTGGGGCAGGTTGGGATCTGCCTCACGGCTGTTTTTCTTCTGGCCACTTGGCAGGTTGGGATCTGCTGGGTGGCCCCACAGTTCCTTCATTTTGGCTGTGTGGTAGATTGGGAACTGTCAAGCAGCCCCACAGCTCTTTCATTTCATTAGGATGGTGGGTTGGGAACTGCCGGGTGGCCTTGCAGTTCCCTCATCTTGGCTGCTTTGTGAGTTGGGAACCATCGGGTGGCCCTGGAACCATCAAACAGCCTTGCAGCATTGCCTTCTTCTGGCCACCTAGCAGGTTTGGAACCACTAGGTGGGTGGTGGCCTCTCCCTTATTTCTGCGACCTAATGGATTGGGATCCAGTGGCAACAGCAGCATTCTCTTTGTCTCGGTGTCCCTCAGGCTGCTGTCCCCTCCAGGCCAACACCCTGTGCAAGTGAAAGGCTTGCACAGTTGGATTGCCCTTCTGTAAGAAGCTGAAGATGCACCAAGGCATGCCATAAAGGGATAGCACACATATTTGCCCCTATTTTTCTAATGTTACTGGTTTAAATGTAAATGAGATTTCATGTCACCAAATATTAGAAAAGTGAAGTGGTGCTTTCTCATATTCATAGATCCACTGACCTTGCCTCATCACATGACAGGGGCAAGGTCTGGTTGGCGCCATTTTGAAAAATGGCACTGACCAGGACCTGGGCTAGGGTGCATCCCAGGGCCCATTGAGGGAGCATCCCATCCTGCTAATCTGCTTGCTCCCAGCTCTCTCAAGACTCCTTTGAGAATACCTGCTACTGCAGGTCTGTTTTGCCCATCTCAAAGTGACTTTGGTTATTTTTGCCACTGTGCTTTCTACCTTATGCCTCATTCTATACTTTGGAATTTTGATACCACCATGCTATTTGACTTATTCCTCATTCTGTGCTTTGAGATTTTTTTTTAACTCTTTATTTATAATTTTCAATTAACAAAACAAAATAACTTGCTTGTATCAGAAACAACTGGATATTTTACAAAAGGTTCAGAAATAAAGAAAGATCAAATATAAGAAAATGAATGCATTGTAAATATCCAAAAAAAAAACCTAGAAAAAAAGAAGGGGGGAAGACAAAATTAAAGGGGAGAGCAGAAGAAATACATCAAAGAAAAGGCATTAGCATAGTACTACCAGCAGAAATTAAAAATAGCACCAATTCACTCAGACTACAGGGGAAGAGGTGATTGGACTATGGGCTTCTATGAAAAATCGTAATTGCTCAGGTTGAAAAAAAAATAAAACATTTATCACCCCTTTTAATAATACATTTACAGGGGTAACAAAGGGTAAAAGAAAAACCTAAAGAAATAGTAGCTTGTCGAAAGGATAGAAACTCTCTTCTCCTAATTTGCATAACCTGAGCTGGATCAGGGTAAATCCTGACCATGAAAAGTAACAGATTCCTGAAGAAATTACGCATAACATTATTTAAATCAATCACTGAAATGAAAGAAACTAATAGAGTACATCTATCCAAAACTTTCAAAGAGGAATTTTCCAAAATGCTAGATACATTTTCTGGTATTCTATCATTAGCGACGGGTCCAGAAGATGTTCTTTTAGGTAGGAAATGATAAGAATTAACAGAAGGCATATTTTCGGAGGAAAAACCAAGAACTTCTTGTAGTAACTGCTTCAGCATTGAAAAAGGAATTTCTCCAGCTATTTTAGGAAAGTTTAAAAAGCACAAATTTAAATGTCTGACTTTATTTTCAAGCAATTCTAAACATCTAGAAAGTGCCATTTGATTTCTTATGGTGGCAACATTAAAGGCTTGGATTGATTGAATCTTATTTTCAGCTTCTGAAACTCTAGTAGAAGTAGAACTAACTTGTTCATGCAGTTCTAACACTTTTAGATGAAAGTTGGAGGAGAGAGAATCTATCTTGGAATCCAAGAGTTTCAAAGAATTCCTGAAGCAGCCAACAAGTCCCATAATGCTTCCAAGGTGACCCACTTCAATAGCTGGAGCTTCCCAAGATATGCCAGAGGGAAGACTCCCTACCAGCCCCGAGGGTGCAGAGTGCCTGGATTGAGCCACCAAAGAGGCTTCGATGTGAAGACCATCCTCCATTCTAGGGCTGGGGGAAACCATCACAGCAAATGAAGATCGAGAAAGCGCCCCCTCCACATCGGGCGCCGATACTGCATCATCGGTAGGCACCTCTGAAATGCTCTTGTGGGGGTCACACTCTACTGGTGGCGGCCAAAGGTCTGGGCTAAGGGGCACCTTGTCTGAAAGAGAGCAAAGCTCTCCCCCATGACTCACACCAAAGCCTTCAGCTCCCTGTACTGCTGGCTGGCTCATAAAGTGAATGATATTGGTTTGCCTTGGGATGGGAAGGGAATCCAGAGGGAAGGCTCTAAACTTCCCCTTACACTTGGAAGGCATCGTAAGTCCAGGAAACGAATCAAAAGCAGAAAAGTAGGCAACAATCACTTGAACAGCCTCACTATGCCACCATCTTGCTTCCCCAACTTTGGGATTTCTATGCCACTATGCTCACTGACTTACCCATCACTCTCAGCCTTGATGTGTTCATACTCTGTTGATGTTGCTTTGCCTCTCTCACATATTTTAGGTATTCATGCTTCTATTTGAGTTACTTTGCTCTCTTACGGTCTTGGCATGCTTTGAAAAATTCATGCCATTGTTGGTAATGCATTGCCCCATTTCTTGATGTCTTGGGGTGTTTGTACCACTGTTATCAGTGACCTTTGCACCTCTTTAGGTGCCTTAGGGTGTGCATGCCATTGTTGGTTGTGCCTTTTGCCCCTTCTTTGGAATTTTGGGGTATACCTGCCTCTCTTGGTGCTGCTTCACCCCCTCACAGTGCCTTGGGATATTGCTGCCTCTATCTGGGCTACTTTGCCATGATATGGTACCTTGGGCTATTCGTGCCATTCTTGGTGCCACTTTTTCACACTCTTGGTGTCTTGGAATGTTCTTCCCTCTGCTGCAAATACCTGCTTGCAAATTTCATTAATCATGAATAGAAAGTCCCATAGTTTACCCCAAATAGGATGTATTGCTTTCCCCATTGACCTTAATATGAAATAAATCATACATGACTCAGGTAGGGATCCTGTCAGTCCCATACTAATAATAAATCAGGACTATACCATTTGGTTTGGGGGGGTAGACAGATTGGTGGTTTGTTGGGTTTGCAGCTCCCCCATGTGGCAGCTAGCAATGGAACTATCCTCAGTTATTTCTACAGAGATTATCATTTTACTCTCATGGATCCTTTTTGCTGTCAAGGAGGCATGATTGTCTTAAATTGTGCTCTCATTTTTCTAAGTCTTAACTATAAGCTCCCTGGAGACTTTTGTTATGGATGAGAGTTTCTTTCCACCCTCTCATGCCACCTTTTACTTATTTGAGTTTGGAGTGCCAAATCCTTTTTTAATTCAATTGAGCTGTTTTGAGTTTTCTCTTCTATCCAATGGAAGTGGTTCCCTTCCTGCAAGTTGAACCTGAGATCATCAGAATTCAAGAAGAGGATGACTTACAGTCATCCTGTGAGAAGGAAGATGGAGAAAGAGGAGAGAAGGAAAGGAAATGGACCCCCATCAATGGCCCATGAGAATCTATTGAAAATTGGGAGAAGGAGGAGTAAAAGGTATCACCCTTGATACTATAATAGCAGATAGGAGATAAAAAGACACAACATTTTAAAAGCACATTTTTTATACTTCACTGGGAAGGAATCACTACACTGGCCCTATATTCCAATGTGAGGGAATAAATCAAGTAACTAAAAGAACTAATTAAATTGGAGAGAAATTTGTACTTAGGAAAAACTGAAAGAAGTAACTAACTTATTTACTAAAAGTATTTGTATTATCTGGAAAGTAATATAAAAAGCTATAAAGACTTGCACCTTATCAGTAAAACAGAAATTTTGGAAACCGCATAATGTTGCGCGTCCCGGCCGCGTTGGTGCCGCAGTTGGGCCTGCTCACTTCGTGCGGCCCTCCACCAGTTCCTGCCTTGCTGCAGCCGCCAGCTCCCAACATCCCTGACACTCTCCCCAGGTGTCCCCGGCCTACTCCATGCCACAGGCCTCTCAGCGGAGTTCCCGTAGGGGCTCCACATATTCCAGCTCCTTGACCCCACCCCAGGTGCGCACGTGACTGACGTCTCATCTTTTAAAGGGCCAAGCACAGGAAAACCAGCTCAGGCGCATCCCGATGACCTCATACAGCCTCAGTATATAAGGCGAGGCTCTGTCCCCAGAACCTAGCCTTGGCAATCGGGTTGACACTTCAAGTTTGCCTATTCCTTGCTCCTGTGCCTGATCCTGTGTTCCAGTGTTTCCCTGTTCCAGCATCTCCATGTATCAGTATTCCCATGGTCCTCCGTGTCTTCCAGCATGTGTCCTATTCCTGCTCCTCATTCCCTGGTAGTACCCTTCGGACTGATTCTTGGTACTGACCTTTGCTTGCCTGACTACGACTGACCGCTGCCTAGACCTGACCTTTGCCTGCCTTCTGACCATGTTGATCACTGCCTGGAACTGACCTCTGCCAGCCTGACCACATTGACCACTGCCTGGAACTGCCTTGACTATGCTCGGACTGATTTGACCCCTGCTTTGCCTGACCACCTCTGGACGGATACCCTGGCTTTGACCCTTGCGCTTTACTTGGACACCCTCTTCTTGCCTTCTGTGACCACCAGACTGACCTGCTTGGACTCTGACCATGGCCTTCATCTGACCAGACCCACAGGTGCTGCCTGTTCCGCCCAGAGAGCCTTCCTGAACTGCTACCTCCCTGAGGTCTCCGGAGTCTCCAGTTCAGGTCTGGACAATCCTCTCTGCATCAGCCACGCACCCTTACTTGTGGTGGGCACACCTCTCTGCTACCTCTCCGGGAGACCCATTGAGGCCCACCTAAGTCCAGACGGTCCGGGTACCCAAGGGCTCAACCTGCGGAAACCCCAGACTGTTATTGGCGAAGCTCCAGCTAGCTTCTGTCTCCTCGTGTGCTCCACCTCCTGGTGACAGGCGCTCTCTGGGTCCGACCAGAGGGCCGTACCAATCCTACAACAGGCCAAGGGTCCACCTCCAGCACAACACCTAATAACTCTCCTTCAGGAAGATGCAATATTGGCACGAGCTAAACAGGCGCTCATGATTGAGTGCCCGCTCTCTTAACACGCACTGATCTACCTCTCCTGGGTGACTGCTTTAATATTTAAATGGTAGGAGGCGCTAGGGAAAATTGTGTATTCAAGTGCCTCCTAGGCTTCAGGCACCAAGAAGAGGTGACTGTCAGCAGGTTAGGAAAATGGACGCTCATAAATTGAGCATCCATTTTCCTAATCTGACCACCGGCGACATTTTTTTTTTTTTGGCTGGTTTTCCCTTTTTGGTTCCTCTGACTTAATATCACCATGATATTAAGTCAGAGGAACTACAAAAAACAGTATTTTCTGCTTTTCTGATTACTTTTGGGGCTCCTTAAGAATTAACTCCTGCTCCAACATATTTTTTTTTTTTGCATCAGGAGGTAATGGTTAATAACCTCATCAACACGAGTTTACATGTGATGAGCGCTATTAGCTACGCACTGGTTGGACCCGCTTTTTCGACACACTTATCTCCTTATTGCATGAGTGGTTTTGAATATGCATCCAGAATCGCATCCGAGCACATTAAAGCAATGCGCTTGGCCGAGTGCACTAGAGATGTGAATCGGAACCGGAATCGGTTCCGATTCACATCGTTAATTTTTTTTTGTGCGGCCTGATCGCGGTTTTGTTTATCGGCTGCGCCTGAGCCGATAAACAAAAAAACCCACCGACCCTTTAAAACTGTTCCCTTAGCTTTCCCCACCCTCCCGAACCTCCCCAAATGTTTTACAAATACCTGGTGGTCCAGTGGAAGTCCCGGGAGCGATCTCCCGCTCTGGGGGCCGTCGGCTGCCACTAATAAAAATGGCGCCGATGGCCCTTTGCCCTTACCATGTGACAGGGTATCCGTGCCATTGACCAGGCCCTGTCACATGGTAGGAGTAATGGACGGCCGGCGCCATCTTTAAAAATGGCGCAGGCCATCCAGTGCTCCTACCATGTGACAGGGGCCAGCCAATGGCACGGATACCCTGTCACATGGTAAGGGCAAAGGGCCATCGGCGCCATTTTGATTAGTGGCAGCCAACAGTCAGAGAGCGGAAGATGGCTCCCGGGACCCCCATTGGACCACCAGGTACTTGTAAAATGTTTTGGAGGATTTGGGAGGGTGGGGGAAGCTAAGGGAACAGTTTTAAAGGGTCGGGTGGGTTTAGGGATTGTTATGGTGTGCCGTTTTTCCCACCCTCCTCCAAAACGATAAGAGAACCCCAGGAACAAAATCGTCAGATTCTCTTATTGGGAGCCTCCGATTTCTGACGATTTTGAAAATATCGTCCGATATTTTCAATCGTCCGAAGCCCGATTCACATCCTTAGAGTGCACTATATTACACCGGCCTGCTTGTGACTTATTGAGTAGTAACTTTATTATCCTCTATGCTGAGACTATCAGTGCTTTGTGCAAGAGACTTCATTATAAGAAAAGTAAAGAGCAATGTGAGAACCTTGAAAGGAAACTTATCCCCATGCCAGAAACCCTGGAAAATAAATCTAATGGAATAGTTATATAGTCCAACTAACTAGAAGTATGAGATATGATCTGTGGAACTGCTATCCTGGTTCAAGCATCACAGGTTATATACAAATACATGAAAAAAATGTTTTTGTTTGAAATGAACAAAAATAAATCTTGTGGGCAAACAAACCAAAATAATGAACCGAATCAAATATGTTTTCTAAGCACATCTCAGTTACCTAGTTAAAATCATCAACTGAAAATTGCTCTCCCACTCTGTGGGGAAACATATGTGCAATGTTTTGGATGGTCCCAGCAAGCAATGCAGTGATTTTATTTTGAAAACTCCATGCTTGCTTTATGGCTCTGACTTTGCACTAGTTGTAAAGAAGCTGACAAGTATAAGGGCTTGGAAGTATCTTCGGTGCCTGTCAGTCCCCAAATCTTCAAAGGAAAACTTCTCAGGCAGTACCCATGCACCTGCAAGCAACTTTCAGTTTTTAAAATAGGTACAAGTTTTACAACATAATCTGTGAGCTATTTTCACTTTCATTGTTATTTGTAGCACAAAGATTGTACTGTTAAATGAAGCATTTATTCCAGGCAAAATTATCTGGTCATTCCTGACCAACTAACACATATTCTGTCCTCTTAAATTAAGATTGTGGCACTTGGAATCCATAGAAACCTGTGTATTTTGATCCAAAATGACAAAAGATCACAATCCTTCCTTACGTTCAGTTTTGTTGACGTGCTGATTGCATCAGATTACAGTTATTTTGACACTGATGTGGTTTTAACAATCATCATAGACAATTGCCTTTGAATGGAGCATATCAAGATCAGTGTAATACGCAGATGACCCAAAGGGAGTGAATTGATCCTGTTGTTATAGCAATAAAGAATTCTTTCTGCTAATAACAGTTATTAGGCCAAACATTGTTCCTGCTTGCAAACTGCATCTTTTTAAATTGGTCTGATCTGTCATATTGACAATATTGCACTGAAACCACTTTGAACGTATTACATTAACTATTGGTAATCAAATTTTACAAGAGATTTACTGAAACAAACATAGGATCAAAAGGTTTATTTCTTGAAGAAAATCTCAATAGTTATTAGAGAAACTTAGAAAGTGGAAACGGAATACTATATTAGTTAAAAGTGAAATGACAAAATAATTGGATGGATGACATCTCTTTTAGACTAACAAATGATTAAAGTCCCAGGCTTTCTGAACCCCTGAAGTCCCTTCAATAGGAAATGACCTTAAACATATGCAAGCCAGATAAATGTATTATCTCTGCAGCTACTTTGTTGGTCCTTTTTAACTTATGTTAATAATACTTAATAAATCACAGGACTTTCACAAATTTTAATAACATTTCTATCAAAACTTTTTTTAAGCAAAATAATAGTAATGTTCTTGCTTCTAAGTCAGTGGTTCCTAAACCTGTCCTTGGGGATTCCTGAGCAGTCAGGGCTTCCAATGCTATGGAGGCTGTGTATGCAAATTTAGCTGATGCATATTCATTATAGTTATCCTGAAAACCTAATTGATCCCAATTCATCCTCATTCCAGAGTCTCCTTTTCATTGAAGGAAACCCAACTCCTCTGCATTGCTACCTCTGAGGTATATAAATGTCTCTATCATATCCCTCCCCTCTCACCTTTCCTCTGGGATATACATGTTTAAATCCTTAAATTTGTCCCCATAGGCTTTACAACAAAGATCACTTACCATTTTAGTAGCCACCCTCTAGAGCAACTCCATTCTATTTATATATTTTTGATAGTGAGGTCTCCAGAAATGAACATGAGGAGTTCCACATTCAAAAGCCATTTAGATGGATAACTATTATGTAACATAACAGTTATCCATCTAAATGGCTTACATGGTTATATTCAGCCCTTATACGATGGGGGCGTTCCGGGGGTGGGTAGAATGCGTTCTGTGGAGGAGTGGAGTTAGCTGCATAAGTGATATTCAGAGATAGCTGGTTACCTTCTGCAGCTAACTGTAGTTGAGCCGCAGGGCTGTCCTCAAGTTAACTGGTTATTCATAGCCAGTTAACTTTAAGATAGCCAAGTATATTCAGCGGTGTGACCATGCTGCTGAATATACCCCAGCTAGTTAGCCAGATATGAATAACCGGCTAACTAGTCCAGTCACCCAGCAGCTGAATATGGTCGTCATGGGTATTCTAAGTGAGATCTTACCAGGCACTGGTTAGTCACTTGCCCCTGGTATGGGCCTCTCTGGAAGGAGATCCCCTTCTTTTGTGACTATCCCATACTTGGAGATAAATATGGGAAAATAAGTGTGGGAGTTTGCTGGGCAGACTAGATGGGCCGTTTGGTCTTTTTCTGTCGTCATTTCTATGTATCTATGTATATGTTGGGGCTGAGCTCCCACAATACTGCTGTTCAGGATGAAGTACCTGAATACCTGTATTGATCAGTGGCCAGACTAAAGTCAGCATTGACAGAAATAATCCCGACAATCATGCCAATATCTTGAACCCTCTCTATTTACATGTAATTGATAGTCATTTTAGGTTACTAATAAGACCTGGGTGAGACTTGTTTTGAAGTTAGAGCAACGCAGGTCTGTAAGGGGGAGGTTTCCATTCAGACGCAGCCCCCTCCCTTTGAGGAGTCTGGAATGGCCGTCCCCCTGGGATGCTTTTGAAGCAGCTCCCTAGAAGTAGTCCTCTATGGGTTTGGTAATGTTAGGAGGCAGTTCAGAAGCTTACCCTTTGTTGTTTTTCAGGCCCAGTCAGGAAAAGAAGGCTAAGCTAACCTGTGGAAGCTAACTAGGGTCAGGATGGTCTACTCACTAGCTAGTTGGGATACCCATCTGGGTATATTTTCAGGGGTTTTACATTTTCCTGGTAGGAGGCCTGGTGAAACCCTGTGCACCACCTGGACTCAGTGATTTGGGAACCCTGTTTTGGGGGCTGCCTAGATTAGGGAAGATTTGCCTCTCTACATCTCAATGAGAATGGAGGAGGTGGTGACCCGCTGCCAGGACGCTCTGGTGTTAAATTGTTTTTCAAGGAAAGTGTTTGAGTGTCCCTTCCTACTGAAGGGAATATCAGAAGCTGTTGTTCCATCTGGATTCCTCCCAGAAGGGATCCAAGCACCAGGAGAACAATGAACTATAAGTAACAAATAAATTGAGAACACTGAGGACATCACATAGGGGTCTTTCCCCTGGGGGAGAGAGAGAGAGAGAGAATTTTGTAACTCTCTGTACCAAGACTCTTTTGCATATTTTTAGCAGGGTTGGAGGAGAATCCCTGCCATACAACAAAAGGCCTGGTACCTTTCCCATCCAGGGCCTCCACTCCTTTTACTCCTTGGAAGTGAGACACTCTGAGTCCCTGTGAGGGATACTTCTGCACAGATTGAGACAAAACTGTAAACTGCACAGATTAATTGTGGGACTGAGTCTGAACAGATTGAGCCCATTTACCACTGCTTATCTGTAAGTAAACTTTAGTTTTGAGCATAATGGGCCCATAATGGGCCCAAAACATGAACATCTTGAGATGCGCCTCACCCAGGGGCACACAAACGTGCCAGAGAGACCCTTAGCCCTTAGGGCCTTGGAAGATATCTCTCTCTCATCCAAAAAAAGATCCATAGATCTTTTTGGATGAGAGAGAGAGATATCTCTCTCTCATCCAAAAAAAGAGACATAGTCTCTTTTCTCCTTGGGGAGAAAAGAGACTATGTCTACCACTAGCCAGGGTCCCTGCCCCAAAGAGACTATAAATAGTTATGGCCTACCTATGCAGGACAGGCACACCGGGGTGGGGTTACGTACACATCAGTATGAAATCTCTGTACATTTTGTAGTGTGGAGCAATGCTTGAAAAGCCTCCTTGCCTTGACACTGTTTTGCTTGAGAAGAAATATATTTGTATTATGAATTTGTGAATCTGTATAAGAATTTGTGAAAAATGTGTAAGTTGTGTTTTGTTTGAGCAAAAAAGTGTAGTCAAATGTATTCAGCCCCAAGGGCCTATGGATACACTTTTACAGCATTGTCTCCTGTGCATGGCCTTCATTTCTTAGGCTGTCTGTTTGCAGTTAGCTGATCTCTCTGGATAGCAATCATGTTAGTAAATTAACACCAGTTTGATGCAGGTATTAAATGATATTCCATTATCTAGCACTTGGTCAGTAGCGTGGAGTGTGAACATACCACATTACCAAGCACACACTAAATCTCATCTGAATTTGATGCTAACATCATGCTAACATCATTCCTGACCCCTTTAATATGCATGGAAATGACTTCTTACATAGCATGCTATTTTTTGCATACATGTAAGGGACTTAATATACATGTAAACCGATACGATGTGCAAATGGTTATCGGTATATAAAAACCTTTAAATAAATAAATCAATAGTAAACTTTATTGTTTAGGTTCCTAAATGTGCTTATTTTAGGTAGTGATCAGGGGAATATACACTGTTTAAATACCAGTATAGAAAACAGTATGAGAACATTCAGGGCCGGTGCAAGGGGATTTGGCGCCCTAGGCGAGCCTTCTCCTGCGCCCCCCCCCCCCCCCCCCGGTCTCGGCCCCGACCCTTACCTCATTCTCGATCACGCCCGCTGACTGGGGTTTTCTGGGTCGCAAGCAGGTTGGGCACTGCTTGCGGCCTGCCAAACTCCACTCCTCTTTGCCACCACTTGCGGCCCCATATGGCTCGCACCCAGTGACGCACCAAGGGTCTCCGGTGCCCGGGGGCCAATGCATGTGTGCCTCTCCAGCATCCCCCCTTAATCCTTCTTGTACTAATGCTTAAGGTCACAGATAATCAGTGGTGTCTCCAGACAGAAGAATTGGGGGGGGGCGGGGCGCCAAAATGACATTTCTTCATCTCACCCACCTCTATAGCATGGATCCTGCTTTAAAATTGGTTATTAAAAAAAAGTGTTAATAAAAAAGTCCAAAGGGTCCTCTGCGTTATTTTAAAAAGCTGGCCAGTTTCACACTATAAAATTATGTTGATAGCCTCAGTCAACTGATTCTATGTGGCTATGAGAGTGAAGTCAGGAATATATAGGAAGGAACAGAATGTCAATATAAATCCTGTACCTCCAGTTCTGTAACTCTGTGCATCCACTGAAATTCCCCCAAACAATGGAGCTTGGATGTTTCCCTTACAGCTCATCATACTGAAAGATATTTTCAAATTCTGGTGTCACTTCACAGTAACAGCAGCACAAACAGCTTCCACTGCCAGGCACATTGTGAACTAACACAAAACACCACAAAAAAGACACTCAAAATCTATACTGCAATCCCATCATAACATAACAGTAATAACACCAAGGACTCAAACAACAATAACCCTACCTGTGAATAAGCAAGGGTAAATATTACACTGGGTCCTAGAATACCAATACTCCACCTACTGAGGAAACAAAACAAACCCGATTGCTATAGATCCCTATGCTAGCAGAATCTCTCATCATGGTCACACACACAGAGCAGAGACAGACCCTCACCAAATACAGAATACAAAATAAAGGAGCACAAATTAGAAAAAACTGAAATGGAAACCCCAAGAAGCCAGACTCTGTGTATTAACAATGGAAAAACAGAACCACCATTCTTCATAAAACAAATAAAATCAAGAAACATAAAGCATCAGTTATAATAGTAAAACCATACTAATAAAATAATATTTTAAAACTACTGATAAATAGAATTTCTATTAATTAAAATCATATACATTTTTTACAATTTCCTAAAACCAATAAAATATTTCAAAACAGCACATATATCAAATAACACACAATAATTAAAACTAATAAGGATTTTAAAAAGCCCCTGCTGTCCATACATGGGAGCTCTTGATTGAGGTTATCCTCTCTCTCTCACACATACTCACATGTCCATTCTCTCTCACACATACACTGTCACATACATACACATTCATGCTCTTATACCCAACCATAACCTCTCGCTCTCACAGACACTGACACACTCAGGCTCTAAGGCACTCTCTCCCCCTCCACACACCCCCCCCCCCCCACAAACTCTTACTCCCCTGGATTTTCTCATACACACTCATGCTCTCACTGGCTCCCTCACATACACACAAACACACACTCCCAGGCAAGCTTCCAATCGTTCTCACACAAACACACACACCACACACACAGGCAAGCTCCCAGTCATTCTCACACTGACCCCCAGGCGGGCTCCCATTCATTTTCACACCACTCCCTCCCCATCCCCCAGGCATGCACACATTCATTCTCACACCCAGACCCCCAGGCAGGCACCAATTTATTCTCACACACACACACACATACAGCACAAACAGGCAGGCATCTATTCTCACACATACAAACCCCAGGAAGACACCCATTCATTCTCATACACAGACACACCCTCAGGCAGGCACCCATGCATTCACACACATACACCGCCAGGCAAACTCCCATTCATACACATGCACACACTAAAGGCAGAGACCCCCCTCTCTTTCTTTTGCCAGCAACCTCAGAGCCTCTCTCATTCCTCTGCTGCCACTGTCACTGTTGCTGTATGGCTATTGCGGAGGTGCTGATTGCTACTATTGGCACTGAAGCCCATTCTGCTGCCTCCTCTGTGCAGGCCTCATGGTACATTGTGAGATCCGCATAGAGAAAGTGCTACTCTTGCACATTCCCAAAGATTACATGTTCCAATCAGTAAAAAATAATTTATTTTTTTTTACATTTGCTGTCTGATCTTAGTTTTCTAATCAGTTGGTCACAGGCTTTTTTTTTTCCACCTTCCCTTTCTTATTTTTTTGCCAATTCCTTTTATAACATATTTCTTTTCTCTCCATCTGTCTTCTTCCCTCAAACACACAGTCAGGTTCTCATTCTCACATGCTTTCTCTCTCTCTCTCACACACACATACACAGGCACTCACTCTCACATGCTCTCTCTCATACAATCATGTATACACCGTCTCTCTCTTGCACATGCTGTCTGACTCTGGCACACAGGCTCTCTCTCACTCCCACATGCTGTCTTGCTCAAGCACAGGCTCTCACTGTCACATGCTGTCTCTCTCACACACACACAGAGGCTCTCACATGCTGTCTCTGCAAACATTCAGGTCCTCACTCCCACACACAGTCTCTCAACTCATCTCATACACGCACACATACACACTGTACAAACCCTCAGTCTCTCTCTCACCTCTGGGCCTCCTCTTCAGGGCCGCTGCAGGATGGGCTCTGCAGCGGCCCCGGACTTCTCGAGCCGCGCTGCTCCTCTTCTGTACGCGGCTGATGCTCCTCCTCTTTCCTGCCCGCGCGGCTCCGGCAACATTTTTCTTCCGGGGCCGCGCGGGCAGGAAGGAGGAGAAGCTCCTGCATTGGCTGATGATCCTCCTCCTTCCTGCCCGCGCGGCTCCGGCAACATTTTTCTTCAGGGGCCGCGCGGGCAGGAAGGAGCTGGAGCACCAGCATGTTTAGACGCGATTGTTTTCTTCCGGCCGTGGTGACTTGAGCTCCACCACGGCCCCGCCGATCTTCTTGCTGTGTGTATTCGGCACACAGCATAGCAGTAGTTCACCGCTCAGCCGCCATTGGGATGACGTCCACCGGCGGCCATTGGCCATCAGCGGCTTGGCGCCCCCTAATGCTCAGCGCCCTAGGCGATCGCCTAGTTCGCCTAGTGCTTCCGCCGGCCCTGAGAACATTCCTACATACGCAGTGGTGCGGGCTTCTCCTGTGCTGCGCGACGTAACATAGGGAAAGGCACGCTGCGGCGAAAGTCGCTGGGGGGGGAGGGAGGGGGAGGTCTATGAGGCAGAGAAGTGCTTGGCCAATAGCGTGACGCCAGCGATTTGAATCCTGGCGGCACTATTGGCTGAGTCTGGCAGGCAACGGCTGACGCTGGCCGAGCTCATCTGCCAGACAGAGCTGAGGAGAGAGGAGAGCTGTGCGGTGAGTCTGGCTTCCCTCCCACCCGCCCTTATTATTGTGTACTGTCGAATGTTGTATTTATTGTTCAATCAAAGTTTGCAAATTGTCGCAGTGGAGGCGGAAACCCGAGGCCAAGTTCAATGTTGTAAAGAGTTTGCTGTTTAAAGGGCAAGGGGGGGTGTGGGGAGTAAGTCTCGTGCAGTTGGGGGGAGCTGCTGAACGAGAAGGCCAGAATGAGCTAGGGGGCTAAAGCTCAAAGGCCAGGCTGGCCCTCACTGGGATGAGGCAGGGGCAAGTCAATAGGGGGGGGGGGGGTGATATCTCGCTTACTGCTGGGACATGGTGGTGAGTATTGGCTTAAGAGAAAGGGGGTTTGGGGAATGTTTCTGCTGATGTGTTGTCAGCATGATGGTTATTGTACATGCTCGGGTATTGTTTAATAAACTGTGGCCTTTTATAACGCCAGAAAGTGTAATGTTTTCTTGTGGAGGGATGGTAAGAGCCAAGCACAGATCTTGACTCCTCACGTTACTTGTTTTCATGTTTGATATAAAGATTGTGTGAGATCAATTCATGAAACACATTAAAATTTACAAAAAATATAAAACAGCAAATGTTTGTGTCATTGTTTCTGATAGTTATATATATATATGAATGTTTCTACTTTGAGAACTAAATTTTATTTCTTAATATGAATGGGCAGAAAAGATAGGCTATATGGTCTTTTTCTGCAGTCACATTTTTATGTCTAATATATTTTCCCTGTAAACAGAATTTGTCCAATCAATGACATAGCTGCTTTCTTATCATATAAGGCTTACTGAAATCTCATCCAATTGGATACAATTCTGCAATGTCTGCCAGTTGCCCTCTGGTTTGGTCCTAGATATTCAGCCATTATGTGGCTGAACAAATTACCCGTATAAACATATCTTGCTTACTTGTCCATAAAATTGATCAGTGTGGCTGTGCTGCTGAGTATATCCAGATAACTTATCTTTTTTTTCCAGATAACTTACCATAACTCAATATCAGGTCTACCTTTGCTGGTCATATATGTCCAAATATTGCCACTTATCCAGCTCAGTTATCCGGATAAGTAGCCATACCTCAGAATACCCCCATTCCCCTACCACTTAGTCATATAACTATTTATCAACTATAAGATAGTAATGCTTTTAATATTTGATGCAACTTAAATATCTAATCCTTATGTGCATGAGAGATACTTCCAGCTGTTGGCTGAGACAGGGTATTATTGATTGAGAGGGAAGTAGTGAGGTCTGTGTGGAAGCAGCATGCTACGATTGGCAGCTTGCAGACCAACCCTTTGAACCACCGCACTCAACCCAATGCCATCGATAGACCCCCAACTCCCAAGTAGCTGGAAAGCCATAGGACACAGCGCGGCCCACTGCCATACCACTGCCATGCTGCCAACACCCCGGCTCTTCCTAAGGCATACGTACATCTCTTATTGCTACCCTTAAAGGGTCCACGGTGGGAAAACAGCCACTACATCCTTCAGTGATATTACAGACCCTGCACTACTTAAGGCTCCTCCTGAGAAGCATCAGATGCCTCAACAACGGGTTTCCTGGAGAACATTTGTCTTCAGTGCATGTTGCTTTGCCTTTGTTCTTGGGTACCTGTTCTTGTCCCCGCGTTCCTGTGTTACCATGTTCCTGCCTTCTCCTGACTCCTTGCCTTTTTCTGCTGTTCCTTCCTGCCAAATCTTGTCCTTGCCTGGCCTTGCCCTTGTCTATGTCTCCATCCATGTCTTGGCTCTCCTTGGCCTGATTTCCCAGATTCTGACCTCAACCTTTGACCTTGACCATTCTTGCCTGCTGCCTGTCCTGACCTCTAGCTTGTCTTCTCAGATTCACTGATTGCTGCCTGCCCTCAGGCTTATCTGACATATCTGCTGTCTGCTACCCTCCCTGACCTTCGCCTGGCTCTAAAATCTTGTTCTATGGATCGCCCTAGGGACCTACCTAAGTCTTGCCGGCTGTCAGAACCCAAGGGCTCAACCTGAGGGAGGAAGCATTTAGTAATGCAGATGCACCAGCTGGTCCTGCCACAGGACATGTCTGCCAGCTATCGGTGTGGGCCTAGTGGGCTCACTTGCTAGGCTATACCACCCGCATCACAGCACTAATGGTCCACCTTTACTGAGGGCATTACACAGCAAATAGACTGACTATGTTGATGTCTCCCAGATGGGTGTTTTGGTAACTTACCTCTAGCCTCCTCCTACCTGGCATTCAGCTGCAACAACCATTCCCCCTCCAGGTGGGATTTAAGGGTTGGACATTTAAGTGGCATCAAATATTAAAGATATCGCTAACCTATAATTGCACTGAACATCAAATAAACTTGGATGCATCTGAACTCAAACTGCAAGTGTTTTGTTTTTTTTAGCGTAATGATTATAACTAGCTTTGTAGCATCACCTGACTGATTATAGCAGGGTGGGGGTCGTTGAATGCTTCCTTTTTTCAACTATAGTGAGAACAGACAAGCTTTTATGGTGAAATTTAAAGAGTTTATTAAAATATTGAGAAATGTGTGGATCAAAAGACCCGTATATGCTTAAATGAATGGATACATTTATTTATTTAAAAACTTTTCTATACCGTTGCTAAGTTATGTACCATCACAACGGTTTACAAATAGGCACAAAGTAAGATATGTATAGGTAGGTTATTATACATTTTAACAGGTGCCAATTAAGTACGGTTACAAATTCATTAATAAAATCAATGTTTGAGTAGTATTGGTCTAGTCCTGGTGTATTATTGAGTTACTTTTTCTTTTTGGTTTACTTCTTAGTTGTAGGATCATGCACTTTTTGCAGTGTTCATTCTCATCTGCGTTTCTCTGTACTTATTTTCTCTCTACCCGCCCGTCTCTTTAGGAAAGGCTTGTTTAAAGAGCCATGTCTTTAAAGTTTTCTTAAAAGATTTGAGATCAGTCTGTAACCTGATTTCAGTGGGCATTTTGTTCCATAGACTGGGTCTGGCTAGTGATACATGCTGTTCTGTCCCCAGTAAAGGGTACATGTTTGTGTCTGTATAAAGTGCAGCCCACCTGTGTTTACCACAGCCCCTCCTTCCTAGTACTTGTGACACTTTCTGTAACCCAGCACAAAAGTCTGAGAGCCCTGCCTTTAAAGGGAGTTTGCCTTTAACAGAAGCCTCCTCCCTTCTGTTCCTCCCATTGGGAAAGGATCTGTATGCCTTCCTAACCTAACCTGGGTCCTTTCAGGTGCCTCATTGGCTGAAGGGACTGCCCTTCATGTTCCCTCCTGTGTCACTTGGGTCCTGGGCTCGCTGCTATTGACTCTCGCCCCTTACCTCAGCCTGAGGAGATTTCTCCTGTATTCTTTCCAAGTCAGTGGGGCAGTCTCAGCTAAGCCAGTAAAAGTCTCACGTGCCTGTAACCTCTGTTTCACGAACAGCTTTTTACATTCCTCCTACCGCTTTAATTATAAAGACTAATTAGCTTCAACCCCTCGTTCTCTTACCCTGCATCCCAAGAAACTTCACCTCCCTTCCCCTGCCTTCCTACAGCTACAAGGATCTCTGCCAGAGGCATAGACATTTGAGAGCAACACTTGTAAGTAATAAGAAATTATCTTTACAATAAATGACTTCAAACATTAAGATCTTTGTTTTGGAGACTGATTGGGAGGAACGATAGCTGCTTTGGATGAGGAAACTTGGGAAGTTTCTGTGAGACAAAACAGTACAAAAGCTGTGCAGTAAAAATCTGTTTACATGCCATTGAGGGTGATACAGAACCAGGAATATTCAACTAACAGTCTTTTATTCTAACTTCTCATCTGTATATGTATAGATTGAGGATCTCAAGAAAAAAGGCCTAGGAGCTGCACTGCCTGGAGGGGGAATGGTTGCAGCAGCTGAATGCCAGGCAGGAGGAGGCTGGACTTAAGTTACCAAAATGCTCAACAAGGAGATTTCAGCTTCTATCACAGACTCTGCTATAGAGATGTGAATCGTGTGATCGATCGTCTTAACGATCAATTTCGGCTGGGAGGGGGAGGGAATCGGATCGTCGCAGTTTGGGTTTTTTAAATATCGTGTAAATCGTGTAAATCGAAAACTGACACACTAAAACATCCCTAAAACCCACCCCGACCCTTTAAAATAAATCCCCCACCCTCCAGAACCCCCCCAAAATGCCTTAAATTACCTGGGGTCCAGTGGGGGGGGAGGGCGGGAAAACCAGCACACTAAAACAACCCTAAAACCCACCCCGACCCTTTAAAATAAATCCCCCACCCTCCCGAACCCCCCCAAAATGCCTTAAATTACCTGGGGTCCAGAGGAAGGGTCCCGGTGTGATCTTTTACTCTCAGACCTCCGTGCATTGTAGAAATGGCGCCGGCGCTACCTTTGACCTGTCACAGGGCAAAAGTAGCGCCGGCGCCATTTTGTTTTTTTGTCCCCCGACGGCAGGAGCGTAGGAGATCGCTCCCGGACCCCCAGGGACTTTTGGCCAGCTTGGGGGGGCCTCCTGACCCCCACAAGACTTGCCAAAAGTCCAGCGGGGGTCCGGGAACGACTTCCTGTATGACTTCCTGCATGACTTCCTGGCCGGCGCCATTTTGCGAATCGTTTTTCGCAAAATGGCATCGGCCGTACGGCAACACGATTCGACTGCAGGAGGTCGCTCCCGGACCCCCGCTGGAGGGGGTCCGGAGCCAGCTGGAGGGGGTCCGGAGCCAGCTGGACCCCCAGGCACTTTTGGCCAGCTTGGGGGGTCAGGAGGCCCCCCCAAGCTGGCCAAAAGTGCCTGGGGGTCCATCGGGGGTCCGGGAGCGATCTCCTATGATCCTGACGTCGGGGGACAAAAAACAAAATGGCGCAGGCGCTATTTCTACAACGCACCGGAGGCCCGAGAGTAAAAGATCACACCGGGACCCCCCCCACTGGACCCCAGGTAATTTAAGGCATTTGAGGGGGGGTTCGGGAGGGTGGGGGATTTATTTTAAAGGGTCGGGGTGGGTTTTAGGGTTGTTTTAGTGTGCTGGTTTTCCCGCCCTCCCCCTTCCCCTCCCCCTTCCCCCGATTTACGATTTTTTACGCTAAATCGGGGGAATTCCTATTAAATATCGCCTCTAACGATTTTGGCGATTTAAAATATATCGGACGATATTTTAAATCGTCAAAAAACTATTCACATCCCTACTAAATACCATGTAATCCCAGAGTCGAGCTCCTTTCAGGAAACCCTACTGCACTCACTCTCACACCCACACTCTGGCCTGCATGTAGCTAGGCATCCATCTCATTCCAAGTGCCTCAATTCTGCACTCACCTACCCTTACAGAAGCCTTGGTTATTAAGCTCCTGCTTATTTTGGGTCACCATTGTAGACTAAGTTCTCCTGAATGATCTGGCTGTAATGGCCATAAAACTACAGAGCTATATGTCTTATCTCCTCTTATTGCCAGAGATGTGTGTAACACAGGCATAGCCTTTACAGAATATCTGTCCCCCAATCCCTCAGAGGATTTGGAAACTCTTTAATAAATGGTGCCTACAAGATACATGGGAGGAGGAGAGGAGAAAGTATGAAGACTTCTAGAGCAAGAACTGGATACCAAATATTTCAGTGAAGAACTTAAGGAATGGAGTACCCTTTCCAGTTTACACAAGGAGGCATTACATTCCATCCAAGGGTAAAAAAAGGAACCCGAGGAATAAATGAAGGGATTACAGATTCAAAGATGTACTAAATTTGAGAGTTGCCACAAAGATTTTACCAAAGATTCCTGTATCAAGTGGAATACTGTTCATTTTAAGAAGCTACCTCTGCAAAGTATATGTTGGAGCACTAGCACAGTATCCATGCTTGTATATTTGCACTTAGAAAATTAGGAGAATAGAATGTCCAGGACCTTGGAGGTTTTTCCTTCCAATTACCTATGGAAAATCTACCCTTTGGGGCAAGAAAAAGAATGAAAGAATGTGACAGGGAGTTAACTCCAGTACTGAGTATGAATCCTTTAACTCCCTGCATTTTACTTGCATTCCGGACTAGATATATATATATATATATATATATATATATAATCCCTATGCAGTTTCACAAACACGTATGAAGATTAGGAAACAGCGGGGAGTTTCCCCATGAAAATCTAGAAAACAGCTGTGGAAGTGTGGTTCTTGTAAGATGAGGACAGTGTTTTACCTTTGAAGATACAGCAGGATGGGTAAACATGGACAATTTTGTTGAATAGTGGGGTAAACAATTTTGTTGGGAAGGTTTTAGTAAAATTTGGTGATAGAATTAATATTAAAATTGAAAGCTGGATATTATGTATTAGGGACATAGTATGATGTGTTTTTAGGAATGTGGATGTGGAGCTTATTTAATAAATAAAACATTTTTGGGAAAAGAAGATAATGGTGATTTATCCTCATATATAAATGTTTTATATGTATATATATATATATATATACTGAAGGCTTTCTATATTTATTTGTTGCTTCATTTTAACCTACAGATTTCTGCAATTTATTTTTCCTTTTCAGCATTGGCTCTCTATGAAGAAAAGCTTATCAATTGCTACTAAATATCTGTATGTGATTCAGTTTGTATGTTCCTGTGTGAGTCCAGTCCACCAAACCTACCCTGTTTCCTCCCACTGAATAACTTTTAAATGGCTAGATTGATCTGAATCAAACTTTGTGCGAGGGTAGGATGTTGGGCTGTTGTCATGCAATTTTTCTTGATTTCAAAAAGTTTAGTAGTCATTGGGGCACAGAAGGGGGCAAATGAATACCTTTTGAAAATAAATGCGTGGGGGGAGGGTGAACAAAGGCAATCTAGAATGTCTCATGTTCTTTAATTGAAGTAAACATAAGAATTATCCAAAGATGATGCAATGCATGAACCTTTGAGACCACATAAGCACCTTCTTCAGATATAAGAGGCAACCTAAAAGAAGGAGTAATAAATGGCTTGACAGAGTGTTGTAGAATATAAATTAATATTGTAAGAGGGTTCAGGAAGCATCATGTGGTGCTTGGACTGATAGCAATTAGCAGAAGCTTTGTTGCTGGATTTGTTAGAAGTAATGTAAACAGGACAAGGAATTAAAATAACACCTTATCAGAGCTGTGAGCAGAAGATGCTAAAGGTGACTGTAATGAATCATTAATCCAATGCCTTGGCTTAGTTCATTATTTTTACTCCAGCAAATGGACATATTTTTAATTCCCATTTCCTTTTCTCAGTTTTTTCTTTTACATTTTCAAAGCCCCTGTACTAAAACTTTGTAGCCCACCTTACTAGAACAACACATTGCACTGGATCATGATTAGTCAGTTGTGTCTGTCTGTCTATCACATATGGTGAGCATTCATTAGCGGCACTTTCAGCATTGTCAGTGTAGCCCTGTTTTGTTTGAGCAGGGACCAAATACCCAAGGGTACATTGACTTTATTTTCCAACTTGCCAGGTTTACAGTTTATGGCTCTCTGGTGAAAGGAAAAACGTTCTCACCCACACCTGGCAGCAGACAATAATTACAAAGATATTTGCTCCCAAGAACTTTACTTAGATTTTAAGCAGAAACAACAAACAGCCAATCATGAAAACATTCCAGATGAATTTCCATGCAGTGCAACAAAACAGAGTAAAATACACGGGCGTACAGAGAAATAATTTTCAAAACGTTCAGTTTGATTGCCATTTTTTTATTCATTTGGGGTAGATTTTATAACATGTGCGCACGGCGTCCATGTGCATGCGCTACCCGGTACACGCACATGTACACCCGGTTTTATAACTTGCGCGCAGCAGGCGCACGCAAGTTATAAAAGCAGGGGTCGGTGTGCACAAGCGGGTGCACAATTGTGCACCTTGCGTGCGCCGAGCCACGCGACCTTCCCCCATTCCCTTCCCCCTAACCTTCCCCCCCCCAGCCCTACTCTACCCCCCCCCCCGACTTTTATTTTACCTTTTGCGCCTGCCTCTGGGCACGCGCAAGATGCGCACGCCGGCAGCTTGCCAGCATGCGATCCTCCGACACAGCAGTAATGGACGCTGTGTCAGAGGCCTCTGGCCCCGCCCCTTTTTGCAAGCCCCGGGACTCACACGTGCCCCGGAGCTTTACGCGCGTCGCCGGTCCCTTTTAAAATAGGCCCGGCACGCGTACCCCCCCCCCCACGCGTGTAAATCCTCTGGATTTATATACGCGTAGGGCTTTGAAAATCTGTCCCTTTGCTCATTTGGGTTACAAAGTTCATTCATTTCATTTGTTTACATTAAAGTCAAAAGGGGAAAGCAAGTCATCCTATTTTGGACTCCAGCACTGGGGTTTTCTATTCTAATTTAATGAAACTTGCAGGCAAGCATCAGCAGCAGAGGGAAGAACAGTCCAAGATACTGAGTAAAACTGGCACCAATGGCCATTTATTTTATGTATTTATTTAAAATATTTGTTTCCTGACTATCAGCCATTAGGGGTAGTAGCCTACAAAAATGTTGTTTAGTTTTTAGTTTTGATCCATGGATGGGCCATTTCAGGTCCACCTCTGGCAGGTTTTTTTTTCCTCTTTTTTTTTTTTCCTTTTTCCTTTTTCTTTTTTTAACCCAGAACCCTTCCCCACCCCTTCCCATTTATTACAAGATAGAGACTCCCCCCACCAGCTGACCCCCTCCCACCTCCTGACTCCCCCAAGACTCATCAAAAGTACCTGGCAGTCTAGCAGGGGCCTAGGAGCAACCTCCCGTTCCTTGGCCGGCGCCTGCCATTAGTCAAAATGGCACTGGCCACCTTTGGCTTTTCCATGTGACAGGGGCTACCAGTGCCATTGGACAGTTCCCTTCACATGGTAGGGAGTAAAGGGTGGCCAGTGCCATTTTGACTAATGACAGCCACCAGGAGTATGAGGTTACTTCTGGTCCCCCTGCTAGGCCATCAATGCTTTTGGTGAGTCCTAGGGGGATTGGGAGGATGGGCAAAGGATCAGCAAGTGGGGAGGATTTGTATCTTGTAATAAATGGGAAGGGTTGGGGTGGGTTCTGAGGATTTTTATTTACTTGTTTTTTTTCTCCCCCCAAAATACGATAGGAAAAAACACACAAAATGTACGGTTTTCTATCGTTTTTTAAGTTCCCAAAATGCAATGAAAAAGGCAATATCATCAGTATTTCCTATTTCATTTGCAAACAGATGCCCAACCCTATCAGCCATACTAGGCAGGTTACAGATTTAGCATGCATAAAATTTACATAGTAAAACAAAACTTCAGTAAACTGAATAGCAGTTAATTTAACCAAACGAATAAATAAACAGCTTGGTAGGATGAGGAGCAAACCCAGCCTGAAAGAATATAACCAATGAGGGTTCTAAAGTTATGCTTATATAACCTAATTTGTAGTAACTTACATATTCATAAAGGCTTGAATTAAGAAAAGTGCAGTGAAATTTTTTCCTAAAAGACTTCAGACTTCCTAAAAGACTTCAGACATGACTCTGTGGCAGGACTCAGTGGCATGAAGCCCCAAGACACTAACAGGCCGATGCAGTACATACGCTGGCTGTAACACATGGCTCAACCCGTGATTGGATGCGTGTTTTGGCTGTGTGTCCATAACTCCCAATGCAAAACGGGGGTTAGCATGTCCAAAACCCGCATCCAATCACACGCATAGGTAATAGCGCTCATCACATGCAAATGCACGTTATTATCTATTCCCCCAATGCAAAAAAAAAAAAAAAAAAATGTGCACCAACAGCAATGGATGGCCGGCTCCATCTTGTGTTCCTACCTTGTGACAGGGGCTGACCAATGGCACCGGTAGCCCCTGTGTCATAGTAAGGGCAAAGGCTATTGGCGCCATTTTGAATACTGGCAACCGATGGCCCGAGTGCAGGAGGTCGCTCCTGGACCCCCACTGGACTTTTGGCAAGTCTTGTGGGGGTCAGGAGGGTCCCCCAAGACTTTCCAAAAGTCCCTGGTGGTCCAGCGGGGGTCCGGGAGCAATCTCCTGCACTCGGGCCGTCGGCTGCCAGTAATCAAAATGGCACCGTTAGCCTTTGCCCTTACTATGTCACAGGGGCTACCGGTGCCATTGGTCTGCCCCTGTCACATGGTAGGAGCACAAGATGGTGCCGGGAAACGAATAAGAATTAACGTATAAACATATCGGGGGCCCCCTTGCCGAATGCAACATATCTGCCCCCCGACGTATACGAATCCCGAATGCAACGTATGGCATCCCTCTGCACATCCCTAGTGGATATATAGGGAGGAGAAATAGCCTAGTGGTTAGAGCAGTGGACTGTGAACCAGGAGGCCAGGTTTCGAATTCTGCTGTTGCTCCTTGTGACCTTGGGCAAGTCACTTTACCCTCCATTGCCTCAGGTACAAAAACTTAGATTGTAAGCCCTCCTGGGGTTAAGGAAATACCAACAATACCTGAATGTAAACCAGTGTGATATCTCAATTGAGATCAAATGTCAGTATATATAAATAAATAAAATATATTGGTCAACTAAGAATTGATGTCAAAGGCTTGAAATGGGCAACCAGCACTTTTAACAGATTTTGGGCATGCTTAGTACATATATGGAGGGCAGTGGTATGGCAATGGTTGAGAGGTCAGGGAGTCCAAGGAGGAGGGAGTCCTCCTCGGACTCCCCAATAACGCCATCCACCCCCTTCAAATACTACAAAATACTACAGCCCGGATTTTGACCAACACACACAGACACAATCACATCACACCGGTCCTAAAAGATCTACATTGGCTTCCCATAGCTTCCCGTATACAATATAAGGCTCTCTCTCTCGTTCATAAGGCCTTGTACAACCCCGAAATGAATTGGTTTAATGACACCTTCCGATTTCACCAATCCAACAAACCCACTAGACACATTCATCTCGCCACCATGCCCACCACCTCTCCTAAACTTTACAAATTAACCTCCACGAGAGCCCGTGCATTATCGATCGCCGGGCCTATCCTCTGGAACAAAATGCCAGTCGAACTTCGCCTAGAAGAATGCTCAAAAACTTTCAAGCGCAAGCTTAAGACCTGGCTCTTCACCAATGCATACACTTAAATTCTCCTTGCTCTCATTTATGCACCCCCCCCCCACATCCCTGTTCCCCCTTGACCTTGCTCTTCACTAAATAGCGGGTGAGTCCCCACACGAACTGGCTTTTCCCTAAAGCATACACCTATCCTCCTCTCCCTCCCTTGTGTTACCCTACTCCCCTCCTATCCCTCCTCACCCCCCCTCTCCTCACCTCCACCCCCCTCCCTGCACAATTGTTATATTATGTTATTCCCCCTTCCCTGCACAATTGTTATATTATGTTATTCCCTATAATGGTACCTATTGTATATTCCTGCAATCTTTGCCTACAATAATTTATTAATCTTACCTTATTCTTCTTTCACTTCCCCCCCCCCTTTTTCTCTTCTTTTACCCTCTTGTAAATATGTTATTTTAATTTTAGTTTAAATTTTCATTTCCCCTACCTTTCCTTTACTCTCTAGTTATTATGTTTCAATATGTTTCAACTGTACTATGTTAAACTTGTTCGATGTAAAGCGCCATCACAGGCACTAGTTTCATGTTACGCTGTGAACCGATGTGATATCATTGATGAATGTCGGTATATAAAACCGTTAAATAAATAAATAAAAAATAAAATAAATAAAATAAAAGACGTTGAAGGGGAGCTGATGTTGGTTTGCATAAGGGTATTTATATGCTCATCTACTTAAAATAAAGTGAAAGAATCTCAACGGGGCACACTGGATGAGCCAATTTAATTTTTATCTGCCATCATTTACTGTTCTACTATGTTCCTTTCAACACTTAGAAAATTCCTTACAATTGCAACAAAACACAGGACCTTTAAAATTATTAGAAGTTTTTACTCTGATACTGGCAAGCATAAGGGTGCAAGTCGATAACTACATTAGCAACAGACCAATAGTTCAATTAGTTAACTCAAACACTAGAGCCTATCTGACCTCAGGTTCTGGTTTAACTCAAAGGTCTTGGGCATTCTATATAATGTTAAAGGCAGTACCTCATCAACAAGAAAAGGTAAACTATTCCATGACAATTGGAAGGATCATTGAATGTATGATATTTTTCCTTATGGGGAAAGGTCGCCTATGCAATCTCTGTTACCCAGCATATTCTGAGTTTTGAGCACTTTCATGTACAGGACAATTAAATTATGAAGGGTATTGATTTGTGTCTAACATGGAAAAGGTTTACTTTTAATTGGTTTATTGGTCTTACTTTAATTAGTCGGTTGCATTTGTTTTGAACATGTTTGAAAGTAGACTGCATACTTTTTTTTTTTTTTTTTTTTTGCTTTTTTAGCTATTTCTCTTGCTTATATAATGGTTATTTTATTCAAGTAGAGATGTTTAACCACTATTGATCCATTTTAGGTTGTTGATACAGTTCCTATATTGCTGGCATTGTCAGCGGATACAGCTGATAGTTTATCTGTGCTTTGCTACTAAAGAAATTCAGATTCTTTCAAACATTTTGTTCTTACTGAAGAATATATTAATATGTATTGCTGGGTTTTGCAATTTATTCTGTCAATCACAGTTATGGTTCAGTACCGATTGCCTAAATGTATGTAGCAGGCAGTCCCTGCTGACTTCTCCAAATCATCTTTATTTTTTGTTTAAAGAAACACATCAGTATTATTTGACACTAAAATGGAGCTTCTTATAAGTCTGAAAGAAAGATTGAAAACAGAAAAATGACAATTTTCAAAGCCCGGTCTACAATGATTTATGTGGGTAAATTGGGCTCTCTGAAAATTGCCCTTCCACATCCCGTTTCCTTTTAGCCAGACTAAGGATAGGTCTTCCAAAGTAGCATACATTACAGTGAATTTTAAAAGCACGATGTGCGCATTAAGGGTTATGCAAAAAAGTTGAGCTCGCGTGTGCTGAATGGCTTTTAAAAGCCGCTGAGATACAAGTGTATCTCCCTCAGCATGCACATCTATAAAGTTTTCAAAAAGGGGAAGGTCATAGGCATGGTCTGTGCGTGCCTTGGCTTTTTCAGGCATGAACCTAAGATGTGTCCCTAAATACTGACTCGTAACTTTACTTCTGCTGTGGATGACATGTAAGTTAAAAAAGAAAAAGAAAACTAGGCAGATCTGCAGGGTTTTGAGCATCGGAGCTAACTGGGAGGAGTGAAGGCTATTAAACTAGATGCTTTGGAGGACCAATCCCTTAACTGGGCAAACTGGGAATGAAGTGGTAAAACTGGGAATAACATCAGCACGTGCCCTTTTTAAAATCCCCCGATTTACATGTTAGAAGCAGCATAGTGGATAACACATTGAAATCGTCGGTGCAGTGTGCTGCAGTAGTCAAAAAAGCAAACAGAATGCTGGGAATTATTAGAAAGGGAATGGTGAATAAAACGGAAAATGTCATAATGCCTCTGTATCGCTCCATGGTGAGACCGCACCTTGAATACTGTGTACAATTCTGGTCGCCGCATCTCAAAAAAGATATAATTGCGATGGAGAAGGTACAGAGAAGGGCTACCAAAATGATAAGGGGAATGGAACAACTCCCCTATGAGGAAAGACTAAAGAGGTTAGGACTTTTCAGCTTGGAGAAGAGACGACTGAGGGGGGATATGATAGAGGTGTTTAAAATCATGAGAGGTCTAGAATGGGTAGATGTGAATCGGTTATTTACTCTTTCGGATAGTAGAAAGACTAGGGGGCACTCCATGAAGTTAGCATGGGGCACATTTAAAACTAATCGGAGAAAGTTCTTTTTTACTCAACGCACAATTAAACTCTGGAATTTGTTGCCAGAGAATGTGGTTAGTGCAGTTAGTATAGCCGTGTTTAAAAAAGGATTGGATAAGTTCTTGGAGGAGAAGTCCATTACCTGCTATTAAGTTCACTTAGAGAATAGCCACTGCCATTAGCAATGGTTACATGGAATAGACTTAGTTTTTGGGTACTTGCCAGGTTCTTATGGCCTGGATTGGCCACTGTTGGAAACAGGATGCTGGGCTTGATGGACCCTTGGTCTGACCCAGTATGGCATTTTCTTATGTTCTTATGTTCTTATTTACGTGCACATATGCATGCCCACTTACAATTTCACACATATGTGTGCACAGCCAGACTATTTTATAACATGCATATATATGCGCACATATGTTATAAAATAGCCGCATCCCTGAGTGTGGGCCAAAGTATGTATGCAAATATGTGCACGCACGCCAGTTTGAAAGTTACCATCATAGATTTTAATTTTAAATGTATGCATGTTGCTTTTCCAGCAATATTGTTGCCTGCAGAAAAAGCAGGTGCAGAGTCTATAGATGTTTTTTGTTTTGTACCCTTGGGTGATTTTCAAATTTGCAGGTACATGGGCTGTCTGAAGACTGCCGCTACGTAACTGGATAAGTCTTAAGTGCTTTTGAAAATCAGTCCCTAAATGTGTAAGTAGCAAATATATACACAAGCAGTATTTTGTAAAAACCTGAAGTATGCATATACTAGCTTGTAAATGTAAAAAAAATAAGGGGCAGTTTAAGGGGGTTCCAAGGTGGGTGAGGTCCATGCACAAGTTAGTATTTGTATCAGATAGATAAGCATACTTTACCAAACTTGTCTAAAGAACTCTGGGACAAAATCATGGAAAAGCATAAATCTGGGAATGGGTATAAAAGTATTGCAGTGTAGGAATGTGCATTCATTTGTTTCAAATGAATCCATTTTTCATAATTTGCAACTATGGAACTACATGCACAAACTTCCGAAAAAGAAAAAAAACCAGAAATGGTCTCTGGCCTAGGCCAAGACTGAAGCACCCGCATTTGGTGGGCCCCTCAATTCTATTCGGGACTCCCCGAATGAAAAAAAAAAACACCTGTCCTTATATGTGAGCACTTTGCAAATTCGATTAAAATGAAAGCACATCCCTATCAGTACTGCTCCTAGATGCTGGTACTAGATGCTTGTAACAAATTAAGCTTTGCTCTTCCTCTCATTCTTTTGCCATCTCTGCCCTTTAATGCCAGTGAAATGATGAAATCCTAAACAGAACAGTGGCACTGGCTATAGCCTGGGGGTTTTAGTGATATAAAGCATACGACATATAGATGCTACTGCTGACACAGTCATTTTAGAAGAAAAATACATACAGTGCTATGTGCTTCTTCACTAACTGATTCAAGTAACACACTTACACAAAGGCTGAGACAGCTATATTACAGTTCAGTCAGTAGTTTGGAAAAACACAGATGATATTGTGGTGACAGTCACTTTAGAAGAAAGCATACGCGCCTGATGCGCGAACAAACGTATGCTGGATTTTATAAGATACGCGCGGATTTTATAAGATACGTGCAACTTTCGTGCACCGAGCAGTGCGCGCGTTGCCCGTTCCCTCCAAGGCCACTCCGAAATCGGAGCGGCCTCGGAGGGAACTTTCCTTCCACACCCTCGCACCTTCCCCTCCCTTCCCCTACCTAACCCACCCTCCCGGCCCTATCTAGACCCCCCCCCCTACCTTTATCTGAAAAGTTACTACTGCCTCCGGGCAGTAGTAACTTATGCGTGCCGGCGTGGCAGGCCCCGACACAAGCCGCTGTGTCGGGGCACTCAGCCACGCCCCCAGACCGCCCACATGCCCCTGAACACGCCCCTGATGTGACACCACGCCCCCTGGCCATGCCCCCTACCGCCCCTTTTTGCAAGCCCCGGGATTTACATGCGTCCCGGGGTTTGCGCGCGCAGGGGGTTTATAAAAGGGTTACGCGTGTACCTTATGCGCATAAACCCTTTTAAAATCCGGCCCATTGCGTTTCCTCTGAATTAAGTCACATTCACTATTATACAAAGTTTTAGACAGCTAGAATTATAATGCAGCCAGTCAATCAAAATCCCAACAGTGTGGACATACTGATAAAACTGCAGACACAGTCACCTTACAAGATGGAGCACACACACTCTCACAGCGCTTTGAGCATCTACCCTAATTGTGACACAGCATGGCAAACACAGGGCTTCTGATTTTAGGTTTTAACCAATAAACCCCTGATAAAACACCCCAAAGCAAAATGCTAAAATAGGTGTTTATTCAATAAACAGCACTTCAACTAGTACACTCTCATCCCTCCTTCACCTGCCATGGATTCTCTCCTATTTTTTTTTTACTTTTCCATGCTAACAACTCCCCAGCTGCACACATGTAAGTATTTGATTCAACCAGAAAAGGTACCTAACAATACTACCTGCGCCATGAAAACAACGATAAACACCAGTTTTTGGTACCCCCAAAGAATTAATTAGTTTGGAAATAAACACCTAAATTAATAATTTATAAGCCCCTAAAATCAGAGCCCTAGATATACCCCAAAGCTAATACAGTGTGAATACACACACTGATACTGAGCAGTTATTCTATAAGAAAGCACACACGCAGTGCTGTCTGCTCTTCAATAACTTAGACAAGTGACACAGAGCACACAAAAGCTGAGTCAGAAAATATTGCTGGTGAGTTCTTGTCACAAATGAAGTAACAAAGAGAAACAGAATCTCAAGTGTTGCTGCAGTGCAGACACAGACACACGTATCTACTATCTAGTCTGCTTGCAGCACTCTAAACCCTATTATTAAAACCCTGTGACACAGTGTCAAGACGCAACAGTCGGCCTACCTTTTATCTCCTAGCTGAGGAGGCCATTTTCAAAAGGAGCTACGCATGTAAACATAATTACTATTGTAGTAATTTTCAAAAGCCATTTACTTGAGTAAAGTGCATTTACGTGAGTAAATTCTATGGACATTTAATGACATATATTGTAGCAATTTTCAAAAGCCCACTTACTCATGTAAAATCCAGTTTTACTTGAGTAAATGCTTTTTAAAGTCAGGCCTGATATGTTTCTGTAAACTTTTTCTTTCATGCTTGCTAAGAGCTTAAGAAAGTCTCTTGCTCTCTGGAATCTACGAAATTACTCTAGAAAATGGTGACTCTTCTCTAAATCCAGGTTCCCTTTCAGTTTCAGATTTACAAAAACAAGAAGTCACACTGAGATAGGCTGATTCAAAATGTGCTTCACCTTGAGTACTAATGCTCATTCTTTTTCTATTCTCTTCTCAGCTCTGCTCTGTCTAGTTTCAAGAAAAAGACCTGCAGTTTTCTTTGGACCATAGACTATTAAGTCTATTTGGAATGAAATGAAAATGGACTGATTTGTTATATCTTACCCATTTGTTTTAAACAAATTCACTTCCCTTACTGTAACAGAGGAATTTTCAAAGTAATTTTCCAAGGTAAATAGGTACCTGGGTAAATTGGCTTGGCTGGACAATGCCCTCTTCTATAGTGCTAATAGAATGCATGAGCATAAGAAGCACACCTCCTTTTGGTTTGATCACAAAGAAGCAATCTTGTGAGGGATGTTTAGGTTGGGGGAGGAAAACAATGCATATTCATGGGACTTTAAAAAATGTGAATGCTATTTTACATTCTCTCCACTGCTCACAAATAGCAAGTGCAAAATAAACTAGCATTTTCAATGTGCATATTTTGCTAGCTAATTTTCAAAGAGAAACTACTTGGGTAGCTTGTTTTTGAAAATTTGCAAAAAAGTGTGTGTGATAAAACTAGCCCAGTGTTTTGTAATTATACGGGCTACTCACAATTAGCCCTTAATTGTAAGTTATTTTAATATACTAACAATTAAGTTACCAAAGTTCTGCAACTACTGAGGAAACAGGGCTACTGATGAGCTGAAATTAAAATGTGTTTCATATTCTGAACACTCATTTGATTGGCATATTTGGATGCATGTCTACTGTCTGAATGCATCAATGCACAGACATGAAGATCAATTTGAAATTGATTATTTCTAGTTGACTAACATCTAATTTACTACACTGAGAAGGTTATACATTTTAGATGGTCTTTTCTGCAAAATTTCAATCAAAGCTAAGTTTTATTTAAATTCACAAACCTATAAGTCCAGATATATTAGGGTATTTGGCTCAGTATAGAAACATTCTACTACAGCCAGCCTGGCAGCTTAGTGGAAAGGATAATACTTCATCAAGGGTATTTGTGTGCATTTGTCTGTGGCTGTAGATCAGGATTTTATGGATAGTGCTATACTCTAAATATGGTATAGGTAAAATACCAAACACATTTGAAACATGTATATAATTTTTATATATATATATATATATATATATATATATATATATATATATATATATATATATATATATATATATATATATATATATATATAGTGTATAATAAAATGATAGCGCTTGATTCACTGTATTGTCTAGGGATGTGCATTTATTTAAAACAAATGGGCAAAACATACAAATAAGCCTATTTCATTCATGGCCCCCTGAATTGAATGGAGGGCCTCATGAATGAAACAAATATTCTTTATCCCATTTGTTTATATTTCCCATTCATTTCAATGGCCCTCTGAAATCTAAGCCTGTGTACTGCTGAAACAAAAACCTGGTAACTACAGCAACAAGCTGGTCCCTCTGTGTTTCCTCATCATTTTTTCAGAGCCAAGGCAAGACAAGTTAACAGGGAGGTTAGCCATAGGACAAATCACAGTGCAGCATCTTATTAACTAGCCTATAGCTGTTATCTTGATCAAGTAACACTGATGACCTCCCACTGCAAAGCCCGAGCATGTGCAAGAAGCAGCTTGTATTTCCTCTCTAGCTCTTCACTGAAAAGGTCATGTAAGGAACTGCTCTCTGACAATTCTAAAAAAGTTTAACTTTTGGATTTGGCACTGGTAAAGGACTGCTTCTAATCTTCTCTGTACTATAGTGCTCTCACTCACTATACCAGGAAGTGAGGCAGTACACTACACACCCTTAGTATTGCCGAGTCCTGTCTTTTACCTTTCCAAAAAGGTTAAAAAAATCTTTCATTCACTTCAGTAAATGCAAGTTTTTAAGAACAGTGAACTGAGTTGACCAGTAGTCAGCACAGTTGTGGCAGAGATATGGTACAGAAGTCACTGAGGTATACTTCTTCCCTTAAGAGTATTATGGTTGAAATATTATTAAAAGAAAATCAGGTAAATTAATTTATGGACATCCAACCAAATATATCAATGAAAAGACAGAGAGTCAGAGTTGTAATAAATAAATAAAAGAAAAAACATAATCATATTATGTGATGTACAGTCCATGGACATTTATTAGTTTATTGAATAAGCGGTCTTTTTACTAAATTGCAGTAAAACAGCTGAAACCCTATTTCATTAGAGATGTGCAGGCAAATGTGCAGGGAGCTTTTTTAAAAAAAAATTTTTTTGGGGGGTGGTGGTGGAGAATAAATTCTTGTTGGCAAATAGTATACACTTTTTTCTGAAATAAAATAACCCAAAATATGGGGGTTTTAAGACATACCATGCATATTTTTAAGAGAAAACAAACCAAAAAGAAAGACCCTCACCATAGCATCCACACCTGGGCTGTGAAAAAATTAAAAAGATCCTCCTTAAGCAACAAAGGTCCACCCTCTGGTTAAAAATATGCTCCCACCACCCCTTTTTCTGCCTCCCCTGATGCTTACCAGAAAATCCCAAGAGGATTAATTGGGGCAGGTGCTATCCCATTTTTTCCTGTCCTGCCACCATACAGTTGAGCTTAGGCACTCCTGTTCCTCTCATATGTCAGGCACAGGAGCTCATGAGGTAAATCTGTGCTATATTGAAAAAAGGTACCAGTGGGACAAGAGCAAGTGGAATTGCACAGGCCTCCACAAGAAACACCAGGGATGTTATGGGAAGCTTGGAGACTGTCCAGTGTTTTGTTTTGTTTTTTAACCTGGGGCAGAACTTCTAACCCTAGGGCTGGGGTTTAAGTGGTGATTTATAATGGTTTTATAGCACAGGTGGAGGTGCCAAGAAGGAGGTCAATTGAATCTACTTTATCAAGGTAATTTTGACACTTGGGGTGGGGGAATTTAACTGCGTCTTGTGGCCTTTTTAAATTTGGCATTCCTGGAGTATTAGGTGGTCTTTTGATGTTCTTAGGGACATTTAGATGCCCATTGTTAGGTGTAACTAACTTTCCTGGGGTAGCAGAGTGTTTGCAGATTTTTTGTAGATTGTGCTACTCACTTCTTTGCCAATAAATCTCTGCATACATTTATATATGAAGCAACTTATTGGATAACCATGTTACCCCAAGTTTAAGGATCAAGCAATGATGCCTATTTGTTTTACATTATAATTATCTTGTATGTGTTTCATATTTAACAAAAAAAAAAAAAAATATATATATATATATATATATATGTGTGTGTTTTTATTGTGACCCAATCAGCACAATTGTCCTAATATAGGATGGTAGGCATGTGCACTAATTTCAAACAAAATTGAAAAATGAAATGAATAGGGGGCCAATTAATTTCTTTCTGGGGACCCAGAAAAAAATTAAGAGATTCCCCAAATTAAATTAATCTTAATAATTTCATTCATTTGAAATATCTATTTATTTATTTATTGTGTTTCTGTACCGCTTATCATAAATCTAAATGGTGTACATCTTTATCACATATATAATATAATATCATAAAAAAATGAATAAAAACACCAGTACAACATCTTAAAATTACATATTAAAAACCCACAATAATCAATACAGATATAAATAAAAAAGCACCTTTTCCTAGCATGTAGCCAGATGGATTCAGGACTAATGGGTATTGTGCTCTCCTGATAGTAGATGGAGTCAGATTTCAAAGCTGACATCAGCCTACATATACTCGTGCAGCATGCTTAGCTCTTCAGTATTTCTCCATCTCCCATAGCAGATGCGGACGCTAGGGGTGTGCATTCGGATTGACCGCATTAGTAAAAAGCAACTCATATTTTTTTTTTACTTAAAAAATTGATTCGACATAAACGATCGGATTTCCCACATATCGAACATAGATATGTTCGATATGTGGGAAATCGCGATTGTTGAGCCAAAATAAAAATATAAACCCCCTCACCCTCCTTAATCCCCCCCCCGACTTACCACAACTCCCTGGTGATGGAGCAAGGAGTGAGGACGCCATTTCTGCAATCCTTGGCGAGAAGCATGTGACGTCGGCGGCACGTCGAGTGACGCCGGCGTCACGTGATTCCCGGCTCGTTCGCGCCGGACGGCTCGTTCGGCCCAAAAAGAACTTTTGGCCAGCTTGGGGGGGTCAGGAGGCCCCCCCCAAGCTGGCCAAAAGTTCTTTTTGGGCCGAACGAGCCGTCCGGCGCGAACGAGCCGGGAATCACGTGACGCCGCGTCACTCGACGTGCCACCGACGTCACATGCTTCTCGCCAAGGATTGCAGAAATGACGTCCTCACTCCTCGCTCGATCACCAGGGAGTTGTGGTAAGTCTGGGGGGGGGATTAAGGAGGGTGAGGGGGTTTAAATTTTTTTTTTGCACATATGTACATATACCCAACTCATTGGATTTTTTTTATGTCCATATTGGCCGCAAGTGGGACCCCCTTTCGGACATAAAAAATATGAACATAAAATTTTGCTCTGCACATCCCTAGCGGACGCTATCCAAAAGAATAGTGTAACATTTACAAAAAAAGAAGAAAGAAGAAAATTTATCTTTAAGAAGAGAGCCCCGCTTCTCCTGCAGTGAAACCTAATGGTCCCTCCCCCAGTCGAGAATTTCCTGAGGTCAATTCGATATCCCTCAGAGGTGAGCCTTAGTCTGTCGGCCAATTCCCAGCGTGGACGTTGACCTCAGGGTGGCTGAAAGGCAGCAGGTGCAGATTAGAGCATGGCAGTGAAGGTATTTCTCTCTCCCCCCGCAACTGGAGACTGCCCGGCATGCAACTGGTAAACGCCAAGACCAGGTAAGGTAGAAACCTTTTCTTCTAAGTCTCCGGTCTCCAAGAAACAGCCGTACCGACCTTCCTCTGACGAGGTTTAAATCGGATTGAGCAACCTTCCTCTGGCTAGGCCCTGATCTAATCGAGGGTCCACACACGTGGAGACCCTATGGGGGGGTCACCATCTTGTTGCCGGGGTCATCGGCGCCATCTTTCCCCCTCGCCATCGGTACACGCGGAGCAGGCCACAGGCCCAAGGCACCTAACTTGAGCATGTCTGTAGGGATACACATTTAACTGCATGCACATCTGAGTTGTGCACACAGTGGCGTGCACAACTAGGCCGCATGTACAACTGCACGCATAACTGTGCCACGCACACAAAATCCGCCGCCTGCACACATAACTTGTGCGTATGTACTGCGCATAATTTCTGCATGCCCGACGTGCACAACTAAGATCATCCATGCACATAACTCTTGCAAGGATGAATTTTTAAGCCCTACATGCACACAAACAATGGCACCACCATCCAAGAAGTCCAAGGGACCCTTCCTTTGCCCAGCCTGCCACTTGAGAGCTGCACAGCCTGAATTAGAATCCCTTCTGTGCCAGCAGTGTGAACAGAACCAGGGAGAGCCCAATTAAGACCTCCCACAGCCAGGAGCAGGATCCAGAACCACTGATGATGGCACCCCTGACCTATGTCCAACTTGCCCCCCCCCCCCGCAGGAAAGTTCCTCTGGGGCTACCACTACAATCCCTCCTGGCATCAACATGTACCCAGGAACCTTCTCCTGGGTGGAATTGTTCAAAGGGCTGCAAACCTTTGTCCAGGTGCAACCAGCCCCGGCTGCCCACTTGCCTTAAACTCTGCTGGAAGCAAGTGGGCAGAAAGTACCTCCCGAGGCTCTAGAGACATGCTTCTCCTATCCAACATCATCCAGGATGGGGAGCCAGACACCTCAGAGGAGGAAACCGACTCCCTGGAAGAAGGGGAAATCCCCCCAGGGATGCTTTGATTCTTCCATAAAGATGAATTACCAGCGCTCGTGTCCCAAACTATGAAGACACTGGGTCTCACAGGCACGGACCCTACATTGGAACCTAAAAAGAATCCCATGTTGGTGTACCTCCATAAAGCCTCATGCTATTTTCCTATGTTGGAGCCCATCATGGAACTGATTGACCTGGAATGGAATGTTCCAGAGGACAGTTTCAAAGGGGGATGGGCACTAGAAGCCCTATACCTGCTGGAACCCATGGCCAAGGAACTTCTATGCTTCCCTAAAGTGGATACTATGATCTGCGGTGTCTCAAAACGCACCACAATCCCTGTGGAAGGAGGAGCGGCACTGAAGGACGCCCAAGACAGAAGGCTGGAAGCCATCCTTAAACAGTCCTTTGATGTCTCAGCAATGATTCTACAAATTGCCTCCTGCTGCGCCTTGGTGGCACATTCCTGTGTGATCCTCTCCAGAGGCGCTACCATGCCTGGAGAAGCAATGGAACCTGCGGTCTCCTTCCTCACTGATGCTCTGCTGACCTCGTCTGCACATCATCCAGGGGTGTCACCACCGCAGTGGAGGCCAGAAGACAATTATGGCTCCAAAACTGGTTGGCTGACGCGACTTCCAAGGTGAATCTCACAAAAATGCCTTTTAAAGGATCTCTCCTGTTCAGAAGTGAACTGGAGATGTTAGCCAACAAATGGGGAGAATCCCAGTACCCCGATTACCTGAAGACAGGAACAAAAGAACATATCAGCACTCCTCCCCCGAAGAACCAAGGGTAGAGGATTGCAGCATTTTAAACCTTACAGGAACACACCGTCCCAAGCACCTCATTATTCAGGAAGGTTTCAGTCCTTTTGGAACAAGCACATTAAGAAAGGAACAAGCTCAGGGGCAGGCTCCGGCTGTGCCCCACAATGAGAAGATATAGACCCATCCACAAGAAAAAGACATAGGGTGCAGACTTACCCTCTTCTACCAAAGATGGGTCAAAGTAACATCGGACAAGTAGGTACTAACTATCATTTGAGAGGGGTACGCCCTAGAATTCCAAAGCATCCCCCCAGACAAATTTATGAGATCACCATGCCACTCCCACTCCAAGAGACCGGCAGTGGAAATCACATTAGCGAGACTACTCAGCCTGAAGGCAATAACTCTGGTGCCTATGTCTCAACAAAATACTGGTCACTATTCCATCTATTTTATCATTCCCAAGAAAGAAGGAACATTCCAACCCATCCTGGACCTCAAGGCCATCAACCGTTACCTGAAGGTACCACACTTCTGCATGGAAACCCTATGCTCTGTTTTAATGGCAGTGCAACCTGGAGAATTCTTAACCTCCTTGGACCCATCCGAAGCCTACCTTCACATCCCGGTCCATCAGGACCACCATCGCTTTCTGCGATACTGGGCAATCATTATCAATTTTGAGCTACCCTTCGGACTAGCCACCGCTCCCAGAACCTTCACCAAAATTATGGTGGTAGTAGCGGCTGCACTGAAGAAAGAAGTCATTCTGGTACATCCTTACTTGGACAATTGGCTGATCAGAGCAAAGTCTCCGGAAGAGAGTCGCCATGTAACCACCAGAGTCAAGAAATTACTACAAGAACTCGGGTGGGTCATGAACACAGCCAAGAGCTGCCTACAGCCCTCCCAGTCACTAGAATACCTGGGAGTCTGGTTCGATACCAAGCTGGACAAAGTCTACCTTCCCCCTCCAAGGAGAAGGAAACTGAGGGTCAATTGTGAAACCTGTTGAAATCGGTTCGCCCCAAGGTATGGGCTACCTTCAAGTCCTTGGCCTCATGACCTCAATTCTACAAGTTGTTCCGTGGGCAAGGGCCCATATGTGACCACTACAAAGCTCCCTATTGTCACGATGGAATCTAGTGTCCCAGAACTACTCAATTTTCTTCCAGCTACCAACAAAGGTTCGGCATCAGCTTCAATGGCGCGCGCAAGGGGGTGCACATTTGTGCAACTTGCACGCGCCGAGCCCGGCGCGCACTGCCTGTTCCCTCCAAGGCCGCTCCGAAATCGGAGCGACCTCGGAGGGAACTTTCTTTCCACCTCCCCGCACCTTCCCCTCCCTTCACCTACCTAACCCACCCCCCCAGCCCTATCTAAACCCCCCCTACCTTTGTTGGCAGATTTACGCCTGCTTTCAGCAGGCGTAAATCTGCGCGCGCCAGCGGGCTACTGGCGCGCCATCACCCGACCCGGGGGCTGGTCTGGAGGCCTCGACCATGCCCCTGGTCCGGCGCCACGCCCCCGGTCCCACCCCGAACCGCCCCCTGCCCCCAGACATGCCCCGGACACGCCCCCTCCCCGCGCCTTTTACGATGCCCCGGGACTTACGCGCGTCCTGGGGCTGTGCGCGTGCCGGCGGCCTATGCAAAATAGGTGCGCCGGTGCGCGAGTGCTCTGCGCACATAAATCCGGCCGGATTTACACGCGCAGGGCTTTTAAAATCCGGCCCACTGTCTCCTATCAGTCAACCTGTTTGTAATTTTCCTTCCAGTACCCTGGCACCGACTCCCAAGCTTCTCATTTTATTCACAAGCTTCTTATGCAGGACCGTATCAAAAGCTTTGCTGAAATCCAAGTAAACACTTTGAGCGATGCGTGGAACTTGTAAGTTCCTTGTGTTATTCCCATTTTTCCTGTGCTAACGTTTTATTGCATGGCAAACACTATTTACCATACATGTATATGAGAACAGCATGGTAAATGTGCCTCTTAATAAGTTATGCAGTTTTACTAAAATAATTCAATTAACTGTTTAAATTAATTATGTGCATTTTTTATGTTTTGTTCAGTACAGGTTTTGTATTTGTCAGAGTAATGCTAAATGCCACCGAGAGCAGTGGTAACTTACAGTGATCCCAATGACTGGGAATGGTTTCTAGAGATACAGGCTAAGTGGCAGGGTTAGGATAGGAGTGGGGAAGGAAGGGGAAGCGAGGGAGGGGAGGGAGCTTAGAAATGCAATGTTCAACAATTTAGGGGTGGGGGAGAGGGTCAGGTGTGGTCATGACCGGACCCTGAAGTTAGGAAGTATATTTACCAGGAAGGGGTTGGGGATGGGGGCTTGGCCCAGCAGGTCCCCTTTTTCATATTTTGGGTTGGGGTCAGGGAATCAGGTATTCAGGCACAAACTGCCCTTTATTTTTATTTATTTATTTTTTTACACTATGGCCATTTGACTGGCTATATTCCTTTGAAAAAAGTCGGTTAAGCCTCAAGTTATCTGGTTGCACTCACCTGGATAAGTTTGTCCTCTGCTGAGGCAGTCTTAAAGGTATCCAGTTAACTTAGCCAGTTTTTATCTGTATCCAGCTAAGCTAGCTGGATACAGATAAAAATCCTCCTCTGCCCTTGAAAGCACATTAAACGACTCTCTTTCATCCTGCTAAATTTTAGGTGGATAATGAGTTATCTGGCTACATTTTAGCTGGATTAGTGTTCCAAATATTCAAAAGTCAGCATTTAGCTGGATAACTCACAAGTTAACCAGCTAAATGCCTTTGAATATGGACCCTATGGAAATCAGATAATATTTGTTAATAAAGTCTATTGATGTATTTCAGGCACAGTGTACATTTTCTTCAGGAAGCTAGACTGTAATATTTGCTAGTTTTATCACAGATATTGCTTGCATTTTTCTAGATCATGTGTGTTTCAATTATATATACTGTAAATTTACAGTCACACTAAAAATAATGTTTGAAAAAAAGAAAAGATATAGCAATGTGCTTGGTCTGGGTTGCTGGAGCCATGGCAAGCATCCAATTTCCTTTGTTTTGACATTCCTACACTGTTATCTTAAAAATTAGGTGAAATGAATCAGACTGCTACATTCTCTTTTCTTCTTTCACAGTTTAAGAAGCAATTGTACTGTTCATTGCTTACTTATGTAAGTTTAATTTGGCATTTATTTCTTAATTTACTCTTGAATAGACCCCAAGGACTTTGAGGCAAACTATAATGTGTATCACAAAAGAAAATAGATCACTTGCAAAAAGTATTAGTCTTAGTGTATTTATTTATTTAGGCCTGGATTTATCAAAATGCACTAAATACCACATGCGATAGAAAAAGGGGCATGTTTTATGGAAATAGGCAGTTTATCGCAATTTGCGCTAATACCTATGAGAAGAGCTAAGTTACCACAAATTACAATAACTTTTTCGCACTTTGAGATAAGTGCGGTATTTCCCACATACAACCACTGGGGGGGGGAGAAAGAGAGAGAGAGAGAGAGAGAGAGAGAGAGAGAGAGAGAGAAAGAGCCTAGCCATAATGCCCTCACCTAGATAGGTATTTATAACTCTATGGCAGGCCCACCTAGTAACGCGAGGTGAGGTTTAGGTAGAGAGCACTGCGACCGTCGCTGCCCAATGTCTCCACTCCACCCACCTTACCTCTTTTGCGACTCCCTCTCTCGTTGATGGACGTTTGGCTGCCACGGTGTCTGTCTGCCGTCCTTCTCCGGTGTCCCCGGACCGGCTGGACACTGCCTTCCGTTATGTTGTTCAGATGCCTAGGGGCGCGCGCACGGCACGGCGCGCGCCCCTAGGGGGATTTGCTCTCCGCTACCTTGCTACTCTGCCTCCTCGGACTTTACCATTGGGGTACCCGCTCCTTAGGGGCCTCGCTCTCTCTTTTGCTTTTCAGGTCGCAGTCTGGAACTGGTACTCACTCCTTGAGGGCCCATGTTCCCGGACTTGCTACTGAATACTACTTCTGCCAGGAAGACACTGCTGCCTACAACACCAGTGAGTTACCATCTCTCTCTCAGAGCTAAACCCTGGAACCAGGTACTTGCTCCTTGAGGGCCTGACTTCATTCCAGCTCCTGGGCTTCTTCTAAGAGACTATTGTATGAGTGCTTTACCAACAAGGTTCTAATTCCTGAACTCTGCATATCCTGCCTACTCACTCTATTTAGTTATCTCTACAGCAAAGCCATTGTGGGATCGCTGTTCCAGAGCCTGAGGGACTACAGCACAGCCGGGCTATTTCCAGCTTACCACTGCCAACTCTGGTGGTCCACAATTCAGTTTAATAAAAGAACTAAGTGTGTGTGGGTTTCCAAATCTGAGCCTGACCGGTGGCCCATCTCGGGACCTTCCCCCATGGGCATGGTCATCCGCCACCAGCCCAAGGACTCACCCACAACCTTTACAAATAATAACAGAGAGTCAATCAAGCTAGGTTGAGAGAACATTGCACAAATCTCATCTTTGAGTGAGTTTCCTCACTCCAAAGGTCATCAAATCTTCACAAGAGAGCACTGTTCTGTTCATATGTCTCACTTTGAATGTCAAAGTGGCCCTTAACCCCCTACACTAATACCTAAACCTCACCTCAAGTTACTAGGTGGAGACCCATAGGCCCCTGCCTATGGGTTGCATCAACCTCACCTCGGCCCTCCTGCGCAACAGATTGAAAAGGCCATGGACTCAGTGGAGCTGCGTGCTCCCCAGGCCATTCCCGGCTTTTATCCAAAGCACAAGAACAGCAGCAATTTCTCAAGACACTGGCCTCCTCCATTGAGCATCTCTGTTGCGTCCGTCGGATTCAGAAGGCTTCGTCCCACATGCCTCACCTCAATATTTGCTTTCTCCACCAGCCTTGGGAAGATGGTGACCGCCGCGTCTGCTTGCCGCACTCTCTGGTGTCCCTGGAATGGCTATGGCAAGGCATTCCACCATGATTCACCTGAGGGCCTCCTAGGGTGCGTGCACTACCCACGTCTTTATTCCAGCATTGGCGCGAACCTCGGGGGCGTCCCCCTCAAGTGACATCACACCATCTGAGTAATAAGCCTGCCCATTTTCTGACTGACTTTGAGTTAGTAAGGATTGGATTCATCTGGTCTAAGCTGCTGCTGGAAGCTCTCTCTACCCTCCGGGGTTCTACTAACTTTGGTACCCGCTCCTTGTGGGCCCTATGCTTCTTCCCAAGTCCCTATCCAGTTACTTGCTCCTAGAGGGCCTGAGTTGTCTACCTTGGTGCCTGCTACCATTACTTCTACCTGCTGGGAACTCCATCATTACAGCTACAAGAGTGTGAGTAATCTAACATCTACCAGTCTGTCTCACCTACAGCTCCTCATTGGAAACCTGCATTGGAGCTCTCTATACAACCATTATGGGACGGGTCTCCTCAGCCGAGGACCCAAGACTGCTGCTGCAGGAATCTACTCACTACTGCCACCTTTGGTGAACTCTACAATACAAACTATCTCTGTGTTTGTGCATCTGAGTCTAGCCTGGTACTGCAGTTCCCCGCGGGGCTCCTCTCTATGGGAGTGGCCATCACTGCAGCACCTAAGAATCCACCAAATACCTCAAAACCATAACAGTCTCCATGCCTGGCTTGATGCCCTCAACAGCAATCCAGTTCCAGTACCAGCTCTTTCTCATCCATAGCCATTATATTCTATGCCTCGTTGACCCTACCAGCGCCCCTGTGCTGTCAAGCTCTGCAGAGGGTTCATTAACCAGTGCTATATGGAGTTTGCTCTGCAGCCATCCGGCGTTGTCAAGGAAGTCTTTTTGACTATACTATTGAAGTTTGGCTTCTGAACACACTTGGCAGGAAGACTGCCTACGAGCTATCTACATGGATTGACTTTCCTCATAGCTAAGTGTCCAGCCAGGGAGTATCGTGGTCCATGATATTCCCAGACAGCCCGTTTCAGTGGAGAGAGAGAGAGAGAGAGAGAGAGAGAGAGAGAGAGAGAGAGAGAGAGAGAGAGAGAGAGAGAGAGAGAGAGAGAGAGAGAGAGAGAGAGCGAAGAGTATGAGCGAGCTAGATATGCTCTAGTATCCGGATAGTACGAGGAGAGATGTAGAGAGAAGAGAGAGATAGGAGAGAGGAGAGACTCTATAATGCCTCTTGCCCTAGACAGGTAATTTGTATCCCTATGGGAGGGCCACCTAGTAACTCGAGGTGGGGATTAGGTATGAGCATAGGGGGTTGTGGGCCATTTTAACATTCAACATGAGACCTACGGAAAGAACAGTGGTCTCTAGTGAAGATTTGCTGGCCGTCGGAGTGAGGAAACTCACTCCAAGAAGAGATTTGGGCAACGTTCTCTCCACCTAGCTTGTTGTTGCCCAGGTAGTGTGTCCATCAAGCTAGGTGGAGAGAACATTGTCCAAATCTCATCTTGGAGTGAGCTTCCTCACTCCGAAGGCCTTCAAATCTTCACAAGAGAGCACTGTTCTGTTCGTACGTCTCACGTGGAATGTGAAAGTGGCCCCAACCCCCTACATTCTTACCTAATCCTCACCTTGAGTTACTAGGTGGGCCTCTCATAGGGATACAAATACCTGTCTAGGGCATAGACATTATAGCAAGTCTCTCTCTCTCTCTCTCTCTCTCTCTCTCTCTCTCTCTCTCTCTCTCTCTCTCTCTCTCTCTCTCTCTCTCTCTCTCTCTCTCTCTCTCTCTCTCTCTCTCTCTCTCTCTCTTGTAGCCATGCTAATGCTGTTTCTCACTTTACATAAACTTCACCCCCTGAATAATGCATTTGCAAATCATGTTAATGGCTGTTAGGGCGTACTAATAGATTTATAACTAAATTTTAAACACCACATAGCACTGAAAGTTAAAGAAGGATATGCCAAACTAATGGTCCTAAGGAAACTTAATATACAAGCGAATATTAGCGCTTGTAGTACTATGCGGAAGTTTGATGTTGTCCATTATTGACAACATCAAACGTCCGCACTGTACTACAAGAGCTAATATTCGCAAGCATGGATTACTGCAACGCACTGCTACTTGGATTACCTTATACGACAATAAGACCACTACAAATTTTGCAGAACTCCGCAGCAAGAATTCTCAAAGGTAAAAGGGAAAGAGATCACATCACTGACACACTAGCTGAACTACACTGGTTACCGATAGAACAAAGAGTACAGTTTAAAGCACTCTGCACCATACACAAACTAATTCATGATGAAAAAGCAGAATGGCTCAACACAGCGCTACGGGTACATGTACCACATAGAAATCTCAGATCAGGAAACAAAGCCCTCCTAACCATCCTGTCGGTTAAAACAGCACGGCTAACCCATGTCAGAGAACGAGCACTGTCACTGGCTGGACCCATGTTATGGAATACTATCCCCCTGGAAGTAAGATTACAGGGAAATTTCAAACTATTCACAATAAGGGGTAGATTTTCAAAAAACGCGAAAAGTACGCTGGATTTTAGTAGATACGCGCGGAGCCGCGCGTATCCACTAAAATCCTGAATCGGCGCGCGCAAGGCTATGAATTCTGTATAGCCGGCGCGCGCCGAGCCACGCTGCCTACCCCCGTTCCCTCCAAGGCCGCTCCGAAATCGGAGCGGCCTTGGAGGGAATCCTCTAATGCCCTCCCCTCATCTTCCCCTCCCTTCCTCTATCTAACCCACCCGCCCGGCCCTGTCTACACCCCCCCCTTACCTTTCTCCGGGGATTTACGCCTCCCGGAGGGAGAAGTAAATCCCCGCGTGCCAGCGGGCCGCCTGCGCGCTGGGCTGCGACCTGGGGGCGGGTACGGAGGGCGCGGCCATGCCCCCGGACCGCCCCGGGCCATAGCCACGCTCCCGTACCCGCCCCCAAAACGCTGCCGACACACCCCCGAAACGCCGCGACGACTGGGCCCGCCCCCCGACACGCCCCCCTCGGAGAACCCCGGGACTTACACGAGTCCCGGGGCTCTGTGCGCGCCGGTAGGCCTATGTAAAATAGGCTCACCGGCGCGCAGGGCCCTGCTCGCCTAAATCCGCCTGGTTTTGGACGGATTTAGGCGAGCAGGGCTCTGAAAATCCGCCCCTGTCTGAAAACATGGCTTTTCAAACAGGCCTTTTACAAAGAGAACAGAGAAAGTAAGTAAGGAAAAGCTGGCATAACAAATCAACACCAAACAACTAGATACACTTGCGTCTGGCAACTATTTTTAAACTCTCACTGATAAAAGTAGATTTAACCTGAAAGTACAAGAACGAATTACATGTAAGCTAACTATGAGACATGTATTCAATGGACATTATATGGCATGATTCAAATAGATATTGTATGAAATTATGTTACTGGTTATCTCTTGGCACCTCTGTTAAAGTACTAACATTTGTTTTGCCTATTTGTGCCAGCCTGTAAACCGTTATGATGGTAAATAACTTAATGATGGTATAGAAAAGATTTCAAATAAATAAATAAAGTTGTGAGATCTTACCTCACACCTCACTCCAAAACAAAAAGGTATATGTACAATAGTACATCATATGATATATGATGTACATCATATCGCCTGTATATAACATTTCTATTACTACTGTTGTTTTTAATGTTATTTGTTATTAGTATTTATTCAATTTTCTCCAAGTTCATGTTCCTGTTCCATGTAAGACACACATGTTAAGTCACCCCAATGTTATATGTAAACCGAAATGATTAGCAACATTGTTGCTAGAACTTCGGTATATAAAAAATGTTAAATAAATAAATAAAATATGAGATAGGGTAGCATTAGACATGCTGCACCATCAACACAAATGAGATGCAGAGATAATATGGTATGATGAGCTAGAAAGAAGAGCAACTGAGTGATATGTGAAGAAAGAGGTGGTCCCAAAGGTGCAGTCCAGAATTGAAAGTTCTCCAGTAATGAAAGCTCCTGAGACCAAACCTTCTCAAGACCAGTTCACCTGGAAAGTTAGTTAATTTTAAAATACTTATAAATGTTGGAGGAAATACAGGCTTTGGAAAGGAAATACTGCAAAACAGAAAGCACCTGGATTTTAGAAGAAAGAGTTATATCAAGGCAGACACAGTGCTGGAGCTGCAGATAATGATATGCCTGCATTTTAGATAAACCATAACCATGCATAAGTTGTGAAAAAGACAGCCACTGTGACTCTTTCACTAATTGAAAAATAGGTCAAATGCTGGCCTTATACCTTTGAGGCCAATTAAGAATCTTTTTACCAATCAAGAAATAAGAATTCCAAATCGGGGTTAGAGAAGACATTCCCCAGGGTAAAGATTCCCAATCAGGAAAAGGAGTGAAGGCCTGTAATAGAGCACAAAGGGAGAGGTAAAGTTATATCTGCTTCAATATCATACCATATCAGCTTATGAATACATGGAAGTTGTTCTGTTAATCATGAAAAACCCTAGCACAAAATGAATGCAGTATGATATGCTCTGAAATCAGGAAAATTAATATCACCCCTTTCCCTGGGTAATTTAAATTTAGCTAAAGCAATCCGAGATGGTCAGTCCTTTCATAAAAAGTGAGAGAGAATACCATCCAAGTCAATATAAATTTTTTTGGAAAAAATAGGAAGCATACTAAATAAGAAGCTAATTTTAGGAGTAATAACCATTTTGATCCTGTCTATAGCTTTAGCAATCATTAAATCAATGGTTGTGTAAAAATACATGCCTAAATATTTTAACCCAATGAAAATCTGAAAAGTTGGAAGCCAAAAGATCCACATGATTATTAAGGGGCATCATCTCAGACTTATTTCAATTAATAAGGTAGCTTGAAATATGGAAGAAGGTGGAAATATGCCACATGATGGATGGCAACACTAGCTCTTTTTGGGAGACGTAAAATAAGATTTCATCAGCATATGCCGACAACTTATATTCCACAGTTTTATATTTAATACCTTGAACCAATGTAACTTGATGTAAAGCCAATAAGAGGGGCTCTAATGACAAATTAAATAAATAAGGGGACAGCAGGCAGCCTTGCCTTGCACCTCTTTGCAAGGTAAGAGGATCAGATAGCATCCCATTAACTGAAATATATTAGATAGGAGCACGGTATAAATAACTAACATAAGAAATAAAGAAATGGCTGCAACGAAACCAACAGAGTACTTAAAATACGTAATACATTTCAATATGGTCAAAAACTGTTTTAATATCCAATGAGAGAGCAAAAACATCTGGGGTTGTCAACTATTTCTATGTCTGAATTATATTAAGGAAGGACGAGAGTTTTCCGTGATGTAGTGACCTTTCATAAATCTCAACTGAGCCAGATACATGATTTGCTCCAGTCGATAGGATAATACTTTGGCTAGTATCTTATAATCAACATTAAGATGGGAGATGGGTCTATATTTAGAAGGGACAAAAGGATCTTTATAGGGTTTAGGGAAAACAACAATCTAGCTTCATTAAAGTGTGGGGAGATGGAATCAGATGTATGCATATGAACAAATAGATCACCACAAACAAACAAGCTTAAAAATCACGTTAAAGAACAACAACAGGAATCTTTGATCAAATAATACCTCTCATCTAATAATTCCACCCATCAAAGATGCTTATCTTTCAACAACAAGAAATAGAGCTTTCTCCATAGCCTGTCCTAAAAAATTGAACTCCTTACCACCTTATTTAAGAACTCAAACGAATATCAAAACTTTCAAAAAAGATCTAAAGACTTTTCTTTTTCATAAAGTCTACGTTAATGATTATTTATTTCAACAATCTAATTTTAACCAAGACTACCAATCATACTCATGCAAAAGAGATAATGAAATATCATCTGGCAACGACCATCATAATAGCAATATGAACTTATAATTAACAACACTAGAAGACCACCCCGAATATGTTTAAATACCAATACTGTTACCACTATCCTTTTCCCTTCTTTTCCTTATGCTCCCTTTTTCACCACCAACCTCTCCCCGATCCCTTCTTCTTTTCCACCATTAATTTATGCATCAATGTTTTTAATGGTTTATTCTCTGTTTGATTTTTGTAAACCGTTATGATGGCTGAACCGAATGACTGTATATAAAACTGAGCAAATAAATAAATGTAATTTGGGAACCAAAAGGGAAGAAAATGCCTCATAAAATTCAGTTCATCCATGCCAGGAGCCTTACTTGCTTGAAGTGAGGAAAGGACCCGATTTACTTTAATCAAAATCAGAGGAGAATCTAAAAGCTCATGCTCTTCTGGATTCAAACTCAGGTGTTCAAGATGTGAAAGCAAATCTGTGATTAAAGATGACTCATGATAAGAATCCGAAGAGTAAAGAGTAGTATAAAAATCATGGAACTGTCCGATGTATCTTTCTTTTTATTGACCAGATGTTATGCTCTCCTCCTCCAGAGGGGAGGAGTTAGCAATCTGTTATTGCTCACCCCACCAGGAGGGTGGACATAACAATCTGTTCTGCTTTTCTCCTGAAAGGGGGAGGAGTTAGCAATCTGTCATGATCTGCTCTTCCAGAGGAGAAGAGTTAGCTATCTGTAGTGCTTACCCTGCCAGGAAGGCAAAGTTAGTAATCTGTTAGCGAACTGCTGTTAGAAGCTCCTGTAAGGGAAGGAGGTAGCAATTTCTTATGGATCAACTCCCCAGGGAAGAGGAGTTGTCAGTCTGTTCAATGATACTCTTCTGAGGAGAGGAGCTAACAATAGGTATATTGTACTTCACTACTGAGATAGCAATCTATCATGCCTCCTCTACAGAGTAGCAATCTGTACTTCACTACTGAGATAGCAATCTATCATGCCTCCGCTACAGAGTAGCAATCCTCTTCCAGACCTACCAGAACGCCCTACACCGCAAACATTCACACACCTTCTCCCAAACTCTTCCATCTTACAGCCACCAAACAACGTGCAATATCCCTAGCTGGACCCTCCTTATGGAACTCTATGCCCACCCACCTACGCCTTGAGACCTGCTCTAAGAAATTCAGACAGAACCTCAAGACCTGGCTGTTCACACGAGCCTAAGCATGAGTCCCCCTTCTTTTCACCCCTATTCTCCTTCACCTCTCTGCCCCGCCCCGCCCCTCCCCTCGCCCACTAGGTCTATGACCGAAATACCCCCTTCTTAATCCACTCCCTCTAATATATTATTGTACATAATCTATACTTGCATTTATCTATGTTTTTGCGTTTACCTATTTGTACAGCATTACCTTGGTTTCCCTTATCTTTCTTCCCCCCTTCCCCTCCCCCCCCCCTCTCCCCCTCACTAGTTCTTTTATCAGTTTCATTGTAAAGCCCTGTTGGCTACTTTTTGTTCCATGGAAACCGATGTGATGTTTTCTTAACTAATGTCGGTATACAAAATCTTTAAATAAATAAATAAATAAATAAAATAAATAAATATAGGCTGCTGGCAAGTCCCATAGAAAGAGAAGGTAGTTATCTATATAATACTTCCATAAGCGGTGTTAGTGGTCGATAGTGGTTGGCTCCCACAGAGTGACAGTAGTGTAAGAAATGACCACTTGGAGGAAATGGTGAATCCCTGGGCCGAAGGCAGATGACAGCGCCCCCAGGAGGAGATCCTGAGAGGAACCACCGGCTAGGCTAGAATATGATAGTTCCTCATAAGAGGCTTCTAGGAAAAATAAAAAGTCATGGGATAGATGGCGATGTCCTTTCGTGGATTACAAACTGGCTAAAAGACAGGAAACAGAGAGTAGGATTAAATGGACAATTTTCTCAGTGGAAGGGAGCGGGCAGTGGAGTGCCTCAGGGACCCTTTTCAATATATTTGTAAATGATCTGGAAATTTGCGGATGATACAAAACTGTTCAGAGTAGTTAAATCAAGAGCAGATTGTGATAAATTGGAGGAAGACCTTGTGAGGCTGGAAAATTGGGCATTAAAATGGCAGATGAAATTTAATGTGGATAAGAGCAAGGTGATGCATATAGGGAAAAATAACCCATGCTATAGTTACACAATGTTAGGTTCCATATTAGGTGCTACTACACAAGAAAGAGATCTAGGCATCATAGTGGATAACACATTGAAATCGTCGGTTCAGTGTGCTGCGGCAGTCAAAAAAGCAAACAGAATGTTGGAAATTATTAGAAAGGGAATGGTGAATAAAATGGAAAATGTCATAATGCCTCTGTATCGCTCCATGGTGAGACCGCACCTTGAATACTGTACAATTCTGGTCGCCGCATCTCAAAAAAGATATAATTGCGATTGAGAAGGTACAGAGAAGGGCTACCAAAATGATAAGGGGAATGGAACAACTCCCCTATGAGGAAAGACTAAAGAGGTTAGCTTGGAGAAGAGACGGCTGAGGGGGGCTATGATAGAGGTGTTTAAAATCATGAGAGGTCTAGAACGGGTAGATGTGAATCAGTTTTTTACTCTTTCGGATAATGGAAAGACTAGGGGGCACTCCATGAAGTTAGCATGGGGCACATTTAAAACTAATCGGAGAAAGTACTTTTTCACTCAACGCACAATTAAACTCTGGAATTTGTTGCCAGAAGATGCGTTAGTGCAGTTAGTATAGCTGTGTTTAAGAAAGGATTGGATAAGTTCTTGGAGGAGAAGTCCATTACCTGCTATTAATTAAGTTGACTTAGATAATAACCACCGCTATTACTATCATCAGTAGCATGGAATAGACTTAGTTTTTGGGTACTTGCCAGGTTCTTATGGCCTGGATTGGCCACTGTTGGAAACAGGATGCTGGGCTTGATGGACCCTTGGTCTGACCCAGTATGGCATGTTCTTATGTTCTTATGTTCTTAAACACAAATAGTTCTTTATTAGGATGGAAGCTGGACCACCAGTAGTGGCAGTAGAGAGTCGATGTGTCTGGTAGGGCTGAAGTCCTTCTGATACTGGAATATAATCTCTGGGTTGCTGAGCTGTAGAGAGAGACTAGAAGTAGTGAGTAGACAGGATATACTGGATACAAGATGGTGCACTCACAATTGTAGATGTCTGCAATGGCCTCTATGCCACAGAGAGTCTTCAGTATATTCAGGAACAGGAGCTGTAGGTGAGCACTGGTCCCTCTAAACAGTCTGTAATAAGAACTCACAATAGCTGTATATGAAATGGCTTCTAGAGTAGAAGAGAGTCTGTAAAGTATTCTAGGAACATAGGCCCTCATGGAGCGAGTACCGATTCCTATCTACAATAGAACTCACTGTGTTCACGTCTGCGATCGCTTCCAGGCAATGAGGAGTCTTCTGAGTATTCAGGGATGTAGGCCCTCGAGGAGCGAGTATCGGATCCCGTCTTGGCAATCTGAAATCAAGAAGAGAGAGCAGAGCCCCCATGGAGCAGATACTCCTGGTAAGTTTGAAAAGGCCGAGCAGTGGAGCAGGATTCCCCTCGCTGACTCGGATCGTTGTTGCAAGTATCGTGGACTGCCGAAGCAAGTCCTGTTGGAGTTCCTTGCTAACTCATTAGAGGTTAGCAAAGACCTTTTAAAGTGAAAATGGATGAAGTCACTACGGGGGGACGCCCCCGAGGTTCACGCCCTTGCTGGTACAAAGTCTGGACCGCACGCACGCGCGTGCCCTTATGTCATCAGGAACATGGTGGATCCGTAGCGTCAAGGCAGCCTGGGGACACCGGGACCAAGAGGTAGGGAGAAGCTGCATCTGTCCGTCAGAGCCGAAGGGAGTCGCTCCCAAGGTAGAGAGGGTGGAGCGAGGGGCGAGAAGAGGCACGAACGCAACACCTGAACACCTACTTTTGAATTTAGAGTGACTATCCTATGTTCTTTACATCCTTGTAAGTAAAAAGCTGGCAACTTGCCGGATTTGTTTCTCTACACAATTCCAGGATATTTAAAGAAAGATGGTTTTGACCAGCAGTACATAATTATTTATTATATTCATATTTAAGTTTATATAAGGGGCCAAGCTAGTGTTGTCTGGTGAGGAAATATGAATGGATTCTAATCATCCAATCTGGGATTCCAAATTAACAATTGTGCACCTCCTTTCTTTTTAAGTTTAGCTGAATAACTAAGAATCAGACCTTGAATAATGACTTTAAATACCTCCCATAAAGTATAAGGTTAAAAATTTTGACTAAAGCTGCTCTCCATTGCCCCTCTGGATCCTTTTCTAGCTGCATAACTGTAATCAGTAACAATTTATGAACTAAAATAGCAACTCCCCTCCTTTTGCCAATTGCAAAAGCAATCTGATTTAAGCTTAAGAGATTCTATATTGGATAATTGAGTTTCTTGAAGAAAAACCACATCTAGTGGTTTTCCTATAAGTGTAATCCTTAGTGGGGTGTGTTAAGTCCCAGGGCACACAATCACATTTATGTCCTTGGTGATGCTCCGGCTAACCATTCACTCCCACGCTGACTCTTAATCCCTGGGAGAGACTCTTTTTATGGGAGGAACCTTTCGCTTATGGCCCAGATTTATTTATTTATTTGTTTGTACAATTTTTTTATACCGTTGCACAATAAAATTCCATCACTACGGTTTACATAAATAAACATTCTGGGGCAGATTTTTAAATGGATACACGCGTAACTTATGCGCGTAACCCTGAAAACCTGCTCCTGCGCGCGCCGAGCCTATTTTGCATAGGCTCGGTGACACATGCAAGCCCCAGGACGCGCGTATGTCCCAGGGCTTTGAAAAAGGGGTGGGAAGTGGGCGGGGCTGGGGGCAGGGTGCCAATCCGGGGGCGGTCCCGAGTCCTCCGGCACAGCGGCTGTGCCAGGGGATGGCGTGCCGGCAGCCGGCCGCCGCGCGCAAGTTACGCCCACCAGAGGCATAACTCCTGAAATAAAGGTAGGGGGGGGATTTAGGTAGGGATGGGGGTGGGCTAGATAGTGGAAGGGAGGGGAAGGTGGGGGGGAGTGGAGGGAATGGGGAAAGCCATCGGGGCTCCCCTAGGGCTCAGTGTGTGCAAGTTGCACAAGTATGCACCCCCTTGAATGCGCCGGGTAGCACGCACAAATGTAGGCCACACGCGCAGGTTATAAAATCTGCCCGAATGTCTTGTATATTATTTGCTGCTCAATAGGTAACCAATGTAACTCTTTTAACACAGGGGTAATGTGATCTCTCTTTCTTGTGTTCGTTAAAATATGATGATGAGAAAAGCTCACCAGTGTGTGTGTGCTGTACCGTAAGTGCTTCTCATGAATTAGCCAGGACCAAGTCTGGATGCTAAAATAAAGTTTACTGGTTCTTAAAGTTAAATAAAGTCCATAGTCCAAAATGATGAGTGTACATCTGACTGTAGTTACAGGGTTTTCTTTCTGTGTAGGTAGGTGTCCTTATTACAGGCCTCTGGGTAGAGCAACATGGTGAGGGAATCCTATTGGAGGGGTCCCATTTACTTTGCAAAAATCCTACCTTTAGACATCTTCCTTCTCTCAGAAACCCAGACTGCCCTGGTTCCTTGTTGTGCAGATATCTGGATGGGGTCTCCTCCAATACCTCCTTCCTTTGGTGCAGCTGTTCTTTTATCCTTAGCTGTTACTTCAAGTGATTTCTCTTATGGAAAAATCAGTGGGATAACTGAATACTTGTTCCTAAACTGGGGTTTATGCTGTCACAAGTGCTTGCCACATTGAGGGTGTGAATGGGCTCACTGATCTTCAGCCCCTGTCCTTTTAGTATGGCCAGTGAGGATGACTTTCTCCAAAGAAGCAGGGTGAACTTAGTCCCTTCCAAATAGACTCTTCTAGCCTTCACTGTCTCTCATAGTAGGATCCATCATTAGTGCTTGCCTCCCTAGGGTTTTCTTTCTTTGTAGATAGGTGTCCTTATTTCACTTACCTAAGGTTTAGAGAAGGCTCTTTGGTCCCCTTGTGAGAGCCCTCTTGCCCCTGAAGGGTATCAGGCTCAACTATCTATCTTTCTATAACTTAAAGTGAGGGGGACTCTCTGGCAGGGAGTGCACGGTGAGGTATCCCCTCTGAAAGAAAACTCCTTAAGGCAAGGCCAGAGAAAGGAAAAATATATAAAAATATATATATACAAGAGAAAGGAAAAAATATATCTTTACTCTGCAGCTGCTCTCTCTAACTGAACCCCCTTGAGTGTTAAAATGGCTGACTAAATAATACTGAGTCACCCAATCCAAAGCCTCCTGGTGGGATGACCTGAAGGGAAGGATGGCTCCTACTAAATGTGTTCTAAGGACATGAATAGTGGCATCTAGTGGCCTGACTAGCAGAGTATGCCACATAGGTAATTTTTTTCCACTTTATGCAATGATCTAGACAATTCACATTTAAAGAAAATATTTTTAGATCAGTAACCATTATATGATAAACAAACAAACAAAAAAAAGCAGACATCAAAAGTGGAATATACTACATTACCATTAGGATAAACTTGAAAGTACCACACTGGACACATTGTGAATAACAGCATTGATGAGTTGTTGTAACAGAAAAGCTCTCTCAGAGAGTTTGCTGCTTGGGAGATGGATTTAGAATAGTGGGTTCTCTCAGTTTCAATTAACACCTTGCAGTAGATTGCCTGATATATCTTCTACAGGTGTCTTTGTCAGTTTGTGATTTGGATGTACACAACCGGCATTCTAGTCTTCTACCCATTAGCCTTAGCTCCTTCAGCTCGCTGGTGTACCAGGGGGTGGGCCTGGTGTTCCTAATGGTGGTGAAACTGGTAGGGGTGAGAGCATCCATTGCTTTCTTGAGGTCTGGGTTCCAGGTGTCAATGAGAACTGAGATGAATATTGTCTCCGTGGAAGTTGATAGGGTCGAAGAGTTGTTCTTCATATACAATAATTTTTATCTGATGATCTTAAGGTGGCCAAACCAGTGGATAAAATGACCAGAAAATCCAGAAAGATGCTTCAGTGCTTAAGGAGAGAAATGTACAGCTGAAAATGGGAGGTGATATTGCCATTGTAGAGGCACCTGATGAGATCTCATTTGGAATACTGTGTACAGTTCTGGAGACCATACCATCAAAAGGATATAAACTGGTTAGAATCTGTCCAGAGGGTGGCTACTAAAATGATCAGTGGTCTTTTCTCTAAAGTAAATGGGGTCAGACTTAAAGATCTAAATATGAGGAAAGGTAAGACAGGAGAAGTATGACAGGGACATTTAAATACCTCCATTGTTTCCATGTACAATGAACAGGAAGCTCTAGAATGAGGGGTTATGGGATGAGAGTGAAAGAGGGTAGACTCATGAATAATCTTGAGAAATATTTCTTTACGGAGATGGCAGTGAATGCATGAAACAGTCTCCTAGTGGATCTCATGGAGACTAACAGTATCTGAATTCAGGAAAGCATGGAATCAACTCAGGGGATCTCTGATGGAGTGCTGGAAATTGTAAAGCTGAATTAGTTGGGTGGGTGGGCAGACTAAATAGGTTATATAGTTTTTTTTCTGCCTTCATGATTCTATGTATGGGTACCCAGAGTATGGGTACAATTATTCTGTCACACCACCTTTATATATTTGAATATATATTTGAATACTAGAGATGAGCTTCATTTTTCTGTGTCAGGTCGGGTTTCGGTTCGGGCGCTTCGTAGGAAAAATGTGTTTTCCTGCGGGTCATTTTCGGTGAAACGAATCGGGAAAAACAAATAAAAAAATAACCCAACCAACCCTTCAAATTTACTTTATTACAACCCCCCCACCATTCCGATCCCTCCCCAAGATTTACTAAAAGACCTGGTGGTCCAGCAGAGTCCCATGAGTGATGTCTTCCCGTTGGGCCGTCGGGCCTGCCAGTAATCAAAATGGCGCTGGTGGCCCTTTGCCCTTACCATGTGACAGGGGCTACAGGTGCCATTGGTCAGCCCCTGTTACATGGAAGGAGCAATGGATGGCTCGTGCCATTTTCCATGATGGATCTCTTCTCGTACAGATCTTCTTTTATTCATATGTCCTTGCCTTGGCATCGTAAGCCTCTGTTGCATCCGTTGGTCTTCAACGGCTTCACCCCGCCTTCCTCTCTCTAATTTTGGCTCCTCCCGCTAACCTTGGACTGATGGCTGCCACAGCATCTGCTTGCTGTTCTCTCCGGCGTCTCCGGAGCAGCTTTGGTGCTGCCTCCCACCATTCTTCTTCAAGGTACCTCTAGGGCGCGCGCGTGCACGCCGCCATTATCTTTAACTCTACATTGGCGCGAACCTCAGGGACATCCCCCCGTTCTGAAGTCACGACTTCCAGGTATATCTGCCTAATGTAATTGCTAGCTCGTTGAGTTAGTAACAGGATTTCTTACAGATGGGATTCGCTCTCCATTCCTAAGCTACTCTGCCACCCCAGCGCTATCTGGATCTCTTACTACCCTTAGGGGTCTCTAATGGGGTACCCACTCCTCGGGGGCCTCTTTGCTTCTTTCAGGTGCTATCAGGAAACTGGTACACACTCCTCGAGGGCCCATGTTCCCTGTGTCGCTGCCTGCAACCTCTACCCTTCTACTTAGAAGAACTAACTTACAGTTACCATCAGTGAGTACAGAAACCATCTCTTTCCACAGTACAGCTTCACTGGAACCAGGTACTCACTCCTCGAGGGCCTGCACTCTGCTCCGGTGCTAGTCCTCTTGTCTAGTGGAGTCTCTGTTACTGCTAAGTGAGTTCAACGCTACCGAGTTTCTCTGCTCTAAGGGATCAGGTACTCGCTCCTCGAGGGCCTGCTCTTCCTGCCTCAGAGCTTCTCCTATTTCTACATTGGGAACTGAATGTTATTCTTATTGTGAGCTCATAACTCTCAGTCTCTTTCCACTATAGCACTGCCTTGCAGACGATCAGCTGTTCAGGCGTTTTGTGTGAGACGCGCCCAGCCGGGATCTACACCTCTACTCACTACCACCACCTCTGGTGGTCATTCAAACTGTTTAATAAAAGATTAAAATCTGTGTTTGTGTGTCCAGAGTCTAGCCTGACACCATGGTCCCTCACGGGACTGCCCCCTGTGGGCGTGGTCAGCTGCCACAGTGTCCAAGGATCCACCCAAACACTATTAACCATAACAGCCTCCAGGAGATTCCAGATTTTAATCCGCCGAGCTTCAGATTCCACACTCCGAGTTCGCTCGAGCTCTGTGCGGAGCCTTTTTCTCTGAGTCCCTGAATTCCTGAGGTCCTTCTCCTTCTCCTGAAACTTGTACAGGTCTTTGGAGTCCCTTGCGTTTGCCTTGTCCATGTGAATGAACTCTGCATAAACCTGTTCCGTATCAGTGTTGTCCATGCCTGGCCTTGATTGGCTGTGGAGGACGCGCCTCAGTGCAGGCCTTGTCAGAGTCTTCTTGTGGAACCTCCAAGTAACCTGAGTTGGGAACCACCAGCGTGGTCCGTGACTTGCCTTGACTGGCTGTGTATGGTGCGTGGTGTGGCAGTACGTATTCAGAACTCTTGACTTGTGACTCTGTCTGAGTCCTTCAAGTATCTTGCATAACTGTCCCATAAGAACATAAGAACATAAGAAATTGCCATGCTGGGTCAGACCAAGGGTCCATCAAGCCCAGCTTCCTGTATCCAACAGAGGCCAAACCAGGCCACAAGAACCTGGCAATTATCCAAACACTAAGAAGATCCCATGTTACTGATGCAATTAATAGCAGTGGCTATTCCCTAAGTAAACTTGATTAATAGCCGTTAATGGACTTCTCCTCCAAGAACTTATCCAAACCTTTTTTGAACCCAGCTACACTAACTGAACTAACCACATCCTCTGGCAACAAATTCCAGAGCTTTATTGTGCGTGGAGTGAAAAAGAATTTTCTCCGATTAGTCTTAAATGTGCTACTTGCTAACTTCATGGAATGCCCCCTAGTCCTTCTATTATTCGAAAGTGTAAATAACCAAGTCACATCTACTCGTTCAAGACCTCTCATGATCTTAAAGACCTCTATCATATCCCCCCTCAGCCATTTCTTCTCCAAGATGAACAGCCCTAATCTCTTCAGCCTTTCCTCATAGGGGAGCTGTTCCATCCCCTTTATCATTTTCGTTGCCCTTCTCTATACCTTTTCCATCGCAACTATATCTTTTTGATATACGGCGACCAGAATTGTACACAGTATTCAAGGTGTGGTCTCACCATGGAGCGATATAGAGGCATTATGACATTTTCAGTTTTATTAACCATTCCCTTCCTAATAATTCCTAACATTCTGTTTGCTTTTTTGACTGCTGCAGCACACTGAGCCGACGATTTTAAAGTATTATCCACTATGATGCCTAGATCCTTTTCCTGGGTGCTAGCTCCTAATATGGAACCTAACATCGTGTAACTACAGCAAGGGTTATTTTTCCCTTTATGCAAAACCTTGCACTTTTCCACATTAAATTCCATCTGCCATTTGGATGCCCAATCTTCCAGTCTTGCAAGGTCCTCCTGTAATGTACCACAGTCTGCTTGTGATTTAACTACTCTGAATAATTTTGTGTCATCTGCAAATTTGATAATGTCACTCATCGTATTCCTTTCCAAATCATTTATATATATATTGAAAAGCACTGGTCCAAGTACAGATCCCTGAGGCACTCCACTGTTTACCCTTTTCCACTGAGAAAATTGACCATTTAGTCCTACTCTCTGTTTCCTGTCTTTTAACCAGTTTGTAATACACGAAAGGACATCGCTTCCTATCCCATGACTTTTTAGTTTTCATAGAAGCCTCTCATGAGGGACTTTGTCAAACGCCTTCTGAAAATCCAAATACACTACATCTACCAGTTCACCTTTATCCACATGTTTATTAACCCCATCAAAAAAATGAAGCAGATTTGTTAGGCAAGACTTCCCTTGGGTAAATCCGTGTTGACTGTGTTCCATTAAATCATGTCTTTCTATATGCTCTACGATTTTGATCTTGAGAATAGTTTCCACTATTTTTCCTGGCACTGAAGTTAGGCTCACTGGTCTATAGTTACCCGGATCGCTCCTGGAGCCTTTTTTAAATATTGGGGTTACATTGGCCACCCTCCATTCTTCAATTGGAATGGATGATTTTAATGATAGATTACAAATTTTAAATAATATATCAGAAATTTCATTTTTGAGGTCCTTTAGTACCCTAGGATGTATACCATCCGGTCCAGGTGATTTGCTACTCTTTAGTTTGTCAATCTGGCCTACTACATCTTCCAGGTTCACAGTGATTTCGTTCAATTTGTCTGACTCATCACCCTTGAAAATCATCTCCGGAACTGGTATCTCCCCAACATCCTCATTAGTAAACACGGAAGCAAAGAATTCATTTAGTCTTTCTGCAATGGCCTTATCTTCCCTAAGAGCCCCTTTAACCCCTCGGTCATCTAATGGTCCAACCGACTCCCTCGCAGGTTTCTTGCTTTGGATATATTTTATAAAGTTTTTATTATGAGTTTTTGCCTCTATCACCAACTTCATTTCAAATTCTCTCTTCGCCTGCCTTATCAATGTTTTCACTTAACTTGACAATGCTTATGTTTTATCCTATTTTCTTCAGATGGATCCTTCTTCCAATTTTTGAAGGATGATTTTTTGGCTAAAATAGCCTCTTTCACCTCATCTTTTAACCATGATGGTGATCGTTTTGCCTTCCATCCACCTTTCTTAACGCGTGGAATACATATGGACTGTGCCTCTAGGATTGTATTTTTAAACAGGGTCCAAGCCTGTTGAGCACTTTTAACCTTTGCAGCTGCACCTTTTAGTTTTTTTCTAACTATTTTCCTCATTTTATCAAAGTTGCCCTTTTGAAAGTTTAGTCTTAGAGCTGCAGATTTACTTATTGTCCCCTTTCCAGTTATTAGTTTAAATTTGATCATGTTATGATCACTGTTGCCAAGTGGCCCCACCACCTTTACCTCTCTCACCAAATCCTACGTTCCACTAAGAAATAAATCTAAAATAGCTCCCTCTCTTGTTGGTTCCTGAACCAATTGCTCCATGAAGCAATCATTTATTACATCCAGGAACATTATAATGTTCCTGGCAACAGTCCAAAATAGTCCATCTCTAGCAAGTCCTGATGTTACATTTACCCAGTCAATATTGGGGTAATTGAAATCTCCCATTATTATTGCACTGCCAAATTGGTTTGCTTCCCTGATTTCTCTTAGCATTTCATCATTCAAGTGATCTTGAATCTCCAAGCAACCCGTGCCTCCATCTGATTCCTTCATGTATCATGAACCTTCAACTATCCTGAGTCTTGTCTCAGCCCTTCAAGTCTTCGTCTCAACCTTCAAGTGTCCTGACTCTTCGTGTGCATCCCTCATGTTTCCTGAGTCTTCGTCTGTCTGATGTCTTCGCCCTTCAGCCTCTGTCTGTCCTGTCACATTTGCTGTTCCGTACGGCAGGTCAGAAAGGGCTATCAAGTGGCTGGAGGGCTACCCCAGAGACCAACATTGCATTGCTGGGTCTCTTTGATGCGATCAGGTCTGGCAGAGGCCAGGGTCCTGAATCTTCAGCTTGTGCTTGGAAACTCCTCGCCTGTCTCGGTGCTTCCCAGAGCTCCTCTATGGTGGTGTCATAGCCAAAGGTTACACAATCTCCCAGAAATGGGACCGCCTCCAGTATTCTCATAACAGCTATATGCTAACTTCATGGAATGCCTCCTAGTCCTTCTATTATCCGAAAGTGTAAATAACTGATTCACATCTACTCGTTCAAGACCTCTATCTTATCCCTCCTCAACCGTCTCTTCTCCAAGCTGAACAGTCCTAACCTCTTCAGCCTATCCGCAAAGGGGAGCTGTTCCATCCCCTTTATCATTTTGGTTGCCCTTCTCTGTACCTTCAATATCGCAACTATATCTTTTTTGAGATGCGGCAACCAGAATTGTACATAGTATTCAAGATGCGGTCTCACCATGGAGTGATACAGAGGCATTATGACTTTTTCCATTTTATTAACTATTCCCTTCCTAATAATTCCTAACATTCTGTTTGCTTTTTTGACTGCTGCAGCACACTGAGCTGATGATTTCAATGTATTATCCACTGTGATGCCTAGATCTTTTTCTTGGGTGGTAACTCCTAATATGGAACCTAACATCGTGTAACTACAGCAAGGGTTATTTTTCCCTTTGTGCAACACCTTGCACTTGTCCACGTTAAATTTCATCTGCCATTTGGATGCCCAATCTTTCAGTCTAAAAAATCATAAAAAACCCCACTTAATGTGAGAAAAGAAAATATTATATATACATGTAAAGATTTCTCACAGGCAATGGGACTTATAAAGGCAAAATTTACTGTAATGATAGCCCTGCAACCATCATAATGCACAGGGTTCCAGAATGTAAGTCTGGTAACCTATAAGAGCTTATGACTTCTTTGTGCTAAAAAATATAATCATCGGTTTCTTAGGGCCTTTTATGTCTCTCTGTAACTCGTGAAGCTGATCACTGTCATAACTTATTCAGTAGTGATACTTAGCTTGACGGTGGGTGATTGAGTGCTGTAGAAACAGCTTTCTCAAAAACAAGCTGCCGCATGGTTCTGCTGGTTGCCGCGATGGTCTTGAATGTAGAAAGGGTTCCTTACAGGGTACTGTTAGAATGTACTATAGTATGCACCCACTTACATTAATTTATGTGCCTACATGTAAACCGTTGTGATGGTATATTACTTAGCGACAGTACAGAAAATATTTTAAATAAATAAATAAATAAACAAATAAACAGGTCTGCGACTGCAATCACATTCTATTTGAAGTCTTGTTGCTAGTTCCCTTTCAGGCAGGATTTAAATCGCACACTGCCTGGACACCCAATGCTGCAGAATTTCGGAATTCTTCCTTCCTCAGGGGTACAGAATGCTTGTATGCTGGAGATTATTAAGATGTGCGGCTTGTTCTTGATAGGAAAAATCGCTGAGATGTGTGGCTTATTCTGACAAGAGGGAGAGACACAAAACAACACAGAAAAATGCCAAAGTCCTTGAATTGAACGGCACACTTTTTTCGGAAAGAAAATACTGGCTTTGAGAGATCAAATGCACTGACTTACCCGGGTTAAAGTCGGCGCATGGTTTAAAGGGACCTTCCTGTCAGTACAGGGGTTAGGAGAGCGTCTGATGCAGTTCGGTACATGCGCTGTCTTTTTAACTCAAAAAGAACCACGACAGTGGTGGGACAGCTGAAGCCATTCCTAATTGGTTACCGCGATTATGATTCCAACCCACAGAAGTGCTCTTATGGGTAAAATTGTGAATATGGACCTATTATGACATAGAGAACCAATTGATTTTTTCATTAAGTCCTGCCAGTAGGAAAGAGGGGTTAAAGGGGCTCTTAGGAAAGATAAGGCCATTGCAGAAAGACTAAATAAATTCTTTGCTTCTGTGTTTATTAATGAGGATGTTGGGGAGATACCAGTTCCGGGGATGGTTTTCAAGGGTGATGAGTCAGATGAACTAAACCAATTCACTGTGAACCTGGAAGATGTAGGAGGCCAGATTGACAAACTAAAGAGTAGCAAATCACCTGGACCAGATGGTATGCATCCTAGGGTACTGAAGGAACTAAAAAAATGAAATTTCTGATCTATTAGTTAAAATTTGTAATCTATCATTAAAAGCATCCTTTCCACCTGAAAACTGGAGGGTGGCCAATGTAACCCCAATATTTAAAAATGGCTCTAGGGGCGATCTGGATAACTATAGATCAGTGAGCCTGACTTCAGTGCCGGGAAAAATAGTGGAAACTATTCTAAAGATCAAAATCGTAGAGCATATAGAAAGACATGATTTAATGGAACACAGTTCAACATGGATTTACCCAAGGGAAGTCTTGCCTATTAAATCTGCTTCATTTTTTTAAAGGAGTTAATAAACATGTGGATAAAGGTGAACCAGTAGATGTAGTGTATTTGGAATTTCAGAAGGCGTTTGAAAAAGTCCCTCATGAGAGGCTTCTAAGAAAATTAAAAAGTCATGGGATAGGAGGCGATGTCATTTTGTGTATTACAAACTGGTTAAAAGACAGGAAACAGAGAGTAGGATTAAATGGTCAATTTTCTCAGTGCATAAGGGTAAACAGTGGAGTGCCTCAGTGATCTGTACTTGGACCGGTGCTTTTCAACATATATATAAATGGTCTGGAAAGGAATATGATGAGTGAAGTTATCAAATTCATGGATGATACAAAATTATTCAGAATAGTTAAATAGTTAAATCACAAGTGGATTGTGATACATTACAGGAAGACCTTGCAAGACTGAAGGTCAGTACTGAGGTGAGGAGTCCCCCCTCCCCCCTAAGACTTGCCGACCAATGGCACTGGTAGCCCCTGTGACATAGTAAGGGCAAAGGCTATCTGCGCCATTTTGAATACTGACAGCCGACGGCCCGAGTGCAGGAGATCGCTCCAGGACCCCCGCTGGACCACCAGGGAGTTTTGGCAAGTCTTGGGGGGTCAGGAGGGTGAGGGGTTATAGTAAATTAAATGTAAAGGGTTGGGATGGGGGTTTTTTGGGGAAACAAATACATATGTAACTAATGAATGAATTTGGGTCCCCCGAGAACGGATGCAACAGATTTGGGTCCCGACGAATACAAATACTGAATGGGACGAATCCATCCCTGCTGCACATCACTAGGATTTCTACCCATATAGATTCTACTGAGCATTTAGTCTCTTGTATGATCTTTATCTTGTCGGACTCTATACCCTCCCGCACATAAAGTGCCACACCCCCACCAAGTTGATCCTCCCTATCATTGCGATATAATTTGAACCCTGATATAGCACTGTCCCATTGGTTATCCTCCTTCCACCAAGTCTCTGTGATGCCAATTATGTCAATCTCATTTGCTGCTACACACTCTAACTCTCCCATCTTACTTCTTAGACTTCTGGCATTGGCATACAGACATTTCAAAGTGTGTTTTTGTTTGTATTAATAACCTGCTTTTCAGTTGTTAGGGATAATTTGGAAATCATTAGCTCAGGTGATTTTTTACATATAGGCACATGGACTACGTTTGCTTTTATTGGAACCTCTCTGTTGGGATGCCCTAACTCTCCTGTTTCATTAGTATCCTTCAAGGATACATTTCTCTGAACCATGCACTACTGAGTGTCTGTCGGCTTTCCCTCTTGTTCTAAATTAAATGCTGCTCTATCTCCTTTTGAAAGTTAGTGCCAGCAGCTTGGTTCCACTCTGGTTAATTAATGTATGCTTATTAAGTCCTACCCCCTGGTAAATCACCGCTTCCCTGGTCTTTAAGCCCTAACATTCTGAAAAATATGACAACTCCCCCCCCCCAAGGGTTGACCCGTAACTCATGGGACCTTCCCTTCTAATTTACATCATAAGCCCCTCCCACTCACTCCTGCCACACTGACACCATATCTTAAAATGGTACTGGCTGCTCCAGGCTCTTCCATACTTCATGTGGGATATAGTAGTCAGCCAGTGTCATTTTGAAAGATGGCACCTATAGGCCATGAGCAAATGGGGATCACGTCTGCTCTCTGAAGACCCCCAAGCTTATTAGGTAAGCTGGGGGATGTTCATGGGGTGGAGAAGTTGCCATGCTTTGCATGCGGTGGTGTTGAAAATCTAAACATGATACAATTTGTTGGAGATGCAGCTTAATACAGCTACATTAATTAATATTTATGTGCTGAATTGAGGGCAGGGACAGCCCAGGGACTATACCTTCGCCCATGGACCACCAGGACATTTTTAGAAGAGGGGGATAGATTTTTATAGATCATTGTTGCCCCTTTAAGATGGAAGTCCTGGGATGGGGCACCAATATCCCACTGGCTGTGGCCAGGATCACGCAAATTTCTCAATCATAGAAATGCAATAAAATACTCTGCAGGATTTACTGAGCTGTGATGCTCGAGAACCACAGTTTAATAAATACTGGAAAGTTTTTAACCTATGACATACAAGCCCCTTGATTAGCTGACGTCTGGTCAGAAGTTATAGCAAAACAAAATCTAATGTCAATATACGTACACAATATATTTTGTTCTATTTTTACGTATGAGATATCAAAAGAAGTGAACTCTTGCTCAGACTGCAACACTGTGCACACAGCAGAGGCTGTGCTGTACTCTGACTGCAAAAACAGTGGAATTCACACTCATGGCAATATAATCCTTCATGAACTTTTCAGCAGAACATTTTTTTTAATACTCCAGGCCATTAAATGTTCAGCCTGTGCTCTGCATCCTGAGCTTCCTGATTCATTTCTTATCCAAAGAAACAGCCAAAATTAAATGCAGTCAAGTAGGCTGAAACAGAATGGAGCAGAGATTAGTGGAGCACATACTGTCAACTACAGTTGTCAGTAACTTCTCAGAATCAGTGACTACTGTTATCCAGCAATTAGGGGAGCAGCTAAGTGAATTTATAGTTACTCATTTAAATTCTAGTAGTGAAGCAGAGGGTCAAAGCTCCCATGTAAACATCAGTCAGTCCCTTGCTCTGCACTCTAGCCCATCTTCATTAATCTAGTCACCAAGATAGATGTAAAGGAACCTCTAGAGCATAGAAGTGATGTCACTGACAAATATACATGAGAGGGAGGAAAAACGTGTGTTTTTCTTAGAAAAAGGAGATTTAAATTACAGGAACAAAATAGTGAATGAGAGGGAGGAAAAACGTGTGTTTTTCTTAGAAAAAGGAGATTTAAATTACAGGAACAAAATAGTGAATTTCTGAAAAGGCTTGTGAGGATGCCAAAGAATGTGGCTAAGATTGGTATCAGAAACAGTTGGAGAGATCCATATGGTATTTCTCAGCTAATATCTAATATACTCATGCAGCATTTTGGATAAATCATATCAACAACCTTGCCTCTTGCAAACTTTTGCCATAACTTTGACCAATATTACAAAAACCACATACTTTGGAAACTGTAATTTTTATGAGAATAAAGGACACCTCACATATTTGTGATAGGTGATACTTTTTTTTTGAGAGCGTTCACTTATTTTGTGGAATACCGTTTTTATACACCACCTAAGTGACTCAACACCAGCTTAATGGTACAATCATAGGGCTCCAAATTCTTTCTTGATGCCACATATCTTAATATTACACTTAATTGTTTCTAATGAAGAACAAAAGTCAATCATTGTTTCAATAGGTTCATGTTACACCGCCCGACATGGCTCGTATTTCAAAATCCTTCCTCAGGGGCCTCAAGGTAAATGTTTTCCTGTTTTTTCTGAAGAACCATTAATATAATTTCAAAGGTGTCCTAACATTAAAAATCAAGTGGTTCGTGCCCACTTCCTTCCATTGTATAGACAAAAACTACTCCTGGCCACCAATCATATGGCAATTGTGATATATGTGTAAACACTTTAGAGGGAAATATATGGTAACATCCTTTAAATGTTTAATGTATTTGACAAAGGTAACACATAAGTTCCTGCAAATTTTGTTTAAATGTAAACCGATGTGATATGTAAAATCGAACACCGGTATATAAAAGTAAATAAATAAATAAATAAAATAAATAAAATAAAATCCTGTGACTGGGAGAATTGATAAGGAAAAATATCAAATGGATTGAAATTCCCAAAACATGGTTTATTTATTGCAGTGTACGTATCCCCAACTATATGTTGGGTGTACATCCAGACCAGTTAAAATACATCTGAGAGAACATCAGAGTTGTCTTCATACCCACAATATAGAAGCACCAATTGTTAAACACTGTTTACAAAATAACATGTTCGAGCAGTTATGGTGGACTATCTTGGATGTGGTACAGTCACCTATTAGGGGGGGTGAGGTACGAGCTAATTTAAACTACAAAGAACACAATTGGATTTATAATCTATCATCACAGTTTCCTTATGGAATGAATGATAACATTGAGTGGATGATGTTAATTTAAAAATGAGGAAGAGCTTTTCTATTGGTGGTTGTGGAATTATTTCATGGTTAGTGATTGGTCGAGGTCAAGTCTAATGAGGGTTTAAAAACTAGGATGGATAAAATGGCAGATCCTTTATGGAAACACTATGGCCACATTTAAATGAGAGTGTGGAATCTGGAACTAAGACACAATTTGGAAAACATTTACCTTGAGGCCCTTGAGGAAGGATTTTGAAACATGAGCCATGTCGGGCGGTGTAACATGAACCTATTGAAAAAATAATTGTCTTTTGTTCTTCATTAGAAACAAATAAGTGTAATATTAGTATGTGTAAGATGTGTAATATGTGGCATTAAGAAAGAATTTGGAGCACTATGATTGTAGCATTAAGCTGGTGTTGAGTCACTTAGGTGGTGTATAAAATTGGTATTCCACCAAAATAAATGAACGCTCTCAAAAAAAGTATCAGCTATCGGTAATATATGAGGTCTCCTTTATTCTCATAAACATTACAGTTTCCAAAGTGTGTGGTTTTTGTAATATTGGACATTTATATATACCATACAATTATCATTCTTTCATTTTTCTGTGTTAAATATAACTTTGACCAAGACAGGAGAAAGCGTAATTGATTACTGGATAAGGAAGGCAGTGGATCTTGTCAATTAATATTTACAGCAATAGGGAAGGAGATTCGAATACCCAAAACATTAAGTAACAATGATGTTTGAAGGATGCTATCCTTATCTGGAGCTTGAGAGATCATTTAAATGTTGCTACTGGAGAAATGGACTATTGAGGACATACAGGGGATGCTTGATGCATTCTAGAGACACTAAAAAGGCCATTTACTTGAGAAATGTGGACGATTCATTCTCTGATGTTAGTGATCCAGTTGTTGCGGTCCCAGTCGCGGCAGCCGTGACTGGGCCCTTACCTCCTTGGCTCCGGTCCATCTCTGAGGGTCTGCGGCCTGTTTCACAGCATCCCCGCGAGGGGGACGCCGCCGAGAAGCCCTGCCTGGACGCCTTCTCCCTAGGCGCGTGTGCGCGCGCAGTTCGCGCTTATGAAGGCCGTTTCCCGCCACTAGAAGCTCCACCCCATCGATGACGTCAGATGCCGCGGCCTATGTTAGGCCGCCGCGGAGCCCAGGACTTTGCCTTGCAACGGGGTTCCTTGCGGTTCTCAGTTGCTCCGTGCCCCGGAGTGTGCTATTGCGTTAGCGACTCCGTTCCTGCCTGAGACTTGTGTTCTCTTCGTGCTCTTGCTTTTGCTGGCTTGCTTGCAGTAACCTGTTCTGCTTCAGTTCCAGCTTGGTTCCAGGTTCCAGTAGCCAGTCCTGCTTCAGCTCCTATCTGGTTCCAGTAGCCAGTCCTGCTTCAGCTCCTGTCTGGTTCCAGTAGCCAGTCCTGCTTCAGCTCCTGTCTGGTTCCAGTAGCCAGTCCTGCTTCAGCTCCTGTCTGGTTCCAGTAGCCAGTTCTGCTTCAGTTACTGCTTGCTTCAGTCCTAGCCTGCTTCAGTTCTTGCCTGTCACCAGAGCACTGCCTACCTGCTTCAGCTCCAGCTTCAGTGATCACCTAAGTCCCAGCGGCCGGGCTCCTACGGGCTCCTCCCGGGGGAGTACCGGCTTCCAGGGTGAATCATCTAAGTCCCAGCGGCTGGACTCCTATGGGCTCCTCCCGGGGGAGTACCGGCTTCCAGGGTGAACCTCACGTTCTGCTCCTGCCTGGTATCCGCCTCCCGACCTGTCACTCTCCAGAGACTATAGTACACCTCTCCCCAGTCTCTCACAGGTCGGCCAAAGGGTCCACTAAACACTTCATCACAACAGATTCCAAGGCCATGGACTCGGCTGAGGTACCAGAATCCCAGGATCTTCCTGGGTTGGCTCTGCAGCTACAACAACAACAACAATATGTCCTGGCTGGATCCGTTGGGCAATTGGCTGCCCAAATGGATGCCCATGATACCTGTTCTTTGTCTGCTGTGGGTTTGAGACCCGAGGATGCAGCCTCACCCGTGACTCAGCTGCTGCCACCTGCTCGCTACGCTGGAGATGCTAGGATCTGCCGTGGGTTCTTGAACCAGTGTTTCGTGCACTTCTCGCTTTTGCCCCGGAAGATTCCCATGGACTCTGTCAAGGTAGTGTACATTCTCTCCCTGCTCGATGGAAAGGCCCTGGTGTGGGCCTCCTCCCTGTGGGAGCGTAACAACTCCTCCTTGGACGAACAACTTTCGCCAAGCCTTTGACGAACCCGCCCGCCAGGCCTCAGCCATGTCAGAATTGCTACAGCTTCGCCAAGGATCCCGTTCCCTGGCGGACTATGCAATGGATTTCAGAACTCGCACTCAGGAAGTAGGTTGGCAGGACGATAGCCTTAAAGCCATCTTCTTGGAAGGGTTGTCAGGGCACATCAAGGACGAGATTGCCGCCCGGGATCTCCCGGAAGATCTTAATGCCCTCATTGACTTGGCTGCCCGCATTGATCGCCGCCTGCAACAGCGAGCACGAGAGTTACGCACGACAAGCACAGCCCTGCCCGCAGTTCTGCACGCCCGCTGCCTTCACCCAGGCCTGCCCGTCCTGATGTTTCTGCCTCTGAACCCATGCAGTTGGGACGTGCTCCGCTCTCCCTTGAGGAGAGACAACGCCGCCACTCATTGGGCTTGTGCCTTTACTGTGGTCAGAAAGGCCATTTCTTGGCACGCTGTCAGCAGCGTGCGGAAAACTCCAGAACCTAGGAGGTCAGGAGGAGCTCCTCCTAGGTTGTGCCACAGCTCCTCAGAGTATGATACCCATTACTTTGGAATATCCCGGAGGGTCCTTGGAAACCCTCGCCTTCCTGGATTCCGGAGCCGGAGGTAATTTTATCCAGCAAGACTTGGTCTCTCAACTACAGATTCCTACGCAGAGACGAGAAGTTCCACTCCGGATTACCTCCATTCAGGGAATGCTCCTTCCAGGTCACATATTGACTGCTTTGGCTCCCATCACAGTCCGCACCGGGGCGATCCACTTGGAGGAGATGGCCTTCTTGATTCTCGAAAAGGCTGTCCACCCTGTGGTGCTAGGGCTGCCATGGCTCCAAAAGCACTCGCCTGTGATCCAGTGGGATACTCTGCAAATCATTAAGTGGAGTCCCTATTGCCTCTCTCATTGTATGAAGGTTCCCAAGCCTCCAGCACTTCTGCTTTTGCACTCCGCCCTTGGACCTCCAGCACCATACGAGGACTTTACGGATGTCTTCTCGAAGACTAAAGCAGAGATTCTTCCGCAGCATCGTCCATATGACTGTGCTATTCACTTATTGCCCGGATCTATGCCACCTCGGGGTAGGGTATACCCCTTGTCTGTGGCCGAAACACGGGCCATGTCTGAGTACATCACTGAGAATTTGGCGAAAGGATTCATTCGCCTGTCAAAGTCGCCCGCCGGGGCGGGATTCTTTTTCGTCAGCAAAAAAGACGGCTCCTTGAGGCCCTGTATCGACTACCAAGGGCTCAATGCAATTACCAAACAGGACCGCTACCCTCTTCTGTTGATTACAGAACTACTTGATCAGCTCCAAGGTGCAAGAGTTTTTACTAAGTTGGATCTACGCGGGGCCTACAATTTAGTAAGAATCCATCCCGGGGACGAATGGAAGACCACGTTCAATACCCGGGATGGGCATTACGAATACCTCGTAATGCCCTTTGGCCTTTGTAATGCCCCAGCGGTCTTCCAACACCTGATGAACGAGATGCTACGGGATTTGCTCAATGTCTGTGTGATCGTCTATCTCGACGGCATCCTGATTTACTCCCATGACCTGCCTATGCAACACCAGCATGTTCGCCAGGTGTTCCAAATTCTCAGAGAGCACAGCCTATATGCTAAGCTTGAGAAATGCAGCTTTGAAAAGACTTCCTTGCCGTTCCTGGTGTATATTGTTTCGGCTGACGGCTTCCCGATGGATCCGGAGAAAGTCGCTGCAATTAGGAACTGACCGCAGCCGAGGGGTCTCAAGGCATTGCAACGTTTTCTCGGCTTTGCTGTTATCGACATTTTATTCCCGGCTATTCTCGCATAGTGGCTCCTCTGACTGCACTCACCCGGAAGGGAGCCAATGCGGTGGACTGGCCTGCCCAAGCCTGCCAAGCCTTCGAGGACTAGAAAAAAGCATTCTTACAAGACACATGCCTCCACCATCCTGATCCCAGTTGGCTGTTCGTGGTTGAGGTCGATGCCTCGAATGTAGCTGTCAGAGTGGTGCTGAGCCAGCACTTCGATAATGGACAGCTTCTCCCATGTTCCTTTTACTCTAGGAGGTTCTCTCCAGCTGAGAGTAATTACGGAGTCGGCAACAAAGAACTGCTTGCCGTGAAACTCGCCTTGGAAGAATGGAGGCAGTGGTTGGAGGGAGCCAACCACCCCTTCACCATTTACACGGATCATAAAAATCTCTCTTTTCTCTGCCAAGCCCAGCGCCTGAACCCGAGACAGGCCCGGTGGTCTTTGTTTTTTGACCGATTTGACTTCATGCTACGATATCGCCCTGGCTCAAAGTACATGCGAGCAGAAGCCCTGTCATGGTCCACCGAGATTGAGGAAACCCCTGAGACACCCCAGTACATTTTTGATCCCAAGAAAGTGTGTCTCACCGCCACCTCCGTGTTTTCCAAAGAAAAGACCATAGTCCCACGCTGCTCTCATAGGGCCGTGTTGGCATGGGCTCATGAATAGAGATGTGAATCGTGTCCTCGATCGTCTTAACGATCGATTTCGGCTGGGAGGGGGAGGGAATCGTATTGTTGCCGTTTGGGGGGGGGTAAAATATCGTGATAAATCGTTAAAATCGTTAAAACCCGCTAAAATCGTTAAAACCCGCTAAAACCCACCCCCGACCCTATAAATTAAATCCCCCACCCCCCCCCCCCCAAATAACTTAAATTACCTGGTGGTCCAGCGGCGGTCCGGAACGGCAGCGGTCCGGAACGGGCTCCTGCTATTGAATCTTGTTGTTTTCAGCCGGCGCCATTTTCCAAAATGGCGCCGAAAAATGGCGGCGGCCATAGACCAACAGGATTCAACGGCAGGAGGTCTTTCCGGACCCCCGCTGGACTTTTGGCAAGTCTTGTGGGGGTCAGGAGGCCCCCCCCAAGCTGGCCAAAAGTTCCTGGAGGTCCAGCGGGGGTCAGGGAGCGATTTCCCGCCGCGAATCGTTTTCCGTACGGAAAATGGCGCCGGCAGGAGATCGACTGCAGGAGGTCGTTCAGCAAGGGTTCCGGCGCCTCGCTGAACGACCTCCTGCAGTCGATCTCCTGCCGGCGCCATTTTCCGTACGGAAAACGATTCGCGGCGGGAAATCGCTCTCTGACCCCCGCTGGACCTCCAGGAACTTTTGGCCAGCTTGGGGGGGGCCTCCTGACCCCCACAAGACTTGCCAAAAGTCCAGCGGGGGTCCGGAAGGACCTCCTGCCGTCAAATCCTGTTGGTCTATGGCCGCCGCCATTTTTTGGCGCCATTTTGGAAAATGGCGCCGGCTGAAGACAACAAGATTCAATAGCAGGAGCCCGTTCCGGACCGCTGTCGTTCCGGACCGCCGCTGGACCACCAGGTAATTTAAGTTATTTGGGGGGGGGGTTCGGGAGGGTGGGGGATTTAATTTAAAGGGTCGGGGGTGGGTTTTAGCGGGTTTTAGTGTGCCGGCTCACGATTCTAACGATTTATAACGATAAATCGTTAGAATCTCTATTGTATTGTGTTTCATAACGGTTTAAGACGATATTAAAATTATCGGACGATAATTTTAATCGTCGTAAAACGATTCACATCCCTACTCATGAATCCCTCACTGGAGGGCATGCGGGCCATACCAGTATGCTTGACCTCCTCAACCGCTTCTATTGGTGGCCAATGGTAAGACAAGATGTTCATATTTGTCGACTCCTGCCCCACTTGTACATTGCAAAATCCGCTTGGCAGGAAGCCTAGAGGGTTGTTACACCCCTGGCCTATCCCAGTGGAGCCTTGGATGCACATCTCCACAGACTTTGTGGTGGATCTCCCAGCATCAGACGGGAACAGGGTCATCTGGGTTGTTATGGACCGGTTCTCCAAAATGGCACATTTTGTTCCCCTGTCAAAATTGCCTTCAGCGCCTGACTTGGCTAATTTATTTGTTCAACATGTGTTCCGACTTCATGGGCTTCCTCAGGACATCGTATCAGACTGAGGACCACAATTTACCGCCCGCTATTCGAAGGCAATATGTAAACGCTTCAAGGTCCAGTTGAGTCTCTCATCAGCCTTCCACCCTCAGAGTGATGGGCAGACTGAACATACGAACCAGACTCTAAAGACCTTCCTGCACTCCTTTGTCAATGAAAGACAAGATGATTGGGCCAAACTTCTCCCATGTGCAGAATTTTCATACACACTCTGCTACTGGAAGTTCTCTCTTCTTAGCTGTCTATGGGAAGCAACTTCGGCTGCCCTTGCCCTCGCCTGAACCCAGCACACTGCCAGCAGTGCAACTCTCTGCCTGCCAGCTACTTGCCCTCTGAATGTCTATCCAAAAGAAGATGCAAAGGGCTCCTCTTGCTGCCAAAAGATGGGCAGACCGCCACCATCAGCCAGCACCAGTCTACCTCCCTGGAGACCGTGTTTGGCTGAGCACAAAGAATTTACAACTTCGGATTCCTTCCCGCAGACTCGCTCCCAGATTCTGTGGACCATTCCGCATTTCCGAGTGCGTAGGAGCCGTTTCCTACCGCTTGCGCTTACCCTCCTCAATGCATGTGCACAATGTCTTCCATGTGTCGCTTTTGAAGCCTCTCATCTTCTCCAGGTACCATCCTCGAGCTCCCGAATATGCAGATCCTTCTGTGCCAGGAGACACCACCTACCAAGTCCGGAAGGTTCTAGATGTCAGATTCCATCAACATCGCTGGGAGTACCTCATCACCTGGGAAGGTTGTGGATCCGTGGACAACACATGGGAGCCAGCCCACAACATCCTTGATAAGGACTTATTGAAAGCCTTCCATCAGGACCACCCAGGTAAAACCAGGGGGGGTACTGTTGCGGTCCCAGTCACGGCAGCCGTGACTGGGCCCTTACCTCCTTGATCCCGGTCCATCTCCGAGGGTCTGCGGCCAGTTTCACGGCATCCCTGCGGGGGGGGGGGGACGCTGCCGAGAAGCCCTGCCTGGACGCCTTCTCCCTAGGCGCGCGCGCGCGCAGTTCGCGCTTATGAAGGCCGTTTCCCGCCACTGGAAGTTCCGCCCTATCGATGACATCAGACTCCGCGGCCTATGTAAAGCCACCACGGAGCCCAGGACTTTGCTTTGCAATGGGGTTCCTTGCGGTTCTCAGTTGCTCCGTGCCTCGGAGTGCACTATTGTGTTAGCGACTCCATTCTTGTCTGAGACTTGGGATCTCTCCGTGCTCAAGTCTTGCTTTTGCCTGGCTTGCTTGCAGTAACCTGTTCTGCTTCAGTTCCAGCTTGGTTCCAGGTTCCAGTAGCCAGTCCTGCTTCAGCTCCTGTCTGGATCCAGTAGCCAGTCCTGCTTCAGCTCCTGTCTGGTTCCAGTAGCCAGCCCTGCTTCAGTTCCTGTCTGGTTCCAGTAGCCAGTTCTCTTCAGCTCCTGTCTGGTTCCAGTAGCCAGTTCTGCTTCAGCTCCTGTCTGGTTCCAGTAGCCAGTCCTGCTTCAGTTTCTGTCTGGTTCCAGTAGCCAGTTCTGCTTCAGTTCCTGCTTGCTTCAGTCCTAGCCTGCTTCAGTTCCTGCCTGTCACCAGAGCCCTGCCTGCCTGCTTCAGCTACAGCTTCAGTGATCGCCTAAGTCCCAGCGGCCAGGCTTCTACGGGCTCCTCCCAGGGGAGTACCGGCTTCTAGGGTGAACATCACCTTCTGCTCCTGCCTGGTATCCGCCTCCCGACCTGTCACTCTCCAGAGACTATAGTACACCTCTCCCCAGTCTCTCACAGGTCAGCCAAAGGGTCCACTAAACACTTCACTCACAACATCAGTGATTTCAACAAAGCATTTAGAGAGACAAACCAGCAAGGTGCAGCACAGACTAGTGAGGCAGTCAATCCAGATCCAGACAAGTTCACAAAAAATGTGGAATATGCTGGGAAATATATTAGCCATGTCAGAGCAAGGACAAGAGAATATGTGCTTCTGGTTGGACCCCAACAGAGAATTGCAATGGATAAGGAAAAGGGGAGGGACAGTGGGCATAGATCTTGAATGTTCTGTAAGGACTACTGGATTCTTTCATCCTTTGAACTGCAGGAGAGTTGCGCTAATGGAAACTAATTCATGAATAATAAGAAATCATGACTCTATGCAATGCTGTTTTATATTATGTGTTATAGATGCATAGTTATTTTGTTTCTTGAGCCAATTATGAGTTCTGAGGTTATCTGTGGGGAAATCTTTACCTATTACCTCTCTCCTTTTCCTTTCTCTGGCTTGCTGTCTGGGTCAAATGTAAAAAAAAAAAATTTGGAGATTGAATTTTCCTTCATCCTACTTGTCTGTTTGATTTTATGTAATTTTGACTGTTTCTGTTAATAGGAAATGAATTAGGGAGTTCCCGATGCAGCAGAATTTAAGAGTACATGGCTGCATATCTGTTGCCTAAAGCAGTGGTAAAATGTGAGATGGTTTAACAGGCTAGAACTAGAAAGATGCAGACAAAAACTAAACTGGAAATCTCAAAAGGCCAGACTCTGTAAGCAATGAAACACTGGAGAAATAGAAACAGAAATGCATTTCCTCTTGTGCTATGAAAAATATTAAGATACCAGAGATGCACATTTCCCAAAGCTGACAGAAAAAATCAAGGACTTCCCACAAAAGAATAAGCAAGAAAGACTTTTTTTTATAATCCAGGGGAAAGAGGACAAACAGCAGCTATAGCAACAAAATATGTGGTAGCATACCACCAGAAACAATATGGACCACTACCAAAACCTGAGACATGTCCCTAATACTGTACTTTCAGCAACTTGACTTACTATTGTTTTGTAATTTGTTCATTTCTTTTCTTATCCTTTTATTTTAATCATTGTGATGTCAATATTCAAAGCATGTTCAGCACTATTTAGCCGGATAAGTAGAAATTATATGTCTTAGTAGCAGCCACTGAATAGGCGCCCATGTTCAGCGGACACCACATAGCCTTATAAGTCACTTATCCAGCTCAAAAGTTAGCTGCATAAGTTGTGGGCATGTAGAAGGTGCATCGAGGCAGAGCAAGTTAGTTGCATAACTTATCTGACTAACTAGCTATATTCAGAGTTAGCTGCATAAGTTATATGGCTAACTTAGATGCACCTGGTAGCAGGTCTAGACTTAGCTGGTTGGAACTTTTCCGGCTTAGTTATACACCTATGTTCAGCTACTTAGTCATGCCACTAAATATACATCACAACATAGCCAAATAAGTTCTATCTGGCTAAGGGAGTTATTTTCCAAGTCACATTATGGTGTTTTTGCATGTGAAAAATGCCTTAACATATGCAACAGCACCATAACGCATGGTGAAATGCTAATTTTTAAAAGGGGAGGAGTCGAGGGCGTGATTTTTGGAAAAGTAGGCTGGCTTCGCACTTTGCAAAGCCATATAGCACAGTTTAATGCCAAAAATAACTATACCTTTTTCACTGGAGAGAGAGAGAGAGAGAGAGAGAACACCTCTGGGAATAGCACCACAGTAAGCAGATATTTATGTTACTATAGGAGGCCCACCTAGTAACTCGAGGTGAGGTTTAGGTAGTAGTGTAGGGGTTAGAGGCCACTTTGACATGCAGAATGAGACGAACGAACAGAACAGTGGTCTCTTGTGAAGATTTGATGTCCTTCGGAGTGAGGAAACTCATAGAATGATGAGATTTGTAAATGTTCTCTCAACCTAGCTTGATGTTACCTGGGTAGAGAGTCTGACAAAGGTATTTCTGAAATGATCATAAAATGTTAAACATCTCTCATTTTTATAAACCCCACCCAAATTTCTCCCCTTTGACTATATTTCCATAATTTGCATATGCATCACATGATGCGTTACTTAATGCATGCATTAGGGCATTATCGCGGACATTACTGCCCTAACACCTGTGATAATGCCCTAATGCAATCTTAAAAATGACCCAGATAATTTGTTGATTTATAACTATGAATTTTAATATTGTAAACCGTTGTGATCCTTACTTGGAACAACGGTATAAGAAATGTCCAAATAAATACATAGATTGGTCAATTTCTCCCAGTTCTTGCAATCAGAGTAAAGAACAGCCTCTGCTGTGTACTCAGTTTTGCAGTAGGGCCAAGCATAAGAAACATTTTCATTTGATTATTTTTTGGTTCAAACATTTCTCATATTTGTTCAATCCCCCCATTCCTTCCATTTGTTATGAGAAGTTTATGCACATATATGCCGATTTATAGGCAGAAAATAAAATGTTAAGCACATAACTAATTTATGCACACAAATTGCCAAGCACTATCAGAACAAATGCATATTCCTATTTTAGAATTTTGTTTGAGCCAGAGTTCTTCCCTCTTGTTTTCATTTGAAACATTTTGGGGCAGATTTTAAAAGGCTTATGTGAGTAAATCCAGGTGGTTTTACATGGGTAGGGGGGGTTACGCGCGCTGGGCCTATTTTCAAAAGGCCCAGCACCGTGCGTAAAGCCCCGGGATGCGTGTTAGTCCCGGGGCTTGCAAAAAGAGGCGGGGTGTGGGCGGGGCATGGGCGGGGTGTGGGCGGCATGGGGCGGTCTGGGGCAGGGTGGGGGCATGGGCAGAGGCTTCCGAACGGCCACTGTGCCACAGGATCGCGCACCAGCAATTGGACAGTGTGCGCAGGTTACGCCTGCCTCTGGCAGGCGTAACTTGTAAGATAACGGTACAGGGGTTTGTTTTTTTTTCGGGCTGGGGAGCAGGACACGTAGGGGAAGGGAGGGGAAGGTGGGGGAGGGAACGGGGAAAGCCAGCTGGTCTCCCCAAGGGCTCGGCGAGTGCAAGGTGCAAATGTTATAAAATCAGGCATACATTTTTGCGCGCCGGGTAGTGCGCACAAATGTGCACCACGTGCATACCTTTTAAAATCTTCCCCTATGTGTTCATTGGGTAGAAAAATATAACCACTTTGGGGGTAATTTTCAAAGGGACATCTAAGCATTAAACAGTGTTTCATGCATAGACATGGTCTTTTATAAAATTGCCTGATATGCAGGTGAACTTACGCACGTATGTTTGCATATATTTTCCTGGACTGAGCAGAGGTGTTTCATGGAGGTGGAGTTTCAGCAGGGTTTGAACTTACATGCATACTTTATAAAATACAATGATTGGAGAGCAAGTTTTCAGGAAAAATTTGCATGCACCTAATAGCAGATGTAACTTTTGCAAGGTAAATTTGGGGGAGTAATTTTCACATACTTTCTGTTTGTCAAAGTAGCTTGTCTTTGCAATGCAACAGACTACTTTGACAAACATTATGTATTATCTTTTAATTGTCAGATAGTTTGTATTGGACTATGTTATTTTATGTGCTTATTATGTATGTATGAATGTTCCCCACTGAGATTTGTGGATCAGCGGGATATATTTTTTATGAATAAATAAATAAGGAATACTTATATGCTTTGTCTGCTTTAAAAATAGTATAACTAATATCTGTTTTTGACAACTTTCTTATGCGAGCTGTTTGAAAATGTACCTTCCCTATGATCAACTGCTCTGTTTTCCTGTATAAGTTTAATATTAGATTTTGTTAACAAAAAAACAAGTTGTGCTATATCTTCTGATAAGAAATTGCTGCTTCCTCTGATCAAAGCTCAGCTAATAAAGGCCTGTATTTATCAAAATGCACACAATATTGCATGTGATAGGTAAAGGGGTGTGTTTTATGGTAATAGGCTGTTTATTGCAAAGTGAGCTATTAGCACTTTGCATAGGTATTACTGTAAACTGTGATATCTTTCCTACCTACAACCACTGGAGGGGGGTGGGGGGAAGAGAGAATTAGAGCACCTAGCCATAAGAGCTGCATACTAGGTAGGTATTTATACCTCTATAGGAGGCCCACCTAGTTACTCGAGGTGAGGTTTGGGTATTAGTATAGGGGTTAGGGGCCACTTTGACATTCAGAGTGCAATATACGAACAGAGCAGTGCACTCTTGTGAAGATTTGATGACTTTCGGAGAGAGGAAACTCACCCAAAGATGAGATTTGTGCAATGTTCTCTCAACCTAGCTTGATGTTACCCAGGTAGAGAGTCCATCAAGCAAATTGCAAAGCCAGCACACTTGGCTGGAAATCCCGCCCCAAAACCCTCCCCTTTTCCTGATTTGCATCACACCATGTGTTATGGCGTTTTCACATGCATTAAACGTGCTTTTCACATACGAAAATGCATTAACGCATGCGAAAATGCCATATAGCACTTTGATAAATGACCCCCAAAGATAGCTGAATGCTACCTTTGAATGGGGGTAGTGCTTGTATGAGGAGCACTGATGAATATGCTGCACGAAGATTTTGCTGCATGAGCACAGCCATTACTTACTGAAATTGAACAACAGCAACAAGATAGAGAAATTTTATACTCTTTCCAAAAAAATAGAAAAAGAATTAGGAATGACTAGAGGAATATGTTGACAATGACTCTTCCCCCACAAATGTATTTGTAGGTTGTACTTTTAGAGGGTAATTTTCAGATTCATTTCCATGGGTAAACCAATGCTTTACCTGTGCAGATGAGATTTTAGAAAATTGTCATCCATAAACAGTGGTCCGATACGTTTTAAAAGGCGTGCAGGTGCACATGTGCGCTTGTTCGTCAGTTGGCACCCAGAGATGCTGCCATTTTATAACATATGTGCATATATGCGAACTGTTATTAAATAGCCTGGATGCGTGCACATGTGCATTGAATTTTAAATGGATGCTCTCAAGTCAGCGCAAATCCTGTATCTACCACATAAGTGGGGAAATTTTACAAGGGACACATGCCAACACCAGTCACCATTTTCCCAGTTTGTTCCCAGTTTCCCAATTTTTTGATAGAACTTCCAAGCCCCCTTAATTTAATAACCTTTATTTCCCCCTTTCTGACCTGACACTTAAAACCCCACTGACTTGCCTACATTTGTTTGTTTTAACACTTACATGTCATCCATAGCAGAATTAAAATTACGCAAATGGGGATTTCGGCGTGTGCCAGTGTGCATAAATATTTACACGCTCATCTCTTAGACAGGCCCTGAAATGCACACACCCTGCCCAGAATTCTCCCATTCTTTTCCCCTTTTTGCTAACTTTTTATTTGTGCACACAGCGGGAGATATGTGCATACGTGGGCGGCTTATAAAATCCACTCAGTGCACCAGTCTGACTTGTGTGCATATCTCCCAGTTTTGGTGCATGCTGAGCTTTTAAAATTCACCTATATGTGGGTAAAAGTATATGTACAGGATCTTTGTGTGCATACCTTTACCAGCAGTAAGGGGAGGCATTCCCAGAGGCAGAGTTGGAGAGGTTTGAACTTTTTAATTTCCTAAAATATGCATATAATTTTTCTCAGAAAAAATACCCACATAAATTAGCAGGCATAAATGTGTGCAAGTTGTTTTTCTAGGAAACCTTTAAAAGCAAAATATGTGTATATCCCTTCCCCTCCAGCCCCCAGTCAGGCTACTTATTCAGTTTCTTTGATGGAAAATCAATAAACATGTTTAATACAAAATAAAAAACGTAAAATATGGGTGTACTGTACTTTCAGTTTGAAAATGAATGTAAAGGCCACAGGTAAAAGTATCCTCAGCCTTTGCAACTATGTAGGCATTTTTAAAATTTACTCCTTACACTACAAGATCTCATCATAATTGCAGCTTCTTAGGTCTGAGAGCTATGAAACCTAATGAATAGTCCAGATAAATTTCTAAATGTATTGTTTTCTACACAGATGGACACTGGTCCGTAGGCACATGGTAAACACTTCACATCTTCTGCATGTTACCAATGCTGATCCTCGACACAAGAGGAACATTTTCAAAGGAATTTAGTTGAATAACTATGTAGTTACACATTTAGATTGCCCTGATCGAAAATTGCTCCCTTCATAGCATTTAAAAATATGTGTAGGCTTTCACAACAAAGATACTACAGTATATAGTTGACTTTTTGATTCAATCCACCTCAGAATGTCAGAATGTATGATGATGTAGTAGGGATGTGCAGAGAAAACATTTTTATTTTGGTTCATTATTTTGTTTCATAGGGCACCTCTATTCATTTCCATACTTTCAAATGAAACAAATGTTTCATTTGTCTGTTTTATTCATTAATTAATTTATGATGATAGTCAAAGGGAGACGCAATGCAGCCTATTTTGGGCTCTAAAATTGGGATTTTCTAATCTTTTCTAATGAAATTGGTGAGTAGACATCATCAGAAAGGTGGAAGCATACCAACTCTTCAAGACTATGCCTATGTGGCATCAAAAGTGGCATGAAGAGTCTAAAGACCCACAATGGGGAAAACCTGTAGCAGTAGTGGCATGAAGGCTTCAAAAGTTGAGCAAAGAGCACCAACAAAAATGGCATGAAACCCTCCAAGGCTATATGAGAGGGGCAAAGCAGCACCAAGTTTGGCATGAATATCTCATGACATCATAAAGGGGGAATAAAGCACCAAAAGAGGCAGAAAATCTGCCAAGTCAGTGATTGAGGATAAAAGCAACTGCATGTCAAGAA